>NW_024704777.1:247102-553605 GCF_018977255.1 Callorhinchus milii | reverse complement strand
GGGTGCGGGGGCTGGGGTGCGGGGACTGGGGGTGCGGGGGGCTGGGGTGCGGGGGACTGGGGGTGCGGGGGACTGGGGTGTGGGGGGCTGGGGTGCGGGGGCGCTCGGGTTGCGGGGGGTGCGGTGGGTTGGGATCTATCGTCCGAGGTTTGGCCCTGACCACCCGGGAATCTTTATCTCTACGCGTTGATCGCTTTCGCTGTATCTCTCCCTTTATGTGTACTTCCGCATCTCTCACTCTCTGCGTCTCTGCGTCTGAACCGCTCTCTCTCTCTCTCGTGTGTGTGTGTGTGTATCGTCTCCTACTCTATTTGTGTTTCTATATTTCTCTCTGTATCTCTTTCTCTCAAAATATACATATATTTATATATATCTCTGTATCTCTCTATATATATATCTCTGTATCTCTCTCTCTCTCTCTCTATATATATATATATATCCGTATCTCTCTCTCTCTCTATATATATATCTGTATCTCTCTCTATATATATATATATCTCTGTATCTCTCTCTCTCTATATAAATATATCTCTGTATCTCTCTCTTTCTCTCTCTATCTCTCTCTCTCTCTCTCTCTCTCTATATATATATATATATATATATATATCGGTGTCTCTCTGTGTGTGTGTATCACTCACCATCGTCACTCTCTATTTGTTTTTGTATATTTCTCTCTGTATCTCTTTCCCTCTCTTTATATATATATCTGTATATTTCTCTCTCTCTCTGTATATACATATATATATATATCTGCATCTCTCTCTCTCTCTCTCTCTCTGTGTCTGTGTGTGTGTGTATCACTCGCCATTACTTCTGTCTCTCGGTATCTGTTTGTGTCAGCCCCCCGCACCCCCAGTCCCCCGCACCCCAGCCCCCGGTACCCCAGGCCCCCAGAACCCCAGCCCCCCACACCCCAGTCCCCCGCACACCCAGTCCCCCGCACCCAGCCTCCCGCACCCCCAGCCCCCGCACCCCAGCTCCCGCACCCCAGCCCCCCGCACCCCAGCCCCCCGCACCCCAACCTCCCGCACCCCGAGCTCCGAAACCCGCCCATAACTCCGAGCCTCGCTCACTGTCCCAAGCCCCGCCCACTGCCACGAGCCCCGCCCACTGCCCCGATCCCGGACCACTGCCCCGAGCCCCGCCCACTGTCACAAGCCCCGCCCAGAGCCCCGCCCACAGCCCGGAGCCCCGCCCATTTACCGAAAGCTGATTTCGACTAATTAAGGGTCGGGCCGGTGTTGGGCAAACAACAACATAAAAAAAATCATAGTTTCCTCCTCAAACTAATTTAAAATATCTTTTTTAAAAGAGCGGACGGACTGCGTTCGGCCAACAGTCTGACTTCGGATCAATGACATTGAGTATTTGTTAAAGGCCATAAACATTGAGCATTGCCTCAGATGCACAGTATTCAGACACTGACTCAAACTGCAGAGAAACAAAGAAGACCACAGGATCACGTGGTCCTAAAGCTGTCAATCAGACAGACAAATAGCGACAAATTAAACGACAACAGATAACACAGAACATTCATGAAACTGAGCCAAACTCGATAGTAACCCTAACCCCTAACCTCTAAACCCCAACCCTAACCCCTAACCTCTAAACCCTAACCCCTAACCCATAACCCTAACCCTAACAGTGAGTGTGGGGGAAGATTGGAGTGTCGAGTGGGGAGGAAGAGTAGAGTGGTTGCGGGGGTCAGAGTGGGGTGTAGAGTGGGGAGGGAGAGTATAGGGGAGTAGGTCTGCGGAGTGGGGTGTAGTGTGGGGAGGGAGAGTATAGGGGAGTAGGTTTGCGGAGTGGGGTGTAGTGTGGGGAGGGAGAGTATAGGGGAGTAGGTGGGCGGAGTGGGGTGTAGTGTGGGGAGGTAGAGCAGAGGGTTTTGCGGTGGCAGAATGGGGTGTAGAGTTGGGAGGGAGTGTAGAGGGGGGTGAGTGGGCAGAGTGGGGTGTAGTGTGGGGAGGAAGAGTAGTGGGGGGTGCGGGGGCAGAGTGGGGTGTAGTGTGGGGAGGGAGAGTAGAGGGGGTGCGGGGGCAGAGTGGGGTGTAGTGTGGGGAGGGAGAGTAGAGGGGGTGCGGTGGCAGAGTGGGGTGCAGATTGGGGATGGGGAGTAGAAAGGGGTGGGGGAATAGATTAGAGTGGTTGGGGGGGTGAATGTAGAGGGGGTGTGGCTGCCGAGTGGGGGGGGGGGTCGAGGAGTAGATCAGAGCGGGGAAGTTTGGGAGAAGAGGAGGTGGGGTGTACAGTACAGGGTGGGTTGTGGCCAGAGAAATGGGGGTACGGGAGAGTGTAGAGGGGGTGTGGGCTGGAGTGTGGGAGTCGGTTGGGGGTGTGTGTGGGGTGGCAGTGTGTGGGGAGGGGCTGAGGGGTGAGACAGAGAGACAAGCAGCAGGTGTAGTGACTGGCTTTGGGGCTGAACCAGTAGATCAGCAGCTCGGAGAGAGCCAAGGCCAGGAGTCCAGCCCCACCGTCACCTGGACACAGGGTCAGGGAATCAGCCTCGTGTCACCCTGTGACTGTGTCTCTCTGCCTGTGTGTGTCTCTGTAGCTCTGTCTGTGTCTGGGTCTCTGTCTCTCTGTCTGTCTGTACCTGTGTCTGTGTCTCTCTGTCTGTGTGCGTCTCTGTAGCTCTGTCTGTGTCTGGGTCTCTGTCTCTCTGTCTGTCTGTACCTGTGTCTGTGTCTCTCTGTCTGTGTGCGTCTCTGTAGCTCTGTCTGTGTCGGGGTCTGTGTCTCCCTGTCTATCTGTACCTGCGTCTGTGTCTCTCTGTGTGTCTGTACCTGTGTATGAGTCTCTCTGTGTGACTGTGCCTATGTTTGTGTCTCTTTGTGTATGTGTACCTGTGTGTGTATCCCTTTGTGTCTGTACCTGTTTGTGTGTCTCTCTGTGTCCGTGGACCTGTGTGTGTGTCTCACTGTGTGTCTGGACCTGTGTGTGGTCTCACTGTGTGTCTGTACCTGTGCCTTTGTCTCTCTGTGTGTCTGTACCGGTGTCTGTCTCTCTGTGTGTCTGTACGTGTGTCTGTCTCTCTCTGTATGTCTGGACCTGTTTCTGTGTCTCTCTTTGTGTCTGTACCTGTGTCTGTGACTCTCTGTGTGTCAGTAGCTGTAGCTGTGTCTCTCTGTGTGTCTGTACCTGTGTATGTGTCTCTTTGTGTATCTGTACCTGTGTGTGTGTGTCTCCCTTTGTGTCTGTACCTGTTTGTGTGTCTTTCTGTGTGTCTGGACCTGTGTGTGTGTCTCACTGTGTGTGTGTGTGCCCGTGCGTGTCTCTCTCTGCCTCTGTATGTCTCTCTCTGTCTGTGTCTCTCTGTACGTCTGTACCTGTGTGTGTCTCTCTGCCTGTGTTTATCTCTGCAGTGCTGTCTGTGTCTGCCCGTGTGTGTCTCTCTATCTCTCTGCCCGTCTGTGTCTCTCTCTCTGTCTGTCTGTGCGCCTCCGGTGACTGATCGACACTCTCAGGTCCTGCCGATGAGCCGGGCCGGGCTGTGCCGCTATCAGCAGTGAGTGCCCCAGGATACTGTGATCCCTCCGGGCTCAGGAACCGGGGACGAGAGACCGTCACAGAGGCTCCATTCCCACACTCGTTGACAAGCTGCAAGTCAAGTCCACTGAGACCCTGTTAACCTGCCCTCAAGGAGTAGAAGGGATTTTACTAAGACAATTGTGGGATGTTACATAGAACAGCAAAGTGCTACAGCCCTTTAATATTCCTTTATTGGAACACACGTTAACATAAAGTACATATTTATACACCTCAACTACACAACAGCCGTCAGGACAGATCTTGCAATGTATGTTTTACCTTTTGACAATGTTCTTGAGTGTTGGTCAAAGGTTTCTTTGATAACAAGGAAGGGAGAGCAATACAAGTTAATAATTATTTCATTAAAACTGGTACTTTTCGAACTTGTATCCCTTTTACGAGCTGTTTAATGAATTATTGGAAACATGGTGCGGTCTTATATATCACCTGTTGTCTCAGTGTTTCTCAGCTCCTCTTGATTTATTGTGTATCAGCAATAGGAGAAGCTGCTCTGTGGAGCTGTCTGGTTTATGCCAAACATGTCACCTTGTTGCCAGTTCAGCTCCAAGCAGAACCCACTAACCTCCCACCCACAGTGGGAAAAGGCACATTCAAAGACAAATGGCTTATGACAGTCGAGATGGAGGGAGGAAAGTGAAGGGATTCAAGATAACGATATAGGAACCGGGAGCAAGTTGACATTCTCCACGTCCACCACCGGGTCCACCCTACCATCGACCATTGAGACTTGATCTTCTCTACCCCCACCATCTGTAACTCTATCCCACAGTCGCTTCATATCACTACTTTCCTCACCTCCTGCAAGACCAGTCTCAAGACATTCCTCTTTGACCAAACATGCCTTTGGCCAACTTCTTATCCCTACAATCACAGCCTTCCATCTCTCCTGATCCCACCTCCAGCTCGTATCCAAATCCCCGACTGTCCAGTGCCTTGGAACGTCCTCCTGACATGAAAGGCCCAGATGAATGTAATTTGCTGTTTCAGAGCAGGGGATGGTATGACAGTTTGACGGGGGTCTGAAGCGGGAAACGAAAGGGTTTCAGTTGATTTCGATACCCTCTCACTCATTTTGATATCAGTTCATGCCCTCGCACCTCCCAACCGCTCCTGCCTTCTGAGACCCCACTCCACCACTCAATGACTCTGTCCAGATGGCTCCAACCTCCTGTTTGTCTCTTGTACTATCCGATCACCATCAGGGTCTTGCTTTCATTCACTAAGATACCCAATTCCGAACGTATCTTCCCCAATGGCTTTAACTAGTTCCCTCTTTCCCCACCTTCAAATCCCGCCAGAGATTCCATGTTTCATCATGTTTATGGTCACAACCCCATCCCTGTCCTCCAGGCTAACAGTCAGACTCCACCACTGTCAAGAGCTCTGGTTTACTACCCCGCATAAAGGGCGCTGTGTAAAGGCAACTTTTTCTTGTTGACTTGCTCCATACGATCAAGATTGAATCGGAAACGAAGAGACATCAGAATAACACTTGATAGATTTACACAAACTGATTTTTATGCACAAATAGTTATTGTTGTTCAATAAAAATAATGATCTATAATCTTCTCATGTAAACGATAATAGTCAATCTCTTTCTCTCTCTCTCGATCTGTAGACATGCACCCACACAGCACCCATATCGTTTTTTGGCGAGAGCCTTGGCTTAGGGGAACCTTGAGTTTGATTTGGGGTAACATATGGGAATATAGCAAAGTATCCAGTTCAAATCATAGGTGTTACCTTTGTGAAGTTATTTGTACAAATGTAATCGGTTTTTGAATTATAATTTACGTCTGAGAAGCTTTCCCGCTGCGTGTCCAACCAAGACCAACCTATCAGCTCGTGAAGGCTTTGCCTCCAGGGATAACAGTTGCTGAATGGGAGAAATCACTGCCTCCATATACTTTTCAGCCCTGCCGGGTCCTGTCGATGAGACAGCCTGGGCTGTGTTGACATCAGCAGTGCCCTGGGACAGTGTGGACCAACCTGGCGCAGGAACCGTACTGGAGACGATCCCAGAGGTCTGGCTCGATTCCTGAATTCCTAGATAGAGAGATCTGAATCATTTAGATGTGATGCTGGAGCTCAGGAGAATGGCACAGAGGGTATTGGAAAATCAAAGTGGGATGTGACAATCGATATATTTGTCTTATTGGTGTAGACGTGGAATCTGGGCCATCGGTTCTGATCACAAGAGTGATCAAACTGTACACGCTACTGATTTTATATGGCATCGTTTAGCTGGTGGCAATAATCTTGAATGTTGAGTCAAATATTTCTTTGTTAACCAGGTAATGAGAGCAAAACAAAAAAAAAATATTTGATTAGATCTGGTCATTTTCAGTCTTGCAACACATTTACAAGCTGTTTAATGACTTACAGGAAACAAGGTGTGATCTGGCATATCACTGCTGTGTCAATGTTTCTCAGCTCGTCGTGATTTATTGTGTATCAGCAATAGGAGAAGCTGCTCTGTGGAGCTGTCTGGTTTATGCCGAACATGACACCTTGGGGCCAGTTCAGCTCCAAGCAGCTAACCTCCCACCCTCAGTGGGCAAAGGCACATTCAAAGACAAGTTGACGGTGACATTATAGAGGGATGGAGGAAAGTGAAGGGATTAAAGAGAAGAATACAGGAGCTGGGAGCAAATTGGATGAAAGTTCTCCATTAACTGTGGGGAGAGAATGAGGATGTAGAGTTAAACAAGAAAGGAAGGGGTTGAAGGTCATAGGAACCCAGCAGATAGATAGGTACAGAGTGTGGTGGGGGGAGTGTGGGTCGGGGGCGGTGGTGCACATTATGTGTGTGTGTGGGGAGGGGGTGGTGAAGGGAAAAGAGACCATTGAAGGTTAGAACTGCGATTATAAAGCACAAGTCATCATTTTATTAAAAAATCAATGTGAATCCTGGTGTGTTGCGGAAGAAAGGAGGTGGGGGGTTGTCGCTTGGGGTAGGGGAGATTGTGTGGTGGGAGAGGGAGATTGTGTGAGGGGAGATTTAATGGTGGGAGGGGAGAGATTGTGTGTGGAGGGCGGAGATTGTGACCGGTGGGTGGGCGGTAATGAAAGGGAAGTGAACTTGTGGCAGATGTGGGAATGAGGAGATCTTCTAAAAGTTTTGATTAATCAGAAGATATCAATCAGGAGAGTAAATGCCCAGGAGGCCCCTCCCCGATAGGGAATATCCAAATGTTCAGGAGACAGATCGGGATTATTGCTCTCAGGGTCTATTCCTGGTTCCATATTTACTGGTATTCTTAACTTCTCCCTCTGACTCCTCACCCTGATTGGACCAGTTGTTTGGTGAACTTTGGTCCATTTCCACATCAATCATTTCCTTAGTCCAAATCTTGGTGGTTGCTCAGAATCCTGAATCCCCACGTGAGGCCGTGTGGATCAGAGTGAAGTGAACTCTGTCACAGGGCGGGACACACACAGCATAAATACCCGGAGCCTGATGGAGTTGGGAACAGATAGACTCCGGGTGACCAGGACTTCTAGACATCAGGTTCAGGCTCTGACCGAGAAGCTAAACTGCGTCATTTGTCTGGAATTCTTTAAGGTTCCCGTTTGCCTCGATTGCGGCCACAAATATTGTCGGTCCTGTATCACCGGAAGCTGGGAAAAGCAGGGAAAATCCTCCCGTCCAGAATATCGCCAAGTTACTGCAAAGAGGAACCTCAAGGTTAATTGGGTTCAGGCCAAAATGCTGTACAAAATGGGGCTCCCCCCGACCGCGGCAAAAACGGTGACCCTCTGAGGATCTGTCGGTTGACGGATTGATGAGGAGGGAAACCTCAGCGGGTTTCACAATCAGCGGGTTTCACAAGAAGAGACTTGAGGAGGGTTTATCCGCCCAGTGACTGGGAGCCGCCCACACACTCGCACTGAAAACAAAACCAGTTTCAAGCAGCAGTTGCTGAGGATCGAAATGGCTTCCAGACTCCAGGCTGAGAGCTTGACCGAGGAGCTAAACTGTGCCATTTGTCTGGAGTTCTTCACTGATCCTGTTAGTCTGGACTGCGGCCACAACCTCAGTCGCTCCTGTGTCGCCTGGAGCTGGGAAAAGCAGGAGAAAAACTCCTGTCCGGTGTGTCGCCAAGTTACTGTGGAGAGGAACCTCCAGGTCAATGGGGCTCTGGCCAAAATGGTGGAAAAAGCTCGTGAATCCAGTCTGAACCCGATACAGATGGCAGTTAAACGTCGGTTTGAGAAACACGGGGAGGACCTGAAGCTGTTCTGTGAAGATGACAAGAAATTGATCTGTTACACTTGCAGAGATGCGAAAGAGCACAAAGGTCACAGCTTTCAGCCCATTGACGAAGCGGCTGAAATCTACAAGGTACCGAGACCCTCACGAGGGATTCATTCAGTTTCCACGTCAGGTTTTCCCCTCAAACACTGTTATTCTGTGCCTTTATTCCAGGATCAAGTGAAGTCCTCCATAGCTTCTCTCACACAGAGGAAGGAAACTGCTCTACAAATTGAAGCCAAACAGAGAGAAAAGATTTCACAAGTTAAGGTAAGTTGTGTCGGGGCTGATGTCTGTCAGTGTGTCTCTGGTTACTGTGTGTACACGATGTCATGTCTCAGTGTCTCTGGTTACTGTGTGTACACGGTGGGATGTCTACGGTCTCTGGTTAATGTGTGTACACGGTTTGATGTCTCAGGTCTCTGGTTACTGTGTGTAACGGTGGGATGTCTCAGTGTCTCTGGTTACTGTGTGTACACGGTGGGATGTCTCAGGTCTCTGGTTACTGTGTGTAATGGTTGGATGTCCTGACATTTTCAGAAACAGGTGAAGAATGTGCAGACTCACGTCACGGCTGAGTTTGCTAAAATGCACCAGAGTCTGACTGACAGAGAGCAGCGAGTGATGGGGGATCTCAGACAGCGAGAGGAGGAGATTCTAAAGCGAATGGAGACAACTCTGCGAGAGATTCGGGGAAAGTTAGAGTCGGTGGAGCAAGAACTCTCCGAGTTACAGACACAGATGGGGAAAGACGCTCTCACCTTCCTGCAGGTAAAGAGATGACATTATAATGCAGTTCAGTCACAGTTACACACAGTCGGGAGCCGACAAACTAATTGTGATTAAAAAAGAGATCAGAGATTGAATTGGGATGTGGGAGACGCTGTACACATGTAATCTGCTGTTGTTGTTGGTGTCTCAGTGTGAGCTGATATCTGTCTCTGTTTGATTTCATTAGGAGGAATCTGCTGCCAACAGAAGGTATGGAATGACCTTTACCAAATATCCCAGAATTGAGCCAACAAACCTCCCACAAGGTGCAGTTTCACTCAATAATGTGATGAGGTCTTGTTTCAGGGTCAGTGACGAGGGCTTTGATCTGTCAATGTGTGAGGCTGAGCTGCCGGTGGCCAAGTACAAGTGGCCTTTGAAGAACACCGTCTGGAGAGAGATTATAGACAGCGTCAGTCCACGTACACGTCTTCCATTCTCACCCTGAAGCCGTGTCAATAGCCTTCCATTGACAACACATACCCCCACACACTTCCTCACACACACACACACAGACACCCTCACACACACACACACAAACACACACACCCCTCAGACACACGCCACTCAAACACACACCTCATACACACACCTCATGTCACACAACCCTCCCGCACACTCCCCTCACACAGGAGGCGAGAGCACAAGTCTGAGGAGGTGGAGCAGGAGGGAGTGCAGTCGAGGCTGAAGTGGCCAATGAGGACGAGGGGGTCGGAGCAGAGGCAGAGGGAGGCGAGGAGGGTGGAGGGGTCACAGATGAAGGTGGGGGAGGGTTTTGGGGGCAGTACATTAGGATGTTAGAGAGATGGGATGGATGGCGGAGGGTGAGGTGAAGGAAAGAGGGGAGTGAGCAGTGGAGGAGAGGGACAGGGCCAGTGACGCCCTGGAGATGAGGGCCACCCCACCACCATGACGGTTGGGGTGGGGGCCATGGTGGGAGGGGTAGCGGGAGTGTGGCCTCAGTGAGGGGGAAGGTGTCACCGGGGGTGAGCCATAATGTCAATGGCCTCACACCCACACACACACTCTCACACATCCCCTCACACAGCCCCCCACACACACCCACACACCGACTCACATACACCCTCACACACACCCACACACAGAGCCTCACACACCACCTCACACACCCCCTCACACACCCCCTCACACACAACCACACACAGACCCTCACACACACCCTCACGCAAACAACCTCATACGCACCCTCACACACACCCACACACAATCCCTCACACAGCCCCACACACACACCCTCATCCACACCCTCACACACACCCTCAAACACACCACACACAAACCCTCACACACAGTCACACACTCATAAACCCCCTCACACACAGAGACACACCCACACACACACCCACAGACACCCCCTCGCACACACCCTCACACAGACCCTCACACACACCCACGCACACCCCCACACACACCCCTTCACACACACCCTCACATACACCCTCACAGACACCCCCTCACATACCCTCCCACATGCTCCCTCACACACATCCCCTCACAAACACCCACACGCAGACCCTCACACACTCATAATCACCTCACACCCCCTCACACACAACCTCACAAACAACCACACACACAACCACACACACACCCTTACACTCACCCTCACACAGACCGTCACACAACCCCTCACACACCCCTCACACACACCATCACACACACCCACACACACTCATAAACCTCCTTACACACACCCACACACAGACCCTCACACACACACAGAACCTCACACACAGCCTGACACACCCCCTCATCCACACCCTCACACACAGCCTCACACACACCCACACACAAACCCTCACACACACACTCACACACTCATAAACCCCCTCACACACACCCTCACACACCCCCTCATTCCCCCCCCTCACAAACCCACACACATACCCTCACACACACCCTGACACACACCCACACACACCAACTCACGCACCTCTAAATCCCCTCACACACACCCTCACACACACCCTCACACAACCGACACACAGATCCTCAAACACGCACTCACACACACCCACACACATACACTCACACACCCACTCACACAATCCCCCTCACAGACACCCTCAGATACACACACTCACACCCCCCCACACCCTCCGCCTCACACAGCCCCTCACACGCCCCCTCACACAGACGGTGACCCTCGGGGCCGGATGGTGTCTCCGGGTGTAGATGTGTTCACACACCGTCTGAGCTCCAGACGTCCCCTCACTCCACGTTGTGTTGTGTCTCTCTCTCAGCTCCGCTCACTCTGACTCTGGATCCCGACACAGCGAACCCGTACCTCATCCTATCTGAGGACCTGACCAGCGTGAGATACGGAGACACACGGCAGCGGCTCCCGAACGGTCCCAAGAGGTTTGATCACTGTGTCTGTGTCCTGGCGTCTGAGGGCTTCACATCGGGGAGACATTACTGGGAGGTGCAGGTGGTCAACAAGACAGAGTGGGCAGTGGGATTGGCCCGAGAGTCCGTCAACAGGAAAGGAAAGATCATATATACACCAGAGGGAGGATTCTGGGTTTTGCGGCTGAGAAACGGGGATGAATATAAAGCTCTGACCTCTCCCTCCACTCTCCTGTCCCTGAGGGACAGACCCGGGAAGGTGGGAGTGTTCCTGGACTATGAGGGGGGAGAGGTGACCTTTTACAACGCCGATAACATGTCTCATCTCCACACTTTCACCGACACTTTCACTGAGAAGCTTTATCCTCTCTTCGGTCCCTGGGACGGTGACCCTCTGAGGATCTGTCGGGTGACGGATTGATGAGGAGGGAACCCTCAGCCGTGACCTGCGTTTGGCGGTGATGGCCACGAGGCTGAACCTTCATAGTCTGTGTCGCTGTACAATAAAGATTGTGGTTTATGTCACACAGTTCACACTCGGCCCTCGAACCCAACCCTTCCCTCTCTCTCTCTCTCTGTCTCTCACTCTCACACACTCTCCCTCTCTCTCTCCCTCTCTCTCTCTGTCTGTCTGTCTCTTACACTCTCTCTCTCACACTCACTCTCACACTCACCCTCTCTCTCTCACACTCCTTCTCTCTCTCTCTCTCTCTCTCTGTCTCACACTCTCACTCTCTGTCCCTCTCTCTCTCTCTCTCTCTCTCTCTGTCCCTCTCTGTCCCTCTCACACTCTCTCTCACTCTCTCTCTGTCCATCTCTCGCTCTCTCTCTGTTCCTCTCTCGCACTCTCTCTGTCCCTCTCTCTCTCTCTGTCCCTCTCTCACTCTCTCTCTCTCTGTCCCTCTCTTTCTCTTTCTCTCTCTCTCTCTGTCCCTCTCTCTCTCTCACACACTCTCACCCTCACACTCTCCCTCTCTCTCTCTCTGTGTGTCTCACACTCTCACTCTCACACACTCTCTCTCTCTGTCTGTCTCTCTCTCTCTCTCTCTCTCTCTCTCACTCTTACACTCTCCCTCTCTCTCACACTCTCACTCTCACACACACTCTCACTCTCACACACACTCACACACGCTCACACTCTCACTCACACACTCACTCTCACACACTCTCACACTCTCACTCACACACTCACTCTCACACACTCTCACACTCTCACTCACACACACTCTCACACTCTCACTCTCACTCACTCTTTCACACTCACTCTTTCTCACACTCTCACACTCTCTCTCACACTCTCACTGTCTCTCTCTCACACACTGTTACACTCTTCACACACAGACTTCTCTCTCACACTCTCACTCACACACACTCTCGCTCTTTCACTCACACACACTCTCACATTCACACTCACACTCTCACTCACACACACTCATACTCTCACTCTCACACACACTCACACTCTCACACTCTCACTCTCTCACTCTCACACACTCTTACACTCTCAGACACACTCTCACACTCACTCACTCGCTCTCACTCACACACACTCACATACACTCTCACACTCTCACCCTCACACTCTCACACTCTGACTCTTACACACTCACACACACTCACACACACTCACACTCTCACTCGCACACACGCTCACACTCTCACTCACACATACTCTCACACTCTCAATCTCACACGCACTCTCTCTCTCACTCTCACACACTCTCACACTCACACTCTCACTCACACACTCTCACTCGCACACACTCTCACACACTCACTCTCACACTCACACACTCACACTCACATACACTCTCACACTCTCTCACACTCACACTCTCTCTCACACACACACTCACACTCTCACTCACACACACTCTCATACTCTCACTCTCACACTCACACACACTCACACTCTCACACTCTCACTCTCTCACTCTCACACACTCTTACACTCTCGCACACACTCTCACACTCACTCACTCGCTCTCACTCACACACACTCACACTCTCACCCTCACACTCTCACTCACACACACTCTCACACTCTGACTCTCACACACTCAAACACACTCACACACACTCACACACACTCACACTCTCACTCACACACTCACGCACACACACTCTCACACTCTCACTCACACACACGCTCACACTCTCACTCACACATACTCTCACACTCTCAATCTCACACACACACTCTCTCTCACTCTCACACACTCTCACACTCACTCTTTCACTCTCACACACTCTCTCACACTCACACTCTCACACTCTCACACTCACACACACTCACACACACTCACACACACTCACACTCTCACTCACACACACTCACACACACTCACACTCTCACTCACACACTCACACTCTCTCACTCTCACACACTCTTACACTCTCAGACACACTCTCACACTCACTCACTCGCTCTCACTCACACACACTCACATACACTCTCACACTCTCACCCTCACACTCTCACACTCTGACTCTCACACACTCAAACACACTCACACACACTCACACTCTCACTCACACACTCACGCACACACACTCTCACATTCTCACTCACACACACGCTCACGCTCTCATTCACACATACTCTCACACTCTCAATCTCACACACACTCTCTCTCTCACTCTCACACACTCTCACACTCACACTCTCCCTCACACACTCTCACTCGCACACACTCACTCACACACTCACTCTCACACTCACACACACTCACATACACTCTCACACTCTCACCCTCACACTCTCACTCACACACACTCTCACACTCTCACTCACACACTCAAACACACTCACACACACTCACACACACTCACACTCTCACTCACACACTCACGCACACACACTCTCACACTCTCACTCACACACACGCTCACACTCTCACTCACATACACTCTCACACTCTCACCCTCACACTCTCACACTCTGACTCTCACACACTCAAACACACTCACACACACTCACACTCTCACTCACACACTCACTCACACACACTCTCACATTCTCACTCACACACACGCTCACACTCTCACTCACACATACTCTCACACTCTCAATCCCACACGCACTCTCTCTCTCACTCTCACACTCACACTCTCACTCACACACTCTCACTCGCACACACTCACTCACACACTCACTCTCACACTCACACACACTCACATACACTCTCACACTCTCACCCTCACACTCTCACTCACACACACTCTCATGCTCTCACTCTCACACTCACACACACTCACACTCTCACACTCTCACTCTCTCACTCTCACACACTCTTACATTCTCGCACACACTCTCACACTCACACACTCGCTCTCACTCACACACACTCACATACACTCTCCCACTCTCACTCTCACACTCTCACTCACACACACTCTCACACTCTGAGTCTCACACACTCAAACACACTCACACACACTCACACACACTCACACTCTCACTCACACACTCACGCACACACACTCTCACACTCTCACTCACACATACTCTCACACTCTCAATCTCACACACACACTCTCTCTCACTCTCACACACTCACACTCTCACTCTCTCACTCTCACACACTCTCTCACACTCACACTCTCACACTCACACACACTCACACACACTCACACACACTCACACTCTCACTCACACACTCACACTCTCACACTCTCACTCTCTCACTCTCACACACTCTTACACTCTCAGACACACTCTCACACTCACTCACTCGCTCTCACTCACACACACTCACATACACTCTCACACTGTCACCCTCACACTCTCACACTCTGACTCTCACACACTCAAACACACTCACACACACTCACACTCTCACTCACACACTCACTCACACACACTCTCACATTCTCACTCACACACACGCTCACACTCTCACTCACACATACTCTCACACTCTCAATCTCACACACACTCTCTCTCACTCTCACACACTCTCACACTCACACTCTCACTCACACACTCTCACTCGCACACACTCACTCACACACTCACTCTCACACTCACACACACTCACATACACTCTCACACTCTCACCCTCACACTCTCACTCACACACACACTCACACTCTCACTCACACACACTCATACTCTCACTCTCACACTCACACACACTCACACTCTCACACTCTCACTCTCTCACTCTCACACACTCTTACGCTCTCGCACACACTCTCACACTCACTCACTCGCTCTCACTCACACACACTCACATACACTCTCCCACTCTCACCCTCACACTCTCACTCACACACACTCTCACACTCTGACTCTCACACACTCAAACACACTCACACACACTCACACACACTCACACTCTCACTCACACACTCACGCACACACACTCTCACACTCTCACTCACACACACGCTCACACTCTCACTCACACATACTCTCACACTCTCAATCTCACACACACTCTCTCTCACTCTCACACACTCTCACACTCACTCTCTCACTCTCACACACTCTCTCACACTCACACTCTCACACTCACACACACTCACACACACTCACACTCTCACTCACACACTCACTCACACACACACTCACACTCTGACTCACACACACTCATACTCTCACTCTCTCACTCTCACACACTCTTACACGCTCACACACACTCTCACACTCACTCACTCGCTCTCACTCACACACACTCACATAAACTCTCACACTCTCACCCTCACACTCTCACTCACACACACTCTCACACTCTGACTCTCACACACTCACACACACTCACACTCTCACTCACACACTCACTCACACACACTCTCACACTCTCACTCACACACACGCTCACACTCTCACTCACACATACTCTCACACTCTCACACTCACACACACTCTCTCTCACTCTCACACACTCTCACACTCACTCTCACTCTCACACACTCTCTCACACTCACACTCTCAGACTCTCACACGCACACACTCTCTCACACTCTCACACTCTAACTCTCTCTCTCACTCTGTCTATCTCTCACACTCTCTCCATTGTAGAGAGACAGAATGAGTGTCAGAGACAGACAATAAAGGAATGATTGTCACTTTTCTCATTGAAGGGCATTGGCAACACACAGTCACTACATATTACACTGACACCCACAGTCACTACACTTTACACTGAAACACACAGTCACTGCGCTTTATACTGAATCACAATCACTGACACCCACTCCCACTACAATTTACACTGAAACACACAGTCACTACACATTACACTGAAACACACAGTCACTACACTTTACACTGAATCACACAGTCACTACAATTTACACTGAAACACAGAGTCACTACACTTTACATTCAAACACACAGTCACTACACATTACACTGAAACACACAGTCACTACACTTTACACTGAATCACACAGTCACTACACATTACACTGAAACACACAGTCACTACACTTTACACTGAATCACACAGTCACTACAATTTACACTGAAACGCAGTCACTACACTTTACAATGAAACACACAGTCACTACACATTACACTGAAACACACAGTCACTACACTTTACACTGAGACACGCAGTCAGTAAACTTTACACTGACACACAGTCACTACACTTTACACTGAATCACAGATTCACTAAACATTACTGTGAAACACACAGTCACGACGCTTTACACTGAATCACAGTCACTACACTTTACACTGACACACGCAGTCACTAGACTTTACACTGACACACACAGTCACTACACTTTACACTGACACACGCAGTCACTACACATAACCCAGTGCCCGGGACACGCCCACGACCCGAGCTCCGCCCACACCCCCGAGCCCCGCCCACAGCCCGAGCCCCGCCCACAGCCCGGAGCCCCGCCCACAGCCGGAGCCCCGCCCACAGCCCGGAGCCCCGCCCACAGCCCGGAGCCCCGCCCATTTACCTAAAGCTGATTTGGACTAATTAAGGGTGGGGCCGGTGTTGGGCAAACAACAATATAAAAAAAATCAGAGTTTCCTCCTCAAACTCTATTAAAATGGCTTTTTTTAAAAGAGCGGACGGACTACGTTAGGCCAACAGTCTGACTTCGGATCAAAGACCATTAACATTGAGCACTGCCTCAGATGCACAGTATTCAGACACTGACTCAAACTGCAGAGAAACAAATAGAGCACAGGATCACGTGGTCCTAAAGCTGTCAATCAGACAGACAAATAGCGACAAATTAAGCGACAACACATAAGACAAAACATTCATGAACCTGAGCCAAATTCGATACTAACCCTAACCCCTAACCCTAAGTGTGGTGGCAGATTGGAGTGTCGAGTGGGGAGGGAGAGTAGAGTGGGGTGGTTGGGCAGAGTGGGCTGTAGAGTGGGGAGCGAGTGTAGAGGGGTTTGGTGGGGCAGAGTGGGCTGTAGAGTGGGGAGGGAGAGTAGAGGTGTTTGGTTGGGCAGAGTGGGCTGTAGAGTGGGGAGCGAGTGTAGAGGGGTGTGCGTGCGCAAAGTGGGTTGTAGAGTGGCGAAGGTGAGTAGAGGGGGGTGGGAGGGCAGAGTGGGGTGTACAATGGGGAGGGAGATTAGAGGGGGATGTGGTGCAGAGTGTGGTTTAGAGTGGGGAGCGATAGTACAGTGGGTTGCGGGGGCAGAGTGGGGTGTAGACGGGGGAGGGAGAGTTTAGGGGAGGTGGGTAGGCAGTGTGCGGTGTAGTGTGGGGAGGGAGAGTAGAGGGTATGGGGGGCAGAGTGGGGTGTAGAGAGGGGAGGGAGTGCAGAGGGGCGTGGCGGGGGGCAGAGTGGGTTGTAGAGTGGCGAAGGAGAGTAGCGAGGGAGAGTAGAGGGGGTTCTGGGCAGAGTATGGTGTAGATTGGGTAGCAACAGTAGAGCGGTGTGCGGGGGCAAGAGAGGGGCGTAGATTGCAGAGGGAGAGTAGAGGGGTTTGCGGGGGCAGAGTGGGGTGTGGGAGTGGGGAGGGAGAGTATAGGGGAGTAGGTGGGCAGAGTGGGGTGTAGAGTGGGGAGGGAGAGCAGAGGGTTGCGGGGCAGAGTGGGGTGTAAAGTGGGGAAGGAGAGTAGAGGGGGGTGCGGGGGCGGAGTGGTGTGTAGTGTGGGGAGGGAGAGGAGAGAAGGGGTGCGGGGGTAGAGTGGGGTGTAGAGTGGGGAGGGAGAGTAGAGGTGTGTGGGGGGAGCAGAGTGGGATTTAGAGTGGGTAGGGAGAGTAGAAGGTGGTGCGGGGGAAAGTGGGGTTTGGGAGTGGGGAGAGAAAGTATAGGGGAGTAGGTGGGCGGAGTGGTGTGTAGTGTGGGGAGGGAGAGGAGAGGGTGGTGCGGGGGCAGTGTGGGGTGTAGAGTGGGGAGTGAGAGTAGAGGGTGTGCGGGGGCAGTGTGGGGTGTAGAGTGGGGAGGGAGAGTAGAGGTGTGTGGGGGGAGCAGAGTGGGATTTAGAGTGGGGATGGAGAGTAGAGGGGAATAGGTGGGCGGAGTGGGGTGTAGTGTGGGGAGGGAGAGTACAGTATGTGCGGGGGCAGAGTGGGTTGTACTGTGGGGAGGAAGAATAGAGGGGGGTGCGGGGGCAGAGTGGGGCGTAGAGTGGGGAGGGAGAGTAGAGGGGGGTAGGTGGGCAGAGTGGGGTGTAGTGTGGGGAGGGAGAGTAGAGGGGGGTAGGTGGGCAGAGTGGGGTGTAGTGTGGGGAAGCAGAGCAGAGGGGTTTGCAATGGCAGAGTGGGGTGAAGAGTGGGAAGGGAGAGTAGAGGGGCTTTGGGGCTGAACCAGCAGATCAGCAGCTCGGAGAGAGCCAAGGCCAGGAGTCCAGCCCCACCATCACCTGGACACAGGGTCAGGGAATCAGCCCCGTGTCACCCTGTGACTGTGTCTCTCTGTTTGTGTGTGTCTCTGTAGCTCTCTCTGTGTCTGTGTCTCTTTGTGTGTCTGTATCTGTATCTGTGTCTCTCTGACTGTGTGTGTCTCTGTAGCTCTGTCTGTGTCTGGGTCTCTGTCTCTCTGTCTGTCTGTATCTGTGTCTGTGTCTCTCTGTGTGTCTGTGCCTCTGTAGCTCTGTGTCTGTGTCTCTCTGTGTCTCTGTACCTGTGTCGGTCTCTCTGTGTGTCTGTACCTGTGTCTGTGTCTCTCTGTGTGTATGTACCTGTGTCTGTGTCTCTCTGTGTCTCTGTACCTGTGTCTGTCTCTCTGTGTGTCTGTACCTGTGTCTGTGTCTCCCTGTGTTTCTGTACCTGTGTCTGTGTCTCTCTGAGTCTCTGTACCTGTGTCTGTCTCTCTGTGTGTCTGCACCTGTGTCTGTCTCTCTCTGTGTCTCTGTACCAGTTTCTGTCTCTCTGTGTGTCAGTACATGTACCTGTGTTTCTCTGTGTGTCAGTACCTGTGTCTGTATCTCTCTGTGTGTCAGTACCTGTGTCTGTGTCTCTCTGTGTGTCATTACCTGTGTCTGTGTCTCTCTGTGTGTCTGTACCTGTGTCTGTGCTTCTCTGTGTGTATGTACCTGTGTCTGTGTCTCTCTGTGTGTCTGTACCTGTGTCTGTGTCTCCCTGTGTGTCTGTACCTGTGTCTGTGTCTCCCTGTGTGTTTGTACCTGTGTCTGTGTCTCTCTGTGTGTCTGTACATGTGTATGTGTCTCTCTGTTTGTCAGTACATATATTTGCGTCTCTCTGTTGTGCCTGTACCTGTGTCTGTATCTCTCTGTGTGTATGTACCTGTGTCTGTGTCTCTCTGTGTCTGTGTACCTGTGTCTGTCTCTCTCTGTGTGTCTGTACCTGTGTCTGTGTCTCTCTGTGTGTCTGTACATGTGTATGTCTCTCTCTGTTTGTCAGTACATATATTTGCGTCTCTCTGTTTTGCCTGTACCTGTGTCTGTGTCTCGCTGTGTCTCTGTACCTGTGTCTGTCTCTCTGTGTGTCTGTACCCGTGTCTGTCTCTCTCTGTATGTCTCGACCTGTTTCTGTGTCTCTCTTTGTGTCTGTACCTGTGTATGTCTCTCTCTGTGTGTCTGTACCTGTGTATGTGTCTCTTTGTGTATCTGTACCTGTGTGTGTGTGTCTCCCTTTGTGTCTGGACCTGTTTTTGTGTCTCTCTGTGTGTCTGGACCTGTGTGTGTGTCTCACTGTGTGTGTGTGTGCCTGTGCGTGTCTCTCTCTGCCTCTGTATGTCTCTCTCTGTCTGTGTCTCTCTGTGTGTCTGTACCTGTGTGTGTCTCTCTGCCTGTGTTTGTCTCTGCGGTGCTGTCTGTGGTGTCTGCCCGTGTGTGTCTCTCTATCTCTCTGCCCGTCTGTGTCTCTCTCTCTGTCTGTCTGTGCGCCTCCGGTGACTGATCGACACTCTCAGGTCCTGCCGATGAGCCGGGCCGAGCTGTGCCGCTATCAGCAGTGAGTGCCCCAGGATACTGTGACCCCTCCGGGCTCAGGAACCGGGGACGAGAGACCGTCACAGAGGCTCCATTCCCACACTCGTTGACAAGCTGCAAGTCAAGTCCCCTGAGACCCTGTTAACCTGCCCTCAAGGAGTAGAAGGGATTTTACTAAGACAATTGTGGGATGTTACATAGAACAGCAAAGTGCTACAGCACTTTAATATTCCTTCATTGGAACACACGTTAACATACAGTAAACATTTATACACCTCAACTACACAACAGCCGTCAGGAGAGATCTTGCAATGTATGTTTGATCTTTTGACAATATTCTTGAGTGTTGGTCAAAGGTTTCTTTGATAACAAGGAAGGGAGAGCAATACAAGTTAATAATTATTTCATTGAACTGGTACTTTTCGAACTTGCAACACTTTTACGAGCTGTTTAATGACTTACTGGAAACATGGTGCGGTCTTATATATCACCTGTTGTGTCAGTGTTTCTCAGCTCCTCTTGATTTATTGTGTATCAGCAATAGGAGAAGCTGCTCTGTGGAGCTGTCTGATTTATGCCAAACATGTCACCTTGGGGCCAGTTCAGCTCCAAGCAGAACCCGCTAACCTCCCACCCTCAGTGGGCAAAGGCACATTCAAAGACAAATGGCTTGTGACAGTCGAGATGGAGGGAGGAAAGTGAAGGGATTCAAGATAAGGATATAGGAGCCGGGAGCAAGTTGACATTCTCCACGTCCACCACCCGGTCCACCCTACCATCGACCATTGAGACTTGATCTTCTCTACCCCCACCATCTGTAACTCTATCCCACAGTCACTTCACATCACTACTTTCCTCGCCTCCTGCAAGACCAGTCTCAAGACACTCCTCTTTGACCAAACATGCCTTTGGCCAACTTCTTATCCCTACCATCACAGCCTTCCATCCCTCCTGATCCCACCTCCAGCTCGTATCCAAATCCCTGACTGTCCAGTGCCTTGGAACGTCCTCCTGACATGAAAGGCCCAGGTGAATGTAATTTGCTGTTTCAGAGCAGGGGATGGTATGACAGTTTGTCGGGGGTCTGAAGCGGGAAACGAAAGGGGTTCAGTTGATTTCGATACCCTCTCACTCATTTTGAAATCAGTTCATGCCATCGCACCTCCCAACCACTCCTGTCTGCTGAGACCCCACTCCACCACTCAATGACTCTGGACAGATGGCTCCAACCTCCTGTTTATCTCTTGTACTATCCGATCACCATCAGTGGTCTTGCATTCACCCACTAAGACACCCAATTCCGAACGTATCTTCCCCAATGGCTTTAACTTGCTCCCTCTTTCCCCACCTTCAAATCCCGCCCTGAGATTCCATGTTTGATTATGTTTATGGTCACAATCCCACTCCCTGTCCTCCAGGCTAACAGTCAGACTCCACCACTGTCAAGAGCTCTGGTTTACTACCCCGCATAAAGGGCGCTGTGTAAAGGCAACTTTTTCTTGTTGACTTGCTCCATACGATCAAGATTGAATCGGAAACCAAGAGACATCAGAACAACACTTGATACATTTACACAAACTGATTTTCATATACAAATAGTAAAAATAATTATCTATAATCTTCTCATGTAAACGATCATAGTCAATCTCTTTCTCTCTCTCTCGATCTATAGACATGCACCCACACAGCACCCATATCGTTTTTTGGCGAGAGCCTTGGCTTAGGGGAACCTTGAGTATGATTTGGGGTAACATATGGGAATATAGCAAAGTATCCAGTTCAAATCATAGGTGGTACCTGTTTGAAGGTAGTTGTACAAATGTAATCGGTTGTTGAATTATAATTTACGTCTGAGAAGCTTTCCAGCTGCTTGTCCAACCAAGACTCACTATCTCACTCCCTCTCTCCCTCACTCACTAACACACTCCCTCTCTCCCTCACTCACTAACTCACTCCCTCTCTCCCTCACTCACTAACTCACTCCCTCTCTCCCTCACTCACTAACTCACTCCCTCTCTCCCGCACTTATTCTCTCTCAGTCTCTCTCTCTATATCTCTCTCTCTCAGTCTCTCTCTCACTCCCTCTCTCTCTCTCTCTCTCTCTCTCTCTCTCAGTCTCTCAGTCTCTCCCTCTCTCTCTCTCTCAGTCAACAACTCTGCAAAACGAAAGAGAAAGTGACTGTTCCCTCTGTCGCTGATCTTCAACAGAACCATTTTGTTTGGACTGGAGATGGTCCTCTTCCTGTCCGTAGAGGGCAGAGGGAAGAGGGGAGTGTGAGAGGGGATCAGAGGAGAGGGCAGAGGGAAGAGGGAAGTGTGAGAGGGGATCAGAGGTGAGGGCAGAGGGAAGAGGGGAGTGTGAGAGGGGATCAGAGGAGAGGGCAGAGGGAAGAGGGGAGTGTGAGAGGGGATCAGAGGAGAGGGCAGAGGGAAGAGGGGAGTGTGAGAGGGTATCAGAGGAGAGGGCAGAGGGAAGAGGGGAGTGTGAGAGGGGATCATAGGAGAGGGCAGAGGGAAGAGGGGAGTGTGAGAGGGGATCGGAGGAGAGGAGGAGAGTGAGAGGAGATCAGAGGAGAGGAGGAGTGTGAGAGGATATCAGAGGAGAACGGATGGTAAGTGAAATGACAGTATGTGAGTGTCCCTCTCTCACTCACTCACTAACTCACTCATTCCCTCCCTCCCTCCCTCACTCTCTCTCTCCCCCACACACTCACTCCGTCCCACCCTCTCTCCCTCACTCACTAACTCACTCGCTCTCTCCCTCACTTTCTCGCTCGCACTCTCACTCACTTTCTCTCTCTCACACTCTCTCTCTCTCTCTCACACATTCACTCACTCACTTTCTCTCCCTCCCTTACCAACTCACTCATTCCCTCCCTCACTCCCTCACTCGCTCACTCTCTCTCGCTCACACTGATGCACTCCCTCTCTCCCCCACTTGCTAACTCATTCATTCCCTACCTCTCTCCCTCCCTCCCTCACTCACTTTTTCTCTCTCACATACTAGCTCATTCCATCCCTCCCCCCCTCGCTTACTCACTGATTCCCTCCCTCACTCGCTCTCTCATTCACACACTCATTCACTCACTCTCTCTCTCTCACATTCATTAACTCACTCACTCACTTTCTCTCCCTCACTTATTAACTCATTCGTTTCCTCCCTCCTCCTCCCTCCCTCCCTCCCTCCCTCATACACACACTCACTCTCTTTCTCTCACACTCACACTCTCACACACACTCACGCACTGAGTCTCACACTCTCACTTTCTCTCTCTCGCACACTCTCTCTCACACACTCACACTCTCTCCCTCACTTACTAACACACTCATTCCCTCACTCCCTCACACTCTCTCTTTCTCTCTCACTCTCTCTCACACTCTCTCTCTCACACTCTCTCACACTCTCTCTCTCACACACACTCTCTCACGCTCTCACACTCACTCACTCGCTCTCTCACACTCTCTCACACTCGCTCACTCTCTCACACTCACTCACTCGCTCTCTCTTACACTCACTCTCTCACACTCTCTCTCACACTCGCTCTCTCTCACACACTCACACTCACTCACACTCACTCTCACACACACTTACTCGCTCTCAAACTCGCTCTCTCTCACACACTCACACTCACTCACACTCACTCTCACACACACTTACTCGCTCTCAAACTCGCTCTCTCACACTCTCTCTCACGCACACTCTCCCCTTCACTCAATGACTCTCTCACACACACTCACTCTCACACTCACTCTCTCACACTCTCTCACACTCTCTCTCTCACACACACTCTCTCACGCTCTCACACTCACTCACTCTCTCTCTCTCACACTCTCTCACACTCAATCTCTCACACTCTCACACTCATTCTCTCACACTCACTCTCTCACACTCACTCTCTCACACTCTCTCACTCTCGCTCTCTCTCACACTCTCACACTCTCTCACACTCACTCTCACCTTCACTCAATGACTCTCTCACACACACTCACCCTCACACTCACTTTCTCACACTCTCTCACACTCTCTCTCACACACACTCTCTCACGCTCTCACACTCACTCACTCTCTCTCTCTCACACTCTCTCACACTCAATCTCTCACACTCTCAGACTCACTCTCTCACACTCACTCTCTCACACTTACTCTTTCACACTCACTCTCTCACACTCTCTCACTCTCGCTCTCTCTCACACTCTAACACTCTCTCACACTCACTCTCACACACACTCACTCGCTCTCACACTCGCTCTCTCACACTCACTCTCTCACACTCTCTCGCACACTCACTCTCACACTCACTCACTCTCTCACACACACTCACTCTCACACTCACTCTCTCACACTCTCTCTCTCACACACACTCTCTCACTCTCTCACACTCACACACTCGCTCTCTCACACTCTCTCACAATCACTCTCTCACACTTTCACACTCACTCTCACATTCAATCACTCGCTCTCTCTCACACACTCACACTCACTCTCTCACACTCTCTCTCTCACACACACTCTCTCACACTCACTCACACTCACTCGCTCTCTCTCACACTCTCTCACACTCACTATCTCACACTCTCACACTCTCTCTCACACACACTCTCTCACTCTCTCACACTCACTCACTCGCTCTCTCTCACACTCTCTCACACTCTCTCACTCTCTCACACTCATTCACTCTCTCATACTCTCTCACACTCACTCTCACACTCACTCTCACTCTCTCACACTCTCACAATCACTCTCTCTCACATTCTCACACAGACACTCACACTCACTCACTCGCTCTCTCTCACACTCTCACACTCACTCTCTCACACTCACTCACTCGCTTTCTCTCACACTCTCTCACACTCTCACTCACTCACACTCACTCTCTCTCACTCTCTCACACTCACTCTCTCACAGTCACTCTCTCGCTCACGCTGTTTAAGTGGCTCCGGGTGTCCGATCCCGTCGTGTTTCTCTGGAGACGGTCGGAGTCGTGTAAAGACCTGACCCCATGTCCTCTCCCACTCCAGGCTCCGTTCACCCCTCATCCCCTCCCGGCTCAGCTCCGCTGACCGCCATCCCCGGCCGGACCACCGCAAGGTCCTCGTTGGCCATTTACATGTCTCCTGGTTCTGGCCCCATCCCCACCTCAGCCCCTCCTCCGCCCGCACAGGTCTGGCACCCACTAACCGGGGCCTCGGTCCTGCGCGGCGTTCCCTGTGGGATGGAGGACATTCCTGGGAAGGTGAGGGCGGAACCAGAGGGTCTCAGCGCAGGAATGTGATGTGACTGACAGCGAGTCACGAACATCAGTCATCACTGACCGTCAGGACCGCAGGACTGTTCCCCAACCGATCCCGTGGGGAATATTGGATCCCTCATTCCCCGTCTGTGTCTATAATGTGAATCACACCGGAACCGAGAGAGGGATCGGACTCCGGACATCCGCTCCGGTCACACGTTTCATTTACTTTAGTAGTGAAGATTCTGCCGTTTATTGGAGTAGGGAAAGAGGATACGTTTCCCAAACCGTTTCCCGATGATTTTACCCTCAAAGTAATGGTTCACTTCAGTGTATTCCACCTTCAGGATTCAGCGCTTCCACTTTCATGTCCACTTTACACGTGAAATAAAAGTTCTCTGTAGTGAGGCGCTGTGCGCCTGTCAGGTGGACGTCAAAGATCCCCGGACACCGTTTGACCACTTCCCCACGGGACGGGCGCTGTGTAATTGCCGGTTTCTGTGGCTGTTCTCTCCCATACAGGACAGTCACTTTACTCCCAGCGTTTGGAGGTCACGATGTCCAAACGCTGGTCTGGATCGTGACACAGACCCGGTGTGGGTGTGTTCTACCCATTCCGTGTGAATTGGCGGTAAATTCCTGTTGATTTCCCGGTGTTTCAGGGCTCGACGTCCTGACAGATCATGGAGCAGATCCTCTTTGTGGTTTTCCTGTTGCAGGTTCCGGCTTCGTTTCCCGGTGAGTGATTTAACATTCCCGTTCCAGACTAAGATTCCTCCTTAAGGTCCCGGTCTGACGGCGACTGTCACCTTTAAGCTGCTGTTTGCCAAAGAGGCAACGAAAAGCTTTGCTCACTATTGGCGGTGGAAAGTCGCGCTGTTTCTGAGAGAGAAACCGTTCCCTGTGACTGGAATCTGGAGGTTGTCATCACCACTGGAGATAAACCTGACCCGGAATCGTGATGTTTCTGTACGAGTCACTCAGCCTTTCAGGGCCCAAACTGCTCCCCATCATCTCCCGTTGTTCACTTATGAACAACTGTATCTCCGTCTCTGAGGGAAATGTCTCCTCCACATTGTGTTGTTGACCAGCGATGACCAGGTTGAGAGCCGTCTGTGTTCACAAAGCTCTCGGTCACGGAGATAGTGTGTGTGACGTGAAGCTGTGATGGTGAGAGAGAGAGAGAGAGAGAGGGCGAGTGTTCTGGAAAGATCGGATCAAATGGGCTCTGATGCGACGTCTCCATCCAAACTCCCGGGTGACGGTGTGACGTGTGGCCTCTGATGAGACCGCGAACCGCTGTATATTTCTGCCATCAGATCGTTGCGGATCGAGTCCGTACATTCCCCGACTTCCAGGGCTTCAGGAAACCAGAAAACGTGAAACTTGTCAGCGACGGTCAGACAATAATAAGCATTTCACGTTGACATAGAAAACAAACCATGGCAACGGTTTAATGATTTGTGTTCTTGTTCACCAGATAATTTTTTGGTTCATGACCCACGTCAGGCAGTGCTGACATCTCCCGGGGAAGACATCACTCTGCGATGTTGGTTAGAACCAGGAGTGGCTGCGGATGGTATGTATGTGCAATGGATTAAATATGAGACTGGGCAATTGGTTCTTTTATACACATACGGAGTGGATCGACCTGATCTACAAGATGAAGCCTACGGAGGAAGAACTGAGCTCAGTAGAGGAGCGCTGACTCGGGGAATCATCTCACTCAGACTGAGGAACGTGAGGTGCTCAGACCAAGGACGTTACACGTGTTCTGTGAGAGCAGAAACAAGTGAAGACGAAACAACAGTGGGTTTGAAAGTTGAAGGTCAGTTGCGTATAACCTGTGTATTTCCCTATTCTCGGCTCCCGTTCCCCGTCTGTGCCCATCAACGCACTTTCCAGCCTCGGACACCCACCGCCATCTCCACCACAGCCCCAACGCTAATGGGTTGTCGTTGTGGCTCTCAATGGGGAAGATTCCTCCCTTTGCCTCCACTCCGCTGCCTCCGCTCGACTGGCTCCGGCCTCCTGTTTGTCCCTCGTCCCCTCTGGTCCACCGTCGGTGTCCCGGCCCACAGTCACTACACCCACAAACTCTGGAACGCTCTCCCACAATCCCTCCGCCTCAGCCCCTCCCTCCCCACCTGCAATTCCTGCCTAAAGACCTTCCTTTTTGATGGTGTCTATGGTCACCTCCTCCCACCCTCTCCCCGTGGCTCCGGGTTAGACTCCGCCACTGTCAAACCCTCCAGGACACTGACCCAGTGAAGGGCGCTGTGTGATCACAAGTTATTATTGTTACCTGTGGTTCAAAGCCCATCTCAGTATCTGAGCCCATCGTTCAGGCCGAGACTGTCGCTGAACCACTCATTGTGAGAGACGCTCACGGACGGGACTTTCATCTGTTCCCGACACTGATGGTCCCATAAACCGATTGAGAGGCACATTAGTTGGTCGTTGGCTTCACGGCTGTGGAACCCCACCGTCGAAATGACCGTCACCGCCGCCGACACCATCACTGCCCCCGAGTCGATAGGTGCGGAAGGGACCGAACGTGTTGACTTGTAAATTGCTGCGTTGGTTATTCTCTCAATAACACACCGTCTTCTCATCGCAGCCCTCAAACAGCAGCCCCGGTTTCCTTGGCACGTTACCCCGACTCCAGGAATAAACTGACCTGTAAATCAAAAGGCTGGTATCCCAAACCCCGTGTGGTTTGGATTGACGGGAGCGGAGGAGAGGTGAAGGCAAACTCCGACACGTGCTCCCAGGCCTCGGACGGCTGTTGGGAGTGTGAAAGTAGCATCGATATAACCAGCGATTTCACAGACAGACTGACGTGTCTGACACAGAATGCTGCGAAGAGAAAGGAGGCCAAGATCCGGGTGTCAGGTCAGTGGGAGGTTTGGAGATATGTCAACATTTTAATGAAACGCGGTTCGGGTTTCAGGTCGAGACCCGGAACGCACCTCTCAGCGCTGAGTTTATTACAGCGACTTTCATCGCAGCTCAGTTCGCTATCGTGAATACGAGTCACCACTGAAATAAGTTAGTTATGTATAAGAGTGTGTGTCAGTGAGTGTGAGAGTGTGTGGGGGAGTGTGTGTGTGAGCTTGTGTGCGGTGTGAGAGTGCGCGCGGGTGAGTGCTTGTGCGTTGCGACAGCGTGTGCACGTGTGAGAGACTGTGTGTGTGAGTACGTGTGAGAGTGAGTGTGTGTGTGAGTGTGTATGTGAGTGTGGATGTGTGTGTAGCGTGTGTGTGTGTGTGTGTGTGTGTGTGCGGCTGTGTTTGTGAGTGTTTATATGTGTGTGGGTGTGTATGTTAGTGTGTCAGTGTGCGTGTGTGTATGTGTTTGCATGTTTGTATGTGTATGTGAGTGAATGTATGTGTGAGTGTGTGACTGTGTTTGTGAGTGTTTATGAGTGTGTGAGTGTGTACGTCAGTGTGTTTGAGTGTGTATGTCAGTGTGTGTGTGGGTGTGTGTCTGTGTGAGTGTCTGTGGGTATGTCTGTGTGAGTGTATGTGCCTGTGTGTGAGTTTGTGTGAGTGTTTGTGTGGGTGTCTGTGTGAGTGTGTATGTCAGTGTATATGTGGGTGTGTATCTTAGGGTGTGTGTGAGTGTGTGAGTGTGTGAATGTATGTATGTGAGTGTGTGTGCGAGTGTCTGTGTGAGTGTGTGTGAGTGTGTGTGTGAGTCTGTGTGTGAGTGTGTGTGTGTGTGAGTGTGTGTGTGAGAGTGTGCGTGTGTGTGTGAGTGTGTGTGTGTGTGAGTGTGTGTGTGAGTGTGTGAGTGTGTGAGTATGTGTGTGTGTGAGTGTGAGGGTGCGTGTGTGTGTCTGTGTGGGTGTGTGTGTGAGTGTGTATGAGTTTGCGTGTGAGAGTGTATGAGTGTGTGTGTGAGTGTCTGTGAGTCTATGTGTGTGTGTATGTGAGTGTGCGAGTGTGTGTGTGTGTGTGTGAGTTTGTGTGTGAGTCTGTGTGTGTGTGTGTTTGTGTGAGTGAGTGTGTGTGTCTGTTGCTCTTCACTGTTAGTATTTCCATTCATTCAGACACTTTCCTTCAGGGATATGGATTTGCTCTTTACATTTACAGTCCGTCTCACTTTCCGGGACTGACGATGATTGTCTGACGCTGAGACTGAAGCTCCAGCGCAGCGTTGGGGATCGAGGCTTCGGCCGGTGATGTCCACGGGTTGAGACGTTACAAACCGAGCCCGCGTCTGCCTGTTCAGGCGGACGGTATCGATACCCCGACACTGCTCGAAAGGCAAAGCCCGTCCCCCTGGGTATCCCGACCAACAATTCCCCGAGTCGAGGCGGTCACTCGTTCCGTGGCCGTCTGTTGGGCGTTCCTGTGCGCAGTCCGGCGGCCACTTTGCACCCAAACAAAAGTTGTGACCGCACATCACAGTGATGGGCGGAAAGCGCTCTGTGAGGTGAAGAACATGCGATAGACTGCGATGTGACATGTGAGAATGACAGGAATATTATCGCTGCTCTGTGGTTTACAGCGGAGATGTTCCACAGAGACCCAAACTGGCTCGTGGCTTTCTGGGTGACCTTCGCTCCTGTGCTCGGAGCTGCTGCTGTGTTGATGTTCTTCTGCAGGAAACGATGGAAACAGGTTCAAGGTGAGAAACAATTTTGAGATCCTCTAAAAGATTGCTTGACTGTCGCGAGGAAAGGGGTGTGAGGGATGAAGCACTGCTCGGGATGAACCGGATGCCATGTTTGTGCACCCGGAGAAATTGAGAGGAAGGCTGAGGAGGTTGAGGAGGTAAGAGCCAAGGAGAGGAGGTGTTGGCGGTCAGCCGAGGAGACTGCCTTCAGTCTCATGTCCATGAGTTGGAGGGAATAGAGGCTCATCCGGACCGGGATGTGTCAAAGGGCCACTGGATAGAACCTCAGGCGTCAAGGAGTCACCATTGGAAATCGAAAGTAGATGTGGGGACTGCACAGACACCTGGAGATGAACCTGTGTCTGTGGATGGTGTTGAGGGACATGTTGGCTGTGTCTATGGATGGTGTTGAGGGACAGGTTGACTCTGTTTGTGGATGGTATTGAGGGACAGTTTGACTGCGTCTGTGGATGGTGTTGAGGGACAGGTTGACTGTGTCTGTGGATGGTGTTGAGGGACAGGTTGACTGTGTCTGTGGATGGTGTTGAGGGACAGGTTGACTGTGTCTGTGGGTTGTGTTGAGGGACATGTTGAATGTGTCTGTGGATGGTGTTGAGGGACAGGTTGATTGTGTCTATGGATGGTGTTGAGGGACAGGTTGACTGTGGCTGTGGATGGTGTTGAGGGACAGGTTGACTGTGCGTGTGGATGGTGTTGAGGGACAGGTTGACTGTGTCTGTGGATGGTGTTGAGGGACAGGTTGACTCTGTCTGTGGATGGTTTTGAGGGACAGGTTGACTATGTCTGTGGATGGTGTTGAGGGACAGGTTGACTGTGTCTGTGGATGGTGTTGAGGGACAGGTTGACTGTGTCTGTGGATGCTGTTGAGGGACAGGGTTACTATTGTCTGTGGTCTGGGCCAGAGGAAGGCCAATTGGCTTCAGCAGATGGGTGGGTGAGAGGCGAGGGAGTAGGTCGGGGCGTAGGTGGGGTACGAGCAACGTGTATTGCGTTGTTTATGCCACGAGGAAATCTATGGTCTAATCACATTGGGGTTCAGAGGAGACTACAGAGGGGTCTTTGACAGGGGTTGAAGTAAGTGATTTTGGGGACTGTGGATGGTTCCCGACGGATAAGGACAAGGTCGGCAGCTTTTGACGAGGACGACACTGACATTTGTGTTTTTATTTTCCAGTTTATGAAAATCTAAAACAGCAATTTAAAATTCTGGGTAAGTGACAACTTCACAGCCGTCCAACAGGTCATCCCGGCCGAGAGTCAGGGGCCCGACGAGGGCTGGGGTCATGGGGTACAGGGATTAGTGTGTGTGAGGGGGAGCAGTGGGCGCTGGCGAGGGATGGGGTGATGGGGGACAGGGGTTAGTGTGTGAGGGGGAGCAGTGGGCGAGTGATGGGGTGATGGGGTACAGGGGTTAGAGTATGAGGGGGAGCAGTGGGCGAGGGATGGGGTGAAGGGGTACAGTGGTTAGTGTGTGAGGGCGAGCAGTGGGCGCTGGTGAGCAATGGGGTGATGGGGTACAGGAGTAAGCGTGTGAGGGGGAGCAGTGGTCGAGGGATGGGGTGATGGGTTACAGGGGTTAGGTGAGGGGGAGCCAGTGGGGGCTGGCGAGGAATGGAGTGATGGGGTACAGGGGTTAGTGTGTGAGGGGGAGCAGTGGGCGAGGAATGGGGTGATGGGTTACAGGGATTAGGTGAGGGGGAGCCAGTGGGGGCTGGCGAGGGATGGAGTGATGGGTTACAGTGGTTAGTGTGTGAGGGCGAGCAGTGGGCGAGGAATGGGGTGATGCGGTACAGAGGTTAGTGGAGTCGTGGAGTCCTGTAGCTCAGTGGTTAGAGCACCCGCTTTGCAAGTGAGAGACCTGAGTTCAATTCCAGGCAGAGGGCCAAACCTTGGGCAAGTTTCCTTACTCCACACAGAGCCTAATAATAATCCCTCCAAAAAAAAACCAAAAACAATAATTAATTGGTCATTTTCAATCTACGACTGTTTGTGGGACATTGCTGTGCGCAATTGGCTGCCGCGTTCGCCCACAAATATACAGTCAATTCACTTTGCAGTATGTTCTGTGAAGCGCTTTGGGACGTCCTCCCGACGTGAAAAGCGCTATATCAAATGCGAGGATTATTATTATTATTATTATTATTATTATTATTAGTGTGTGAGGTGGAGCAGTGGGCGCTGGCGAGGCATGGTGTGATGGGGTACACGTGTTAGTGTGTGAGGGGGAGCAGTGGGCGAGGGATGGGGTGATGGGGTACAAGGGTTAGTGTGTGAGGGGGAGCAGTGGGCGAGGAATGGGTTGATGGGGTACACGGGTTAATGTGTGAGGGGGAGCAGTGGGGCTGTAGGAGATGGAGTTGGTGTGGGTTCTGTACCAAATATAAGGATTATTACTATTCTCAGTATTCGGTTATTGAGGGCATTAAATGCTGAATCCGGTTTTCTCGGTTTCCGAAGAGCAGAAAAATCCGAGTGTTTCATCACTTGTGACACAAATTGTGAGATCACAAATAGATTCAAAGGAAATTCTTACATTTTGAGAGTTTGTGACTCAGTTCGTTCCTTTCGGTGGACGTGAGGTTCTCTATGCGCTCAAAGCCTTGAGAGGGTCGGAAGGTTTCAGCTGAAAGGAAACCAAAGACGTTGAGTGGAAGAAATCTGATAAACTTTCACGGTTTTTCTCGATGACTGAAGGATGAATTTTCTTTTGTTTTAAAAATAACGAATTGAAATCCGCTGAACGAGGTAAACCGCACTCACTGCCGCGACCGGTGTCTCTGATGGCCTTCCGTTTGTGTGATGAGGATCGTGTGAGAAACTTTACATTCTGTATTAATATTTGTTTCTGCTTTCAGACCGAAAATACCTGAGAAAGGCTCTCGGTAAGTGTGACCGACCTGGAATGTGAAATAAGTTTCCTTTAACCCTCCCCTTGAATAGGATGTCTCTGGGAAAGGCCAAACTGGGGGTGTGGGAGAGGTATAGGGTACGTTGCTCCATCACTGGTCTCCCTTTCATCATCTACCCTCTCCCTCTGGGCCATGTCATCTCCAAACATGGGGTTAACTTTCACATGTATGTGGACAACACCCAGATCTTCATCTCCTCCTCCCCCTCCTCCAGATGGGACTCCCGTCCCCTGATGTCCTGTCAGATTGTTTGACGGACGGCCGGGCCTCGGTGAGCGAACGTTTCCTCCAACTGAAGATGGGCCAATCGGAAGCCAACGCCTTCTCTCCTGCAGCTCTGAGGTCCTCATCCACCCCGGGCTGGGCTCTCCCTCAGCCTCTCCAAACCCGAGCACAACTCAGGGGTCAGGTTCCCTTCTACCCCACATCCGTACCCTGACCAGGAACCTCCGCCACGTTGCCCACCTCCGTCCGTAACTCACCCGCGCAGCGGCCGACATCTTCGTCCTGGCCTTCATCACTTCCTGGCTGGACTATTCCAATCCTCCTCGCTGGCCTGGCCAGCTCCGCCAAACACAAAATATAATGAAGTCAGAAGCCCACCAAACTCTCACCCCACCCCCACCACCCCCTCTCTCTCTCTCTCTCTCTCTCTCTCTCCCCATAGCCCTGATCAACCCCACTCCCCCGCACTCTCCCCACAGCCCTGCAAACCTGTCCTCTGCAAATAATTATCTAAATGTATTTGTTGTTGAGATATTGTAAGATCATTTCCTTTGTGGATTGGGATCTCTTTGGGACAGAGTTGTCTCAGGGTTAACGGACGCTAAGTTATAGCCAAAGATTGTCAGAATACCATTTGGTTTGAAGGCCAAAAAGGATGACGTTGGTAATAAAAGTGTATTAAATCCGATGGTGTTTCTGTTTCCTTTCAGAGTGGGCGGCTGTGGGCAGTTGTGCAGGTAGGTGTCAGACATCACACCACCGGCTGTTTATAGAGCCTCTACATTACACTGCGTCTGGCAGTGGAATCTCGGAGTTCCTGTGCTGATCACCACAGTCTGGTTCCTGAACCGCGCAGATCCTCAGGGGTCAAGGGAAGGGTTAGAGGAACAGACTGACTGGATCATTAGCAGAACTCGGAGCTGCCGTCCAGTCAGTTGGAGCTGGAACTCGTCTTCTATCCCAACGAGTGAGGTTGGGGGTGGTCCTGGGTGGAGAGGCAATGGCAATGGCTTCCCAGCATTCACAATGACGAGCCGTGTGGCTTCAGTGGGGCACACTCTGGGGTCAACAGGTGTGGGCTCCTTCCAATCCGTGCCTGAACTCGCTGGGGTTCGTTACCCAGGGCCATCCCTCCAGACCAGACACATGGACACCATATGTCCAGGTGCACAGTGGAGTCCTGTAGCTCAGGGGTTAGAGCCCTCGCCTCACAAGCGAGAGGACCTGGGTTCCATTCCCGGGCGCACCGGAACCTTAGGCAAGTTTCCTGTCTCCACACTACTCTGGTTACCTGACAGTGAAGAGGAACCGACTCGCTGATCGATTGGCTTTCCAGCGGTAATAACCCCTTCAGTAATAATAATAATAATGTAGTCACTCAATCCACCACGGTTTGTGGGTCACTGCTGTGCACAATTGGTGACCCACAAAATACGCAGTCGATGCGCAAAACTTTGCCCACAACATACACAGTCACTTCGCTTTCCAGTGTACCCTTTGAAGCGCTGTGTCCGGAAGCTGTGACACGGCGCTGAGTCAACTTCAAGGGTTGTTATTGTGGTGGAAGTCCCAGTATGTTGGGTGGGTTTGGAGACTCCGAAGCCCTGTGATGTGATCAGAGACACAGAGTGTCGGACATTGGGCCGAACGAACCGCACGGATTACTTCTCTGATTCTGGAAACCAACTCGGGTTGGGACGTGTTCCGTGTTATTAGCTGCAACACGAGACCGGGATAAGGTTCGGTGTGTAACGGCTGAGGGGGATTTGTGTAATAAACACTCAATATGTGTTGTTTCCTTTCAGAACTGAAGGAACGATTCACTGAATCAGGTAAACGTCAGCTTTACCCTCATTGACCGTTATTAGTTAATCTCATTGGTGCAGAATTGTGCTGCATCTCAAACAATGATCTGTTGGCATCATCGCTGTTAGTTACTACATTGAATGTAATGAATAGCATTGTTTTATGATGAGGAACAGACATTGACATGAACTTTCAATGTACGATTCCGTCATCTCACACGGACGCTAAGTTATAGCCAAAGATTGTCAGAATACCATTTGGTTTGAAGGCCACAAAGGATGACGTTGGTAATAAAAGTGTATTAAATCCGATGGTGTTTCTGTTTCCTTTCAGAGTGGGCGGCTGTGGGCAGTTGTGCAGGTAGGTGTCAGACATCACACCACCGGCTGTTTATAGAGCCGCTACATTAGAGGTTTACAGCTTTACAGCTCGGGGTCTGACACGAGGAAATCCATCCCCACAGTTGAGAGTTTCCCAACCAAACAGAATTCCGAGCCCTCACGGGTCGGGTGATCCTCACCGGGTGAACAGTGGGAAATCTGTCAGGACGGCAATATCAGCCGTCAGCAGTTACCCCAACACACACCCTGGGCTCCCCCAAGCCTTGGCTCTCACCAACCTGTGCCTCATATTGCCTGGAATTAGGGAAAGAGGATGAGTGGCTCTGGGATAGTGAGCCTCCCATCCCAACAGTCCGTGTGGGTAATTGACGTGTGTGACCGGGAGGCTCAGAAATCTCCGTTGGGTTTGGAGACTCTTCAGCTCGGTGACGGGTCTCCACGTGGTAGAGGCCCGTCTGAGCCCAACACAAGGTGTACCACCTGGACCTGGATATTCCAGTGTCTGGAATGGATCTCGCACTTCCTCCCCAGAGGAACAGGTCCTGATTGGAGAGGAACGGCCCATGGCTGGTGAGTAGCCCAGAGCGTGTGTTGGGGTAACTGCTGGGGTCCAACCCCCTAAGCCCCACGGATTGACACTGATCTCACTGCCCGACCGAGCTTTCCTGCTGCTTGTCCAGCCAGGACCAGGCGTGAAGCAGAGTCGGCTCAGGGCTCAACTGGCCCCAAGGTGACCGGCCTGGCCACGGAATATGGGAATGGAGCCCGGCCTCTGTGCCCCATTCCTGCGGCCCCATTCTGTCCACACAGCACCCCCCCCCCCCCCCCACACACCTCCACACACACACATGCACTCACACGCAATCATACACTCACACACCCCACCCCCCACCACACACACAACCTACACACACTACACGTGCACACTCCCCCAACACACACATCCCCGAAACACACACTCACCCGCGCACACACACACACACACACACTCACACGTACTCATACACTCACACACCCCCTACACACATACACAACCTACACGCACACTACACGCACACACTCCAACACACACATACCCCAAACACGCACTCACCCCCACACACTACACGCACACACTCCCCCAAGACACACACATACTCCCAACACACACACACACTCAACCCCCCACACACTCACCCTCTCACCCCCACACACCCACACACATTGCTGCTGTGTTGGTGACCCTGAGCCCAGAGGCTAAACTCTGTGTTTATTTCCAGGCTGTTCGGAGCTTCTCTTCGGTTATGGTAAGAGCTGTGATGTGGTGCAGTAAATAACCGTCCTTTCCGTCTCCGTTTTGTGCTCAAACGAACGGTCACTTATAAACGTCGGTGTCGGTGAACGGAATCGATTCCCACAGAGTTTTTCCTCATTTCGTTTCAGCGAACGACAGGATCCGCAGTTGTGAAGGTGAGGCCATTAATGCTCTATAACGCGTCGTTTACAAAGTCCCCGATCGGAGAGTAAGGCATCGGTGGGAGGAAAGGATCGTTAGAGCTTAAGCCTTTGCTGTGAAACACGACCGGGAATGTCCACCTCACCGTCCACTGTCCACCGTCGGGTGACGTGTCGTGTCCACAACTACACACTGTTCCCCTGAGAGGGTTTTACACCAGAAATTAATCCCATTTGTCCTCGAAACGAACAGTACGCAAACATCTCACACACACACTGACCCTTCACACACATTACACAAACTACGCTCACATACACCACTCGCACACACTCCTCTCACACACCGCTCGCACTCCCCTCACACACCTCTCACAAACACACGCCTCACACACACACCCCTCATACACACACCCCTCACACACACACCCCTCACACACCCCTCACACACCCTTCACACACAGACCTTTCACACACACACCCCTCACACACCCTCATACACACACCCTTCACACACAGATATTTCACACACACACATCCCTCACATACACACACACCCCTCACACAGACTCCCCTCACACACAGACCTTTCACACACACACATCCCTCACACACGCACACACACACCTCATACACACACCCCACACACCAAATACCCTCACACAAATCTTCACACACAACACTCACCCACACCTCACACACACCCATCCCTTACGCACACATTCACACCCCTCAGACACATACACCTCACACACAGTCCCCTCACACACAGTTCCCTCATACACAGTCCCCTCACACACACTCCCCTCGCACACAGTCCCCTCACACACACTCCCCTCACACACTCTCCCGTCACACACAGTCCCCTCACACACAGTCCCCCCACACACTGTCCCCTCACACACAGTCCCCTCACACACACTCCCCTCACACACTCTCCCGTCACACACAGTCCCCTCACACACAGTCCCCCCACACACTGTCCCCTCACACACAGTCCCCTCCCACAAACAGACCTCTCATACACCACTCCCGCACACTCCCCTCACACACACGCGCCACTCAAACACACCCCTCATACACACACCTCAGACCATACACCCCTCCCGCACACTCCCCTCCCGCACACCCCCCTCACACAGGAGGCGAGAGCACAAGTCTGAGGAGGTGGAGCAGGAGGGGGTGCAGTCGAGGCTGAAGTGGCCGAGGAGGATGAGGGGCTCGGAGCAGAGGCAGAGGGAGGCGAGGAGAGTGGAGGGGTCAAAGATGAAGTTGGGGGAGGGTTTTGGGTGCATTACATTAGGATGTTAGAGAGAGGGGAGGGATGGCGGAGGGTGAGGTGATGGAAAGAGGGGAATGAGCGGTGGAGGAGGGGGACAGGGCCAGTGACGCCCTGGAGATGAGGGCCACCCCACCACCATGACGGTTGGAGCGGGGGCCATGGTGGGAAGGGTAGCGGGTGGTGTGGCCTCAGTGAGGGGGAAGGTGTCACCGGCGGTGAGCCATAATGTCAATGGCCTCACACCTCACACACCCCCTCACACACCCCCTCACGCACCCCCTCACACAACCTCACACACACACACACACACACACACACACCCTCACACACCCCCTCACACATCCCCTCACACACAACCTCACACACACAGACATCCTCACACACACACCCTCACAGAGCCACTCACACAGACACGTCACACATACCATCACACACCATCACACACACACCCTCAGACACACACACTCAAATACCCCCTCACATAGATACCCTCACAAACACCGTCACACACATACTCACACATAACCCCTCATCATCACACACACACACCCTCACACACCCTCACACATACCTTCATAGACCCCACTCACACCCTCTCACACACACACCCTCACACACACCCTGACGCAAACCCTCATACAACCCCTCAACCCCCCCTCATGCATACACCCTCTCACACCCCCTCACACACCCCCTCAAACAAATCATTACACAGACTCTCAAATACCCCTCACACACAACATCATACACACAACCTCAGACATACTCTCACACACACCCTCACACACTCAGACACACACCGCCCCCACACCCCCCACACACCCTCACACACACCCTCATAAATCCCCTCACTCACCCTCACGCACAAACACTCTCACAGCCCCTCACACACCCCCTCAAACAGACCATCACACAGACCCTCACATACCCCTCTCACACACAACCTCACACACACACCCTCTCACACACCCTCACACACACATTGACACACCCCCTCACAAACACCCTCACACTCATGCCCTCACAGACACACCCTCACACACATACCCTCACACAGACCCTAATACCCCCCCTCACACACACACCCCCTGACACATACCCTCACACAGACCCTCACACACACCCTCACACACCCACTCACACAAACACCCTCACAGATGCCCTCAGTTACACACACTCACACACCCCAACACCCCCCCCCTCGCACACCCACTCACACACATCCTCACACACTCACACACACTCACCCACCCCCCCTCACACCCTCCACCTCACACACACCCTCACACGCCCCCTCACACAGACGGTGACCCTCGGGGCCCGATGGTGTCTCCGGGTGTAGATGTGTTCACACACCGTCTGAGCTCCAGACGTCCCCTCACTCCACGTTGTGTTGTGTCTCTCTCTCAGCTCCGGTCTCTCTGACTCTGGATCCCGACACCGCCCATCCCCGACCTCATCCTATCTGAGGACCTGACCAGCGTGAGGCACGGAGACACACGGCAGCAGCTCCCGGACGGTCCCAAGAGGTTTGATACCTGTCCCATCGTCCTGGGGTCTGAGGGCTTCATATCGGGGAGACATTACTGGGAGGTGCAGGTGGTCAACAAGACAGAGTGGAGAGTGGGATTGGCCCGAGAGTCCGTCAACAGGAAAGAATGGATCACACTGTCACCAGGGAACGGATTCTGGGTTTTGTGGCTGAGAAATGGGGATGAATGTATAACTCTGACCTCTCCCTCCACTCTCCTGTCCCTGAGGGACAGACTCGGGAAGGTGGGAGTGTTCCTGGACTATGAGGGGGGAGAGGTGACCTTTTGCAACGCCGAAAACATGTCTCATCTCCACACATTCACCGACACTTTCACTGAGAAGCTTTATCCTCTCTTCGATCCCTGTTGGAGTGATGGCGGCAAAACCGGTGACCCTCTGAGGATCTGTCGGGTGACGGATTGATGAGGAGGGAACCCTCAGCCGTGACCTGTGTTTGGCGGTGATGGCCACGAGGCTGAACCTTCATAGTCTGTGTCGCTGTACAATAAAGATTGTGGTTTATATCACACAGTTCGCACTCGGCCCTCGAACCCAACCCTTCACGCGGTACTCTCTCTCTCTCACTCTCACTCTCACACTCTCTGTCTCCCTCTCTCTCTCACACTCACTGTCACCCTCTCCCACTCTCTCTCCCTCTCTCTCTCTGTCTGTCTCTCACACTCTGTCTCTCACACTCCCTCTCCCTCTCTCTCTCTCTGTCTCACACTCTCCCTCTCTCTCTCTCTCTCTCTGTCTGTCTGTCTCTCACTCTCACACACACTCTCTCTCACATTCTCTCACTCTCACGCTCTCTCTCTGTCTCTCTCTCTCTCTCACACACACACACTCTGTTACACTCTCTCTCTCTCTGTCTGTCTCTCACTCACACTCTCACTCTCTCACACTCTCTCACTCTCACACACTCTCACACTCACTCTCACACTTTCACTCTCACACTCACTCTCTCACACTCACACTCTCACACTCTCTCACACTCTCTCTCTCTCACACTCTCACTCTCTCACACTCTCTCACTCTCACGCACTCTCTCACACTCACTCTCACACATTCCCTCTCACACTCTCACACTCTCTCTCTCACACGCTCACTCTCTCACACTCTCTCACTCTCACACACTCTCTCACTCTCACTCTCACACATTCACTCTCACACTCACTCTCACACTCTCACACACACACTCACTCTCGCACTCTATTACACTCTCTTCACACACAGACTTCTCTCTCACACTCTCTCACTCTCACATACACTCTCACACTCACTCTCGCACACACACTCTCACACTCTCTCTCACACTCTCACACACACACTCACTCTCGCACTCTATTACACTCTCTTCACACACAGACTTCTCTCTCACACTCTCTCACTCTAACATACACTCTCACACTCACTCTCACACACACCCTCTCACTCTCACACAACACACTCTCACTCTCTCTCACACTCACACACTCACACTCACACACTCACACTGACACGCTCACTCACACTCTCTCTCACACTCTCTCGATTGTAGACAGACAGAGTGAATGTGAGACACAGACAATAAAGGAGTGAGTGTCTCTTTGTCAGTGAAGGGCATTGGCAACACACAGTCACTACAACAACAACAACAACAACAAGATTCCATTTATAAAGCGCCTTTCACGTCAGGAGGACGTCCCAAGGCGCTGTACAGTTGGGTCATGACCCGAGCAGGGGGGAAATGGTCAGGGTGAGGGGAGGGAAGGGAGGGAGCGAGGAGGGGGAAGAGAGTCGAGAGGGGAGCTGAAGGCACGGTCAAAGAGAAAGGTTTTGAGACCGGCCTTGAAGGAGGAAAGGGAGGAAGCAAGGCGAAGGCACTGGGGGATGGAGTTCCAGAGCCTGGGGCTGAGAGGCTGAAGGCCCGACCACCGATAGTAGGGCGGTTGGGGCGGGGGACGTGGAGCAGACCGGAGCCAGAGGAACGGAGGGTACGGGCAGGTAGGTAGGGGGATAGTAGGTTGGAGAGGTAGGAGGGAGCAAGGCCGTGAATGGCCTTGTAGGTGAGGATGAGGATCTTGAAATCAATCCTCTGGGGGATGGGGAGCCAGTGGAGGCGAGCGAGGGTGGGAGTGATGTGGTCGCGGTGTCTGGTGCGGGACAGTACACGAGCTGCAGAGTTCTGAATGACCTGCAGCTTGTGGAGGGAGGTGGCGGGAAGGCCGGCGAGGAGAGAGTTCCCATAGTCCAGCCTTGAGGTGACAAAGGCGTGGACCAGGGTTTCAGCAGCGTGAGGGGTGAGGTAATGCCGTAGTCTGGCGATGTTCCGGAGGTGATGGAAGGCGGTGCCAGTTGTGGTGCGGATGTGAGGGAGAAAGGACAGCTCAGGGTCGAACAAAACGCCGAGGTTCCTGACTGGCTTTGAGAGGTGGAGAGTGCAGCCTTGGATGCTGATGGTGTCAGCGCCTGAGGTGCGGAGGCGCTGACGTGAGCCAATCAGGAGGGCCTCGGTTTTTCGCACGTTGAGCTGAAGAAAGTTGTCTCTCGTCCAGGACTCGATGTCGGACAGGCAGCTGTCAGGACATCGGTGGTCGTGGAGTTGAGAGTAGAGGAGGAAAGGTAGAGTTGGGTGTCATCCGCATACATGTGGAAGTTAACTCCATGTCTGCGGATGATGTCACCAAGGGGGAGCATATAGAGGGTGAAGAGGAGGGGACCGAGGACAGAGCCCTGAGGGACACCACATGAGACAGTGCGGGGGTTGGAGGAGAAGCCATTCGTCGAGACAAAGTGAAGATGGTGAGAAAGGTACGACCTAAACCATTCAAGGACGGTGCCTTGAAGGTTGAGGTGGGAGGACAAGCGGTGGAGTAGGATAGCGTGGTCGACCGTATCGAATGCTGCCGATAGGTCGAGGAGGACGAGGAGACAGAGGGAGCCCTGGTCACAGATGGTCAGGATATCATTGGTGACCTTGACCAGGGCAGTTTCTGTGCTATGGGCAGCACGGAAACCTGACTGAAGGGGTTCGAAAAGAGAATGGGTGGAAAGGAAAGAGCGCAGTTGGGAGGCGACAACTCTTTCCAAGACCTTGGAGAGAAAGGGGAGGTTGGAGATGGGCCGGTAGCTTGATAGCTGCGACGCATCAAGGGAGGGTTTTTTCAGGGTGGGCGTGATGATGGCAGTTTTTAATGGAATGGGGACAGAGCCAGAGGAGAGGGACAGGTTGATGATGTCAGTGATATGTGGGGCAAGAAAGTGGAGCTGGGAGATAAGGAGTGGAGTGGGGATGGGGTCAAGGGAGCAGGTGGTTGGTTTTAGGGATAGGATGAGTTCAGTGACAGAGGGTGGGGAAACGGGTACGAAGGTGTGTAGGGGAGGATGGGTAGGAGTCGGAGTGTGGGAGGGAAGGGGTGGGTGGTGGGTGGAAGTTGGAGGGGAAGTGACCGCGGAGCGGATTCCCTTGATCTTGGATTCAAGGAAATCCAGCATCTCCTCGCAGTGAAGGTTGGAGGAGATGACCTGCGCGGGGTGGCGGGGGGGACGGAGGAGTCGGGTTATGGTGGAAAACAGTAGCCTGGGGTTGTTCTTCGCCTCCAGGATTATCCTGGAGTAGAAGGACGACTTGGCCGAGGCTAGAGTGGAGCGGTAAATTTTGAGGAGGTCCAGCCAGATTTGTCGGTGGACCGTTAGGCCAGATTTGACACAGGTGCGTTCAGCAGCCCGCACCTGGCTTTTCAGTGAGCGGAGGTGGGTGGTGTACCAGGGGGAGGAGCGGGAGTAGGAGACAGTGCGGGAAGTGATGGGGGCAAGAGTATCGAGTGTGGAGGAGAGGGTATTGTGGAGGAGGGAGAGAGGAGAAGAGGGGTCGGTGAGGGTTGAAGGCCAGAGGGAGAGGAGTTCAGAGGACTCCAAGGCATCGGTTAGGGATTGTGGGGGTAACTTCTTCCAAGGGCGGTAGAAGATGGTGGTGGGTCTGGTGGAGGTGGGGAGGGGGGTGGAGGTGGTGAAGGAGATGAAGTAGTGGTCAGAGATGGCCTTGTCGGTAATAGTGACATCCGAGACACTGAGGCCCCGGGTGATCACCAAATCGAGTGGGTGGCCGTGACTGTGAGTGGGGGAGTTTATGTGTAAGGAGAGGTTGAGTGAGGAGAGCAGGGAAGAGAAGTCTGTGGAGATGGAGCAGGAGGGGTGAAGTGTAGGTTAAAGTCGCCCAGGATGATGAGGCGATCAGAGCAGAGGCAAAGAGATGTGAGGAGTGTTGAAATGTCAGAGATGAAGGTGGGAGAGGTTTTAGGGGGCCGGTAGAGGAGGAGGATTTTAAGGGAGAGGAATGAGGGGTGGGAGAGGGTGAGGTGCTCAAAGGAGGGGAAAGAGCCAGTGGAGTAGGGGATAGGGCAAGTGGTGTCCTTGAGATAAGGGCAACACCACCGCCACGGCGGTTGGGGCGGGGGATGTGGTGGGAGGTGTAGCCGGGTGGCGTGGCCTCCGTGAGGGGGAAGGTGTCGCCTGGGGTGAGCCAGGTTTCTGTTAAGGCCATGATATCAACGTTCTCATCAAGGATGAGATCGTTGATGACCAGGGCCTTGTTGCAGAGGGAGCGGACATTTTGCAGTCCGATGTGGAGGGAGCGGTTGACAGAAGGGTGTGTGGGAGGGGAGGGGGTCCAGGTTGTGAGGCAGGGGTGGGGGGATGGGGATGAGGGAGGAGAGGTTGACTCCCCGGGTCTGTGTCCGGGGTGGGTGGCGAGTGTGGTGGGGAATGGGGCAGTCGGTGTGGCTGCTGCTGGACAGCCAACGCCGAGTGCCGCGGTGAGCCCGGCGGAGGATTCCCAGACTGGAACAGAGGGAGGTTGTGGGAGGGTCAAGTGGGGATAGAAGACGAGAGGGACGGAGAGAGAGGAGGAGAGAGCGGGAGAGATGGAGAGGGGGAGGGTTTGGGGGGAGAGAGGAGGGGGGAGGTAGGGAGGGGGCTCGGGGGCTCGGGTCAAAGCGGCAGCCATAGTGCGCACGCGGGGACCGGGAGCGAGCGGTCAGGTGGATGGCATTATCCCGTAGATTGGGGCATCGAACCCAACAGGACCATAGTGGGCTCTGATGTGAGCCCTGGGGGGGGGGGGGGGGACGCAGAGGGTTTTTTTTTTTTTTGCGCGCGCACTCACCTGAAAACTAATCTATGACGTCGCAGTTCCCCCCCCCCCCCCCCCCCCCCCCCCCCCCCCCCCGGGGCTGAACTCGCTCCGGCGTCGAGTTTCAGTACCGGGGTCAGTAGGCCCAGGCTCCTCCCCGCGCTGTCCTGCCGCCGTTCCCCGACTGCAAAACCACACCGTCGAACCCAGGTCAAGGCGCTCTGTAGTTTCATGTTTGCTTCAAGGTTGCAGCATTTTGTTGATGACCAATTTTGCAGGGCACCATTTAAATGTGAGACCTGGAGAAGAGACGCACGAAAAGGTCACCCAAATCAAGGCGGAATGAAAGGCTTTTTCAAAAAGGTATTTGGAATGTATTCGCTATAATTTCCACGTAATATGACACATATATTAATATTTCTCACATTGATCTCTATCAAATCAAGGGAAATATGAAATCTACGTTGACAGAAATTTGATCATAGGACAGAAATCCGTGATTTGTTTGGATCCAGTGTCGTGTAGCTGAAACGTGCTTCGAAACGACACCGACGTGATGTGCGAAATATAAAAGTAAATTGTTGTAACAACAAGAACGATTTATATGTATGAGGCCAGGGATCAGTCTCTGTTTCACTAATGTAATGATTTAACTTTATTCATTGAAGTTTCCTCAATAATTTAAATTTTCAACCAAATGCGCCTTTTCATGATTTCATTTCCTGCTCTACCACAGAGACTGTTGTGTGAGAGAAGCTGCCGACGTCGTGGCGAAAAATAATGCGTCTGACTCCAGATCAGAGACCGGTGTTTAAATCACGTCTGACACAAAACAATGAAGTGGACAATGAACTCCGACAATCCATTGCCAGGCATGTCACTTTGGGGATAGTACGTCTCCATGGTGACCTCGCTGACTTCCCTAAAAAGGAGGATAATCAAAAAANTCATACATGCAAGGGTTATTATTATTTATTGTGCGTTGAGTTGAATCAATCGTGATTAATGAATATGATGATGTGACCAGCTACATCACTGTCTCAAGAACCAAGTATTTCCTCTACAAATAGCAACGTCTTCGTGTTGATCTGATTCACGAGAGACGAAATTTTTCACAGTGAGAGATACACTTCGCTCACAAACAAATGGCGAAACCAACAGCTCTAGATATAGCAGCTATTTTCCTTCATGTTCTCGCCGTTATTGGAGTACCTGGTAAATTTATACAGATATCAGTTGCCTTCTGTCTGTATTAAACTTCCTCCATCGCTCGTACCTCAAGTGCTCACCCTCACTCACACCCTCTCCCTCAATGTCACCCACACCCTCACGCACACACTCAGCCACACCCTCACCAACATATTTGCCCACAACACCCCTAACCTCAACGACGTACACATTCAGTGGAGTCCTGCAATGTTGGTGATAGAGCACTCGCCTCGCAAGCGAGAGGACCTGGATCGATTCCCAGCAGTGCGAAACCTTTGGCAAGATTCCTCACTCTGTACCCACACGTCGCTCTTTATCGAGCAGTAAGCAGGATCTAGCTTGTTCACGGATTTTGGCCGAGAGATTTTCTGCCGGTAATAGTCCCTCCAAAATATTAATAACTATTTGGTATCTAAATCAACAAATGTTTGTGGTACAATGCTGTGCGCAATTGTCTGCCGCTTTGGTACAGTTACTACATTTTACAGTGTATCTGTTGATTCATGCAGTGCAGTTGCTCGAGCATTCGCCTCACAAGTCAAAGACCTGAGTTCTATTCCCGGAGGGCAAAACATTGGGCACGTTTTCTTACTCCAAACGCCTGAAAATTATCCCTCAAGACATACATAAAAACAATAATAAATTGGTCAGTTCAATCCACGACTGTTTGTGGGACACTGCTGTGCACAGCTGGCTCCCGTGTTTCGCGCTAAATATACAGTCAATTCACCTTAAAGAAAACGCTGTGAAGCATTTTGAGAAGTCGAGAAGACGAGAAAAGTGCTATATCAAATGCAGGGCTTATTCTTTCAGATGTTAGGCAATTGCAGGTGATTGTGATGGTCTAGGTGGTGAAGTCTTCAGAAGAGACAACATGTTAATGGTGGTTAGGTAACAGTGAAAGCAGGGTAGCACACCCTGTGTTTATGCTCCACATGAAAGCAAGAGCAAGTATGCGTTGTGGTAGTATATTGGTCGGCTTGCCAGCTTCCTAAACCAAGTATTCTAAGATCTCAGAGAATCGTAAGTAAGAATGAACACATAACTATATGAGGCCATGGGCCAAAAGGGCTATATCAATAAAGGAACTCAACAAGAAATGTTGAAGTGTGGGCAACAGGGAGAAAAGCGGGTCAGCACGTTTCCCAGAACGAACTGAGTAAAATCGATTTCATGTGCCTGTTGTCTCAGTAATTGTGGGTATTGGCTGTTTGCTTGATTGCTAACAAAGCCTACGGTTGCTCACAGAAGCGTATTGATAATATCCATCCGAATCTCTTAGATTAGATTCATTGAGATTTCAGGGCTATGGGGAGAGTCCGGCGGAGTGGAATTTATTTGCTTAGATCTTTTCAAAGAGCCTATACAGATACGATGGGCCAAATGGCCTCCTTCTAATTCTGTGATTAATTACTTGCGATTAATTCTAATTAACTAGAATGCTGCATTGAGCCAGGCTGAAGGAAGCTGTCCAACACCAGTTTATTAAGACTTCCTCCTGAAGTGAAACATGTAATATATTGTGGTGTCCTGAGGTGCATTGGTTGGCACTCTCGCTTCGCAAATCAGAAGACCCTGATTCGATTCCCGGGGACGTAACATCTTAGACAAATTTGCTTACTCCACACTCCTCTGTTTACCGTTGAAGCGCTCTGAAACGCTCTCCGGCGCGGAAGACACTATATAATTCCAAGTTGTTGTTGTTGTTACTCGGCAGCGGAGTCCTGTAGCTCAGTGCTTAGAGCACACGCTTCGGAAGTGAAAAATCTTGGCACCATTCCAGGCAGCGTGACATATTGCGCAAGTTTCCTTACTCCACGCACCTCTGTTTGTCCTACAGGAAGTGAGAGCCTGGTTCTTAGTCGATTGGTGGATCGCTTTTGGGGGGATAATAATCTTAAAATAAACTTTTGTCACTCAATTCACAAGGGTTTGTTGGACACTGTTGTGCACAATTGGACGTCGCGTATCGCCCACAAATATACAGTCAATTCACTTTGCAGTATACTCTGTCAAGAGAAATGTGACGCCAAGAATACATGAAAAGCTCCACAACAAAATGCCATGATTATTAATTATTATTTATAGCCCAATTGTTTGACACTTGCTGCGAGTCGCAATCGCTTAATAAACATTTTCATTTAATACACTGCTTTCTTTGGGATGTTGCTGTGCTCATTTCCTCCAAAATCGTATATGGTCAGCGCTCTGTGATGTTGCCGCGTAATAGCCGCGATACCAATACAAGTTTTAGTTTAATTGTAGTTAATTAATTTTGCAGTATATTCTGTGAAGCCCCTTGAGTTGCTCTCAACTGTGTCATAAAGTCCATTTTAAACGCAACAATTGGTATTATTATTATTATTATTTTTATTATTATTATTTTTATTATTGTTACTTTTATTATTATTGATAATTTTATAATGAATAATTTTAAAATTAATATTAATATTGTTATTATTATTATTATGATCGGCATCTGAGTCGTTCAGTCTCTGACTCAACCTCAGCCTTCGTTTCCTGTTCTCAGTTTTTCTCTGATTGCACTTTCCCTGTGTGTTTGTAGAAGAGACGTCAATAACTCAATGTGGTGTATTGTGTTAAAAATTGCTCTGTTGGGTTACCAAAAAAAAAGGAAATTTTGGGCAGAATTTCCTCCGTTTGTGCTGTAAAATTCCACGCTTTAATTATTCTTATGATTGAATGTGGAGTCCGGTAGCTCAGTGGTTAGTGCATTCTCCTGGCAAATGAGAGACCTGGGATCAATTCCTAGCAGGGTGAAACGTTGGGCAAGTTTCCTTACACCAAACGCCTCTGTGTACCTTGCAATAAGTGGGAAACCGATTATTCATTGAATGGTGGATCGCTTTGCCTGGGTTAACAATTCCTTCAAAATAATAGGACGGAGAATTTCTGCTCACATATTCCGTGACTGTTTGTGGGGCACTGCTGTGCATCATTGAGTGCCGCGTTTTGCACACATAATGTTAGGTCAAATCATGCCACAGTATACTCTCTGAAGCGCCTTCAGTCGTCACAAATAATGGAAAGGCACGATATCAAATGAATTATTGTTAATTATGTGCTGTGTTGAAACAACCGTGATTAATGAATATGATGATGTGATCAGCTACATCACAGTCCCAAGAGCCAAGTCTTCCCTCTATAAATAGTAACGTGCTTGTGTTGATCTGCTGTTCATCAGAGACCGAATTGTTCTCAGTGAGAGTGACACTTCGCTTAAAAGCAAATGGGGAATCCAACAATTTTAGACATTGCAGCTATTTACTATCCAATTCTCGCAGTTATTGGAGTACCTGGTAAATATGTACAGACATCAGTTGCCTTCTGTCTGTGTTACACCTCCCTTTCTCCCCTGCTGTAAGTGCGTAAAGGTTTAAATTACGAGCAAATATTGCAAAAACTTCGTGTGTATTCCACTGAGTTTGGAAGTTTGTCGGGAAATATGATTGATATTTCTAAAGCGATAAGGGCATTCGACTATTTCCTCTGGTGGGGGAATTCAGACAATGGGGCATATTCTTAAAATTAGAGCCAAGGAATATAGGTGTTCCTCAATGCTGTTGCATTTTGTCCAAAACAGTCGTATCAATTCAAACTAAACTGTGGAAACAATATTTAAGTGAATCGCTGCGAAGTGTGTGGAAAAGGCTGCGTAGGCAAATGGAGGAAGCAGAAAGAATTGATTCATTCAGAAACGAATTAGATAGATTTACTTTGGAAAATAATATTTTGGGAAAACCTAAGTGATGAATGTAAGACACAACGTATGGTCAGAATCGTTGCATTTGGTATAACAACTTCTCACGTCGTCGAGACGCTTCAAAGTGCTCAGTTCGCAGCCGAATTTCTACATACTTCTTGATAAACAAAGGTGAGTGGAATAAGACAATTTGCTGAAGGTTTTGCCCCGTTCAGGAATTGAACCTGGATCCTTTCATTTTCTAGCCAAGTGCGCTAAGCACTACGCAACACGACAAGTTTGCTTGGAATAACCAGCAGCTCAGTTGTTCGAGCCCTCGCCTCACAAGCGAGACCTGGGTTCATTGCCTGGCAGGGTAAAACGTTGGGCACGTTCCCTTACTCCACACGCTTAGGTTTACATAGTAGTTAATAAGGTAGTAAGCTCAGCAAGTGATCACTCGGATAATAATAATAATACCGATAATCGTATAATGTGATACAGCACGTTATCGGGTCTTCGAGACGTCGCAAAGCTCTTGACAGAATAAACTGTAAAGTGTACACATTGTGGACAAAACAGGGCAAACAAATGTTCACTGCAGCTTCCCAAAAATAGTCGAGGGACGATGTTCCAATTTGATATTACCATTAATTTGTTAAGAAAAGTTTACCCCCGGAAAAGCCAATCGACTGCCAAATGGATTCCTACTTACTGCTTGGCATGTGAAGCAAGGAACTTGCTCAACGTTTTGCCCTTACGGGAAATCGAACGAAGGTCTTTTGCATGCGAGGCAGGTGCTCTAACCACTGAGCTACAGGACTCCAATGTTCCCAATAGCCTTGGTTTTCCGAGCGCTTCAGAAACGAATGGGAAAGAACAAGAGGGGAGGTATATTAAACTTCCGAAGCAGAAGGATAACGGAATGGTTGCCGTCCTAGTGCTGTTGCCGCATTCTCTCCTTAGAGTCAGAGGTTTGAAAGCTAATGGTGGAAATTTTATCCCACAGTCCAGGATCAAACATCAGTGCAGTACTGTCCGGTCCTTGTTCATGTAAAAGCTGAAGATCCTTCAGCGCTAATCGAAACATTATGAAGTCCTGTAGCTCAGTGGATGGAGCACTTGCCTTGCAAACGAGAGACCCGCGTTCGATTCCAGGTAGAGTGAAACATTGTGAAAGTTGTTTTAATGCACACACCTCTGTTCCCCTAAAAGTAAGTAGGAACCCGGTTATTAGATGACTGGTGGATCTATTTTCTGTTTGTAATAATTCCTTCGAAAAATAAACACTAATTTGATCGATCCATCAATAACTTTGTGTGGGACACTGCTGTACGTACTTGGCAGCCTTTTTTCCCCACCAAAGTACCTCACGAATTCACTATTAATATTATTATTTTTATTATTATTACTATCATTTCTCCTGCTGTCTCGACGTACGAAGAACCACGCCCACCCCAACCACATCGCTAACTTCAACAGGATGAATTGGTCAATGGCTTCATGGCTGTTTGTGTGCAGTGACGTTTTCAATCTTTCTCCAGAGGTGACAGAAACGACATCAAATATTTGTATTAAGATTAATAGAATAGAAGAACCTTTGGGAAATGTGGTTGAGAAAGAGAAGGCGAGATTAATGCTGGCACCATTTGTGTTACGCAATGTTTGGAATATTTCCAGTACTTCGATTTAATCAAGTGCTGTTCCGTCGAAATGTCTCAACGGGCTTCACGGGTAATTGCTGCCAAAAATAAACCTTGCAAAAATAATCATAATAATCTTGGAGAACTGTATGTTTATATCATATTGGTCAGACAATCGCCTCTCAATCAAAAGGGCTCGGGTTCCATCGTCAGGCATGGTGACACTTTAGGCATGTTTCTCCACCCTCTGTCTATCTAGCAATAAGTCGAACGTGATTGAGTGACCCTTTTGTTAATTTCAGAGATGATTGACCACAGAAAGCGATCTGCCAATCGATTATCAAACTCAGTCCTGTTTAGTGTTCGCTGTACAGCGGTGCGAGCGGAAAAAAAACTTGCGCAGTGTTTCGATCTGTCCGGGAATCGAACCCGGGTCGGCAATTTACGAGGCGTGCGCGCCAACAACTGTGTAGTGGGATTTCACATGAAATAATCATAATAATTAGTAATCCTTTCATCTGGTGTAGTGCTTTATCACTTCTTCGAGACGTCTCAAATTAATGCACAGAAAATAGTGACAATCTATTCGCGAAACATGGCAACCAATTGCGTACATCAATTTCCCATCAGTCATGGATGTGGAAGTGACTTTTTTTTTGAAGGATTTATTACCCCCGGAAAAGCGATCCACCAGTAGATTAACAAGTAAGTTTCTAGTGGATATTAGGTTAACAGAAGCGTGAGGAGCAAGGAAACTTGCCCAGCGTTTCGCCCTGCCGGGAATCGAAACCAGTTTTCCAGCCTTTCAGGTCAAATGCTCTTCTTACCAATGAGCTACACGATTCCACTTTGTAGACAGTTATCTGATGCCGAGCTGAGGTGTTGTTAATGAACAGGGTAGAGATGCAGTGACGTCATTGGTCGTGAACATCTCGGAATGAAAATAATGAGGTGATGGACGTGCAGAAGGGAGGGAGCTAACGACTATGCTCGGGGACACCACGATCCAGCTCTGGCTGCATGTTCTCACCTGCCTGCTCTCCACCAGACGCATAAACTCAACCACACGAAAGGCCATACCCCATCACAACAGTCATCCCATTCGTCCACAAAACCTTCATAGCCTGGCATCTGCCAACTTTTCTTACATGCTTTCTCCACAACCTTTGCCTCCGCTTGGCTGGCTCCAGGCACGTACTGATCCCTGGTCCCCTCCGCTTGATCATCGGGGTGGCATTTGAAATCACTGCGACCCAAAACTATGAAACTCTAACCCTCAATTCCTCCGCCTTGCTGATTCCCTCCAAGGTTTCAAATAATCTCTGAAGACCTTCATTTTTGGTCGTGCTTGCGCTCACACTTCCTTCCCGTTGGCTCAGTATCAGAATCTGGAATTGTCAAGCACTCCGGGACGTTAAGTTGTTCTTCTTCCTGTTATGTCACAGTGAACGTGCTGGCCATGATGGTTCTATGCCGAGGGCAGTGTGGGCTGAGCCGCTGCGTCACGCTGTACCTGGTGGCGATGGCGGGGTCAGACCTGTTGGTCCTGATCACCGACGTCATCCTCAACCGTATCAACAACCTGTACTTCCCTCTCAGCTTCCTGATGCTCACGCCGGTCTGTCGCTCCCGCGTGTGTCTGTTGGCCGCCTGCACCGATGCCTCGGTCTGGCTCACTGTCAGCTTCACCCTCGACCGCTTCGTGGCCATTTGCTGCCCGAGTCTCAAGCTCCGCTTCTGCACCGAGAGGATCGCGGGCATCATTATCGGATCTGTCGCAACCGTTTGCCTCCTGAAGAACATCCCCTGGTACTTCGCCTTTGAGCCCGGGGCCGTGTTGGGGAACCAGCGCTACTACTGCATAGGGAAGACGTCGGTCTACAGCTCTGCGTCTTGGAGCAGCTATGTGGCAGCTCATCGTGCGCTCACGCCTCTCCTTCCCGTCTTGCTCATCTTTCTCCTCAACTCCATCACTGTCCGGCAAATTCTGGTGTCCGGCCGAGCGCGGAAGAGGCTTCGGGCAGGAGGGGGCGGGAAAGTGGCGGGAGGCAGTGAGCAGGACCCGGAGATGAAGATCCGCAGGAAGTCCATCGTTCTGCTCTTCGCTGTCTCTGGCAGCTTCGTCCTGCTGTGGCTGACGGCCATCATTCACTTCCTGTTCTGGCCCACGGTCAGCTACAACAGCAACACGGTGGGTGCTCAAGATCCTGTGTACATCCTGCAGGAGGCGGGCTTCATGCTGCAGCTCCTCAGCACCTGCACAAACACCGCTATCTACGCCCTGACACAGAGCCGCTTCCGACAGCAAATCCGAGATGTCCTAACCGCCCCCTCCCGGCTTCTCTGTAAATAACACTCTCAGTGTCTCCGACACCCGCTCTGTATGTCTTCTGCGTGTTTCATTGTGTTCATTTTCAAGTCCTGTCCTGCACTGGCACCTCGATTCCAACCACTCCTCCACCCGCTGCCTCCGCCCGCCTGCTTCCTGTTTGTCTCTCGAAGCCTCCGCTCCACCCTCGGTGTCGCTCAACCTTTTTCTCTCTCTCTGCTCCTCTGCCTTTCTCTCTTTCTCCCGACTTAGAAATCCTGCCTAAAGAACTTCCGTTTTGATTGTGCTTACGATCACCTGTCCCTCCCTGTTCCCACGGCTCATGGTCAGAATCCACCCATATGAAGTACTCTCGGACGCTACCCCGCGTGATCGGCTTTTTATTAATGCAAGTTGTTATTGTTAGCCTGTGTCAGTCCTGGTGGACTAGTAAACCTCTGGCCTATGACTCAAGTGGTTGTGGGTTCAATCTGGAACGTCATGATCGAAAGCTTATAATCTGAGCTAATGCTCCAATACAGCGATAATGTTGATTCACATTATAATATTACTTCTACTACAAGTAGTACTGATGATATCAATCCTTTAAATTGGCCATCTGACGTCTTCGAGCCTTCTGAATCACTTCACAGAATACACAATTAATTATGAATCCTAACCGTATGCCACTCAACAACAACAACAACAAGATTCCATTTATAGAGCGCCTTTCACGTCAGGAGGACGTCCCAAGGAGCTGCACAGTTGGGTCATGACCCGAGCAGGGGGGAAATGGTCAGGGTGAGGGGAGGGAAGGGAGGGAGAGAGGAGGGGGGAAATGGTCAGGGTGAGGGGAGGGAAGGGAGGGAGCGAGGAGGAGGAAGAGAGTCGAGAGGGGAGCTGAAGGCACGGTCAAAGAGAAAGGTTTTGAGACCGGCCTTGAAGGAGGAAAGGGAGGAAGCGGCGAAGGCACTGGGGGATGGAGTTGCAGAGCCTGGGGGCTGAGAGGCTGAAGGCCCGACCACCGATAGTAGGGCGGTTGGGGCGGGGGACGTGGAGCAGACCGGAGCCAGAGGAACGGAGGGTACGGGCAGGTAGGTAGGGGGATAGTAGGTCGGAGAGGTAGGAGGGAGCAAGGCCGTGAATGGCCTTGTAGGTGAGGATGAGGATCTTGAAATCAATCCTCTGGGGGATGGGGAGCCAGTGGAGGCGAGCGAGGGTGGGAGTGATGTGGTCCCGAAGTCTGGTGCGGGACAGTACACGAGCTGCAGAGTTCTGAATGACCTGCAGTGTGGAGGGAGGTGGCGGGAAGGCCGGCGAGGAGAGAGTTCCCATAGTCCAGCCTTGAGGTGACAAAGGCGTGAACCAGGGTTTCAACGGCGTGAGGGGTGAGGTAGTGCCGTAATCTGGCGATATTCCGGAGATGATGGAAGGCGGTGCCAGTTGTGGTGCGGATGTGAGGGAGAAAGGACAGCTCAGGGTCGAACAAAACGCCGAGGTTCCTGACTGGCTTTGAGAGGTGGAGAGTGCAGCCTTGGATGCTGATGGTGTCAGCGCCTGAGGTGCGGAGGCGCTGACGTGAGCCAATCAGGAGGGCCTCGGTTTTTCGCACGTTGAGCTGAAGAAAGTTGTCTCTCGTCCAGGACTCGATGTCGGACAGGCAGGCTGTCAGGACATCGGTGGTCGTGGAGTTGAGAGTAGAGGAGGAAAGGTAGAGTTGGGTGTCATCCGCATACATGTGGAAGTTAACCCCATGTTTGCGGATGATGTCACCAAGGGGGAGCATATAGAGGGTGAAGAGGAGGGGACCGAGGACAGAGCCCTGAGGGACACCACATGAGAGAGTACGGGGGGTGGAGGAGAAGCCATTCGTTGAGACGAAGTGAAGACGGTGGGAAAGGTAAGAGCTAAACCATTCAAGGACAGTGCCTTGAAGGTTTAGGTGGGAGGACAAGCGGTGGAGTAGGATAGCGTGGTCGACCGTATCGAATGCTGCCGATAGGTCGAGGAGGACGAGGAGACAGAGGGAGCCCTGGTCACAGATGGTCAGGATATCATTGGTGACCTTGACCAGGGCAGTTTCTGTGCTATGAGCAGCACGGAAACCTGACTGAAGGGGTTCAAAAAGAGAATGGGTGGAAAGGAAAGAGCGCAGTTGGGAGGCGACAACTCTTTCCAAGACCTTGGAGGGAAAGTTGATGTTGGAGATGGGCCGGTAACTTGATAGCTGCGACGCATCAAGGGACGGTTTTTTCAGGGTGGGCGTGATGATGGCAGTTTTTATTGGAATGGGGACAGAGCCAGAGGAGAGGGACAGGTTGTTGATGTCAGTGATATACGGGAGGTGATGGGGGCAAGAGTACCGAGTGTTTAGGAGAGGGTGTTGTGGAGGAGGGTGGGAGTAGAAGAGGGTTGTAAAGTGCCTCCAGTGTTGACGGTTGGGCACTATGTCTGTGGTTGCGAGAGAGCGAAATGCTGCAATGTGCCGCCATTCGTGGAGTCCTGTATCTCAGTTGTTAAAGCACTCGCTTTGCAAGTGAGAGACCTGAGTTCAATTCCAGGCAGAGGGCGAAATCTTGGGCAAGTTTCCTTACTCCACACTGAGCCTAATAATAATCCCTCCAATACCAAACACAATAACAAATTGCTCATTTTTAATTCACGACTGTTTGTGGGACATTGCTGTGCGCAATTGGCTGCCGCGTTCGCCCACAAATACAGTCAATTCACTTTACAATGTGTTCTGTGAAACGCTTTGGACGTACTCCCGACGCGAAAGGCGCTATATCAAATGCAAGGATTATTATTATTATTATTACTGAAAATGGCGCTATGCGCGTTTGTGTCGATTTGTGAGTGAGGCTCTAATTGATCCCACTGCTGAACCTATTGTTTTGTGCGAGAGGATGATGCTGTAAAGTGCCCCCAGTCTGAGGGTGGCGCTGTACGTGTGCATGTATGTGTGCATGTGTGAATGTATGCATGTTATGTATGTGTCTGTGTGTGTGTATGTGTGAATGTATGTCTGTATGCATGCATATATGTATGTATGTATGTTTGTATGTGTGTGTATGTATGTGTGTATGTGTGTGTATGTATGTGTGTATGCATTCCTTTATGTATGTATTTATGTATGTATGAATACATGTGTGTGTATGTATATATGTATGTGTGTGTGAGAGAGTAAGAGTCTGCAATGTGCCCACAATGCTTGGGGCGGCGCAGTGTGTGTGTGAAATAGAGCGAAAGAGGGCCGTGATATATCCCCAGCTTTGAGGTGGCTCTGTGTGTTTCTTTCTGTTTGTGAGAGAGAGAGGTTATAATGTGCCCATAGCGCTGAGGGTGGCGCTGTGTGTGTGTGTCAAGCTGGAATATGCCCCCAGTGCTGAGGCTTCCCTTTGTGTGATAGAGAAAATAATGTGAACCCAGTGCTGAGTATGTCGTTATGAGACTGTGTGTGTGATTGTGTGAGAGAGACTGCAGTGTGTCCCCAGTGCTGAGGATAGCGCTGTGTGTGTGTCACGCTGTAATATGCCCACAGTGCTGCGAATGTCACTGTGTTTACTGAGTGTGCGTGTGAGAGAGAAATATACAGTCAATTCACTTTACAGTGTGTCCTGTGAAGCGCTTTGGGACGTCCTCCCGACGTGAAAAGCGATATATTAAATGCAAAGACTTTTATTATTATTATAAATAGAGAGAGAGAGAGCGAAAGTGTGCGTAATGTGTCGCCAATGATCAGGTTGGCGCTGTATATGCGAGCCTGTGTGTTTTTGTGAGAGACGATCTGATGTGCAACTCGTGCTGAGGGTGGCCCTCTGTGTTTTGGTGTTTGTGTGTGTGTGAATCTGTTATGTGCCCCCAGTGCTGAGGATGGCTCTATGTGTGTGCGGGAGAGAGGAAGACAGAGAGCGAATGTACTGTGCCGCCAGTGCTAACGGTGCTGATGTGTAGGTATATCGGTGTGTTTGTGTGAAAGAGGCGTCAATGTGTCCCAGTGCTGAGAATGACACAGTGTTTTCTGTGTGTGTGTGAGGGAGAGAGTTTCTAATGTGCCCCGAGTGCTGAGCAGAGCGCTTTATGTGCATATGTGTGTGTGTGTGTGTGTGTGAAGTTGTAATAAACCCGCAGAGCTGAGGTTGGCGCTGGTCTTGTTTGTAAATATATGAGAGAGGCTGTAAAGTACCACCAGTGCTGAATGTGGCGCTGTGTGTTTTTGTGAGTGTGAGAGAGAGAGACAGAGAGATTGAATGAAGTGAGAGATAGCGAGAGAGAGGGGGGGGGGGGGGGGGGGGGTTGTAATGTGTCCACAGTGTGGTCCTGTGTGTCAATGTATGTGTGACAGGCTTGTTGTGATTTCTCATCCTCAATGTTAACGTGGTCCAGTTTATTTTAGTACGGTTTATCTTATGGGCTCCCGGTTTGCTTAACATGTCACAATGACTCGGGATACAATGAATCCTGTGGCAAATATTGGGACTGAGGGATGCTCGGCATAGTTTACTACTTCTTAGTTTAAAATGACAGTATTATCACTAAGTATTGTTCAGTAAAAAAAGCTATTAATTTTAGTCGATAAAAANGCCTTAGGTAGTGACGTTTTTCCTATCGTTTTAGTATTAAACATGATTCTTTAGTAACATACAACTCACACGAGTATTAAGAATGCCACAACACAATAATCATGACAGCATATGCTTTTATTTAATGAAGCGTGTACATCAAATTCACTTGATTTATATTGTTAGGATATGGTTTGATTAATAGTTATCAGGAAATGCATTGTCATTCGATGCTTAATTAATCGCTACAATATCACAATGGATGATACGCTAAGTCAGATATGAAAGCGCTCTGAGACGCCGTGCGGCGAGGAGGGCGCTGTATATATCCAAGTTGTTGTTGTTGTTGAATGACCCAAGGGTATCCAATGGAAATATATTACCCGGTTAGTGGGGATGGGCTGATAGTGCTTCTCTCTCTCTTGCTTCTACTCTCTCTCGCTCGGTAGCGATTCCTCGTCTGGGCAGTTATCATCTCACACGACTCTTCCATTTGTCTCTCCTCAACACTGGTATCGACGGTACCACGACGGATAGATTCTATAGCATCAGTTACCGGACGATCTGCTCTGCCTGTTGTCCCTCTGCTTTTGGGTCGTTAATGTGTGGGATATTCAGTGGGTGTGTGTGATGCTACTTGAGTTGGTCGAGTATAAATGTGATGTGTGACGTATTGATGCAGTGTCTGGTATCAATGTGAGTGAAGTATTAATGGAGTGTGTCGTATTAATGGATTTTTAGGATTCTAATTGTATGTGTGAGGTTTAAAAGGGTGTGTGGGATATTATTCTGGGGTTAATGGTGTGTCGGGTGTTAACGTTGTTTGTGTTATGAGTGGGGTGTATGGTAATAATGTAGCTTGTTGAATTAATTCAGCATGTAGTATCAATGGTTTGTCTGGTATTAACGGGGATTGTGGGGTACTAATGCGGTATGTGTGGTACTTATCGGGAGAGTGGCTTATGTGGGTATTCATAGGGTCTGGTATATTAATGGTGTGTGGGTTATTAATTGTTTGATTGTTACGAATGGAATTGCGGGGAATTAATGTGGTAAACATCACGTGCAGATTACTTATGTGGTGTGGGTAATTCATGGGGTGCGAGTACTAATGGGGTGGTTGGTGTCAATGGAGTGTGTCGTATTAATTGGGCGTGTGTTTTTAATGGGCTCTGTGTTATTAAAGAAATGTGTCTTATAAATCGGGTTTGCGGAAATAATGGGTAGTGTGGGGAAGTATTTTGGTTTGTGTGTGGTTTTGATGGGGTGCATTTGGGTACTAATGTTGTGTATGAGGTGTAAATGTTGAGTGGGTTATTAATGGGGTGCGGGGTATTAATGAGGTGTATCTTATTAACGGATGGTGAAGCATTGATTGAGTGTGTGATATTAAAGTAGTCCGTGGTAACAATGTGGTACGTGGTATCAATGGGGTGTTTGGGATCTCAGTGGGGTGTGGGGGTATTAATGAGGTGACTGGCATATTAATGGGATTGTGCGGTATTAATGTCGTTTCTGGATTATTATTCCTGAGCGGCGTATAAATAGTGTGTGGGATATCAATGGAGTTGTGGCAATAATACAACAACAACAAGATTCCATTTATAGAGCGCCTTTCACGTCAGGAGGACGTCCCTGTAGTGTTAATTGAGCATCTGGGTTGCTAATGCGGTGTGCGGCCTATTAATTAGGTGTATTGGACAATACACCGGTGTGGGGTTTGAATGTGTTTAGGACTTTTAATGGGGTGGAGATAATTAATAGGATGGGGTTTAGTAATGGACTGTGTGGTTTTAATTTGTGGCGTATTAATGGAGTCTATTGTTTTTTTAACGTTTGTGGTTGGTACCAATGGGATCTGTGATATTAATGTGTTGTGGGAATGAATTGGGTGTGTGGAATATTGATGGATTGTGTTTTAAAAAGGGTTTTCGTGTATTAATGTGGTATGGGGTACCAATGTGTTTCGGGGTATTAACGGGGAAATTGTTAAGTGTTAAAAAGATGTATTGAAGGAGTGTGTGGCAATAATGATTTGTGGTGTATTAGTGGGTAGTGGGGTAATAATTGGTTGTGGTTTATTAATGGGATGTATGATGTTATTGTGCATTTTTGTATTAATGGTTTGTGTGGTATTGATTGTGTATTTGGTATTAATGGTGGTTAGGATTTTAACGGGGTTTGTTGTTTTAATGCGGTGTGTGGTGTTAATGAATGTGTCGTAGTAATGGGGTTTTAACGGAGTTTGTGTTGTACTAGTGGGGCGTATGGGGTTTCACTGGTGTATGGGTGTTATTTCTTTATGGGCTATTGATAGGGTGAGATGAATTAATGGCAAGTGGTGTACTAAATGTATGCTTTTTATTGAAATCGTATGGGCTATTTATGGGTTGTGCTGTGTATTAATGTGGTCTGGATGTTTATGTGATATGGGTAGGCAATGGAATTTGACGTATTAGTTGTTTGTGTAAGATATTAGTGGAGCGTGCCGAGTAATAATGGGCTGCGTGGGATACTAATGGGACATAATGGGATGTTAATGGTACATGGGCTATTAATGAGTTGTTTGGTAATAGTAGAGTGAGGGATATTAATGGGGTGCGGTTTGTTAATGGACTGTGTGGTAATAAATGTTGTGGTGTATTAATGAGCTTTGTTGTGTGTTAATGGGTTGTGTGTGGTATCAATGTGATATGGATTATTAATGAGGTGTGTTGGTTATTATCGGTGTGTTCGGGAGTTTGTGGAATATTATTGAGGTTTGTGCAGCATTACTGGGCTGATTTGCGTTTTAATAGGGTATGGTCTTTCAGTGCGGTGTAGGTATCAATGGGAAGTGAGGTATCAATGGGATATTATTGGAGAGTGGAATTTATGTGGTGTTTAGCATTAATGAGTTGGGTGGTATTAATGGGGTGTAAACCATTAATGGAGAATGTGTTATATTCTTGGATGTGGTACTAATGGGCTGTGTGGTGCTAATGGGTTGTTTGAGGTATTAACCTGGTGTGTGGGCCATTACTGGAGTTTGTGGGGATCTAATAGAACTTCATGGGGTTTTAATGGTTTATGGAGTATTAATTGGGTGTGCGATATTAATGGGAAGTGGCGTGTTAATGGGCTATTTATTTTAATAGAATTTTAATAATGGGCTGTTGGTTATTAACGAAATGAGGGACATTAATGTTGTGTGGGATATCAATGGAGATTGGGGTACTAATGTGTATAGGGTTAGGTGATGAAGCGGTGTGCTGAATGGGTGTGTGGTATTATCGGGTTGTGGGGTATTAAAGGGGCATGGTGTGTTAAAGTTTCGTGGTCTTTTCATGAGAATTGGCGTACTAGTAGCGTATGGAATTGAGTGGAGTTTTAATAATGGGCTGTGTGGTCCTAATGGGATGCCTGATGTTAACAGAGTCTGCGGTATCAATGGGGTGAATGTTAGTAATTTTTGCATGTACTAATAATGGGGTATGTGGTATTAATATGATGCTTCGGATTTCAATAATTTTTGTGGGTTATTAATGGGATCTGTGTGTACTAATGGATTGTACGTTTTTCAATGTGGTGTATGGTATTAATATTATGGGGTATTTATCTGCTATATAGTGTTAATGCGGTGTGTTGTGTGAATGGGATGTGTGCTGTCGATGGGGTGTGTGTTATCAATTGGCTGTTTGGTTGTAAATTTTGTATGTGGTATTAATGGGATGTGTGGTGTTAATGTGGTGTTTGGGATTTTATTGGAGTATGCGGGTTGGATCTGTGTGTAGTTTTGGGGTGTATGGGTATTAATGTGCTGTGTGATATCATTAATGTATGGATTATTTATCTGCTGTACGGTGTTAACGCTGCGTGTGGCATTAATGGGATGTGTGGGTTATTGCTGGGGTGTGTGGGGTATTCACGGTGTGTATGGTGTAGCAATCCGTTTTGTTTGGTATTAATTCGTTGTGGAGTATTAATGGGATGTGGGTTATTAATTATGCATGGAGAACTAATGGGATATACGGAATTAATGTAGTGCGTGTTAATAAAGTGCTGTAGGTTATTAGTGCTTTGTGGTATTAATGGGGTGTTTAGGATATTAATGTCTTGTGGGATATTAATGGGTTGTGTAGGGTATTAGTGGGTTGTATGGGGTATTCATCGCGTTTGCGGTATAAACGAGATGTGGGGTATTAATGGTGTGTGGCTTATTGACGGGATGTATTGTATTACTGAGGTGTGTATGGTATTAGTGGAGTTTGTGGGGCATCAACGGGGTGTGTGGTATTAATGTGCTATTAATGGGGGTGTGTGTTCTTAATTGAGTATTTAGGATATTTTTATTAATAGTAAAACTAATCCTTGCCTTTGAAATAGCGCTTTTTACGTCTACTGGACTTCTCAAAGCGCTTCTCAGAATAAACTTTAAAGTGAGTTGACTGTATATTTGTTCCAAACATAGGCAGCCAATTGCAAAAAGCGGTATCCCATAGAGAGTCGTGGATTGAAGAGACCAATTTATTATACGTTTTTTCTTTCTTGAGTGATTATCATCAGGCGGGTAGAGTAATAAATGGGTTGTTTGGGTTACTAATGTTGTGTTGGGATATTAATGGGGTGTATGGGGTATCAATGTAGTTTGGATTATTAATGGGCTATTGGGATTTAATGGACGGTGGGGTACTAATGGAGTGTGGGGTATGAATATGGTGTGTGGTATTGACAAAGTGAATGGAATTAATGGGTTATGTGGTATTAATTGTGCGTGTGGTATTAACGGTCTATGTAAAAATAATAATAATAACCCTTGAATTTGATATAACGCTTTTCACGTCTTCCAGACGTCCCAAAGCGCTTCACAGAATATGCTGTAAAGAGAATTGACCATACATTTGTGGGCAATAAGCGGCAGCCAATTGTGCGCAGCAGTCTCCCACAATCAGTCGTGTACTGAAAATGAACAATTTATTGTTGCTTTGTTTTGGAGGGATTATTATGAGGCGTGTGGAGTAAATAAACTTGCTCAACGTTTCACCCTGACGCATGTGGTCCACATCCGTAGATACGAAGAGAAATCAAGGAACCGTGTTGTAAGGAGGCACATGGTAACGGTGCCTGTCTTGACTTTACTTCCTGGCTAGGAAATGAAGTGAAGTACAAACATCTTTACTATGCTCCTACCTTATAAATCCAGTTTTCAAATGTATTTATTCAGAATTTATTTATTATTTAGAACTACAGCACCTGCCAAACACAGCACATATGCTTCTGCACCCCAACTTCTAGCCTCGCCAAATCAAAATCCAAGATCCAATCGTATTTGTGGTATGAATTGGGCCTGTGGGGCATTAATGGAATTTATCGGGGACAGTTTGCTGTGGGTGCTAATGGACTTTGGGTAACTAAAGGAGTGTGTGGTATTGAGGGGTGTGACGTGCTACTTGGGTAGAGTTTACTAATGGGTTGTGGTGTATTAATGGGCTGTTGGATATCAATGGAGTGTGGTGTAATAATGGTGTGGGGTTATTTATGGAGTGTGGGGTATTAATGGTTTGTGGAGTATGAATGTGGTGCGTCTTGTATTAATTCTGTTTGTGCATATTAGTGGGGTATGTGACGATGTTCTGGGTTGTGCCATATCAATGGGGTGTATTTTATTCATTGGTGTGTGATGGTAATGTTGTATGTGCTAATAATGTGGTGTGTGCTATTAATGGTGTCTTTGGGATTTTTGTGGGTTATGTGGGGTTTTAATGTGGTATGTGATGTACTAATGGGATATTTGGTGTGTTAGTGTTGTGTGTGGTATCAATAGTTTATGGGGTATTGATGTTCTTTGTGGCAATAAGGGCATGTGTGTTATTAGTGGAGTGTGGGAGTACTGTAGACGTGTGAGTTTGTAATGGGGTTTCTGTGGCATTAATTCGTTGTGTGGGATATTGCTTGTTTGTTGTGGGATACCAGTGAAGAGTATGATGTGCTAATAGGTTGTGGGTAATAATGGGGTGTGTGTTTTAATAATGGGGCGTAGGCTACTAATCGGATCTGTGGTAATAATGGGTTTTGAGGTATCAATATTTTATGGAATATTTATCTGTTTGATATGAATAAATTGTGTGGTATTAGTGGTGTGCAAGTTATTATTGTGGTGTGTGAGGCATTAATGGAGTGTTCGGTATTAATCGACTTGTGGGTTATTCATGGGGTGTGTTAGGCATTATTGGTGTGTGGGGTGTTAATGGTGTGTAGCGGTGTTACTGGTGTGTGGGATAACAGTGAGGTGTGTACTACTAATGGGGATTCGGCACTGTGCGGGTATTAATGGGGTATCGTACGAAAGGTGTGTGTGGGGTTTTGGTGGGCTGCGTGTGGTATTAATGGGATATATGGGGTATTAGTGTGATATAAACGGGTGGTGGGCTTCTAGTGTTGTGTGGCATCAGTGAAGTGTGTGGTGCTAATAACTGTGAGGTATAAATGTGTTCGTGTTATAAATAGAGTGTGTGGCATTAATAGGTTGTGTTATATTAAGGGGATTTATGGTACTAAGGGAGTGTGCAATATTATTGAAGTGTGTTGGGTATCAATGGGTGTGTCGGTCGTTAATGGGCACTGGGTTATTACTATAGTGGTGTGGCAATTAATTGCGTGTGTGGGGTTCTAATGGGGAGTCGCTTATTAATGGGGCGTTCGCTATTAATGGTTTATGGGGTATCTATGACGTTTTGGAATAAGAATGTTGTGTCGGTTGCAGATGGGATGTATCCAGTGCCGTTGGATGTCCCCCCGACGTGAAAGACACGACATCAGTGTAATCTTGTTGTTGGTGATGGTATTAATGAGTTGTGGGTTGTTAATGAGACGTCGGGGATTAATGGGATGTGTGGTATTAATGTGCATTTTTTATTTATTTATTTATTTTTCATTTAGGTGTGAAAGCGCGAGAAGCTGCAGTGTGCCGCCATTACTTTGGATGGCGGTACAATAATAATAATAATAATAATCCTTGCATTTGATATAGCGCTTTTCACGTCGGGAGTACATCCCAAAGCGCTTCACAGAACACACTGTAAAGTGAATTGACTGTATATTTGTGGGCAAACGCGGTAGCCAAATGCACAGAGCAATGTCCCACAAAGAGTCGTAGATTGAAAATGACCAATTTATTATTGTTTTTGGTTTTGGAGGGATTATTATTAGGCTCTGTGTGGTGTTAGCAAACTTGCCCAAGGTTTCGCCCTCTGCCTTGAAATGAACTCAGGTCTCTGACTTGCAAAGCGAATGCTCTAACCACTGAGCTACAGGACTCCACAAATGGACTGTGTAGTATTATTTTTTTTTAGGATTCTAATTGTATGTGTGAGATTTCAAAGGGTGTGTGCAATATTATTGTAGTGTTGATGGTGTATCGGCTGTTAATGTTGTTTGTGGTATGAGTGGGGTGTATGGTAATAATGTAGCTTGTCGTATTAATTTGGTATGTGGTATCAACGGGTTGTGTGGTATTAACGGGGATTGTGGGGTACTAATGCGGTATGTGTGGTACCTTTCGGGAAAGCTGGCTATTAAATGGTTGTGGGTATTAATAGGGTCTGGTATATTAATGGCGTGAGGGTTATTAATTGTTTGATTGTTGCGAATGGAATTGCGGGGAATTAATGTTGTAAACATGAGGTGCAGATTGTTTATGTGGTGTGGGTTAGTCGTGGGGTGGGAGTACTAATGTGGTGGTTGGTGTTAATAGAGTGTGTGGTATCAATGGGGCGTATGTTTTTAATGGGCTTTGTTGTATAAAATCAATGTGCCTTATTAATGGGGTTTGTGGTAATAATGGGGAGTGTGGGGAATTATATTGGTTTGTGTGTGGCTAATGATGGGGTGCATTTGGGTACTAATGTTGTGTATGAGGTGTTAATGTTGTGTGAGTTATTAAAGGGTTGCGGGATATTAATGAGTTGCAGCTTATTAATGGGTGGTGAAGCATTGATTGAGTGTGTGATATTAAAATAGTCGGTGGTAATAATGTGGTACGTGGTGTCAATGGGGTGTTTGGTGTCTCAGTGGGCTGTGGGGGTATTAATGAGATGTCTGGCATATTGATGGGGTTTTGTGGTATTAATGGCGTTTATGGGGTATTATTGCTGAGCGGGCTATAAATGGTGTGTGGGGTATTAATGGGTTGTGTGGTATTAATTAGGTGTGTTGGATATTTTTGGAGTATGTGGCAACAATGCAGTGTTAATTTTGCATTTGGGTTGCTCATGCGGTGTGTGGCCTATTAATGGGGTGTATTGGACAGTACTGTGTTGCGGTGAGGACTATTAATGGGGTTGGGATAATTAATAGATGGGATTTAGTAATGGAGTGTATGGTTTTAAATAGTGGGGTATTAATGGGATGTATTGTTTATTGACGTGTGTGGTTGGTATCAATGGGATCTGTGATATTAATGTGTTGTGGGAATGAATTGGGTGTGTGGGACATTAATGGCTTGTGTTTTAAAAAGGGTTTTGGTGCATTAATGGGCTATGGGCTATCAATGTGTTTCGGGGTGTTAACGGGGTAATGGTTAAATTTAAAAGGGATGTTCTGAAGGAGTGTGTGGTAATAATGATTCGTGGGATATACGTGTGTCGTGGGGTATTAATTGGTTGTGGTTTATTAATGGAATGTATGGTGTTATTGTGCATTTTTGTATTAAAATTTTGTGTTGTACTGATGGTGTATGTGGTATTAATGGTGATTAGGATATTTATGCGGTGTGTTGTATGAATGCGGTATGTGGTTTTAATGAATGTGTCGTAGTACTGGGGTTTTAACTGAGTTTGTGTTAAATTAATGGCGTATGTGTTGTACGAGTGTGGCGCATGGGGTTTCCCTGGTGTATAGGTGTTATTTGTTTATGGGCTATCAGTATGGTGAGAAGAATTAATGGCATTTGGTGTATTAAATCTATGCTTTTTATTGAAATGGTATGGGCTATTAATGGGCTGTGTTGGGTACTCATGTGGTCTGGATGTTGATGGAGTATGCGTGGACAATGGGATTTGACGTATTAGTTGTTTGTGTAAGATAAGAATGGAGTGCGTCGAGTAACAATTGTCTACGTGGGATGCTAATGGGATATAATAGGATGTTAATGGTATATGAGTTGTTTGGTAATAGTGGAGTGAGGGATATTAATGGGGTGCGTGGTGTATCAATATGATAGGGATTATTAATGGGGTGTGTTGTTTATTATTGGGGTGCTCTTGAGTTTGTGGATTATTATTGAGGTTTGTGCAGCATTAACGGGCTGCTTCGCGTATTAATGGGGTATGGTTTTTCAGTGGGGTGTAGGTATCAATGGATATGAGGTATCAATAGGATAATGTTGGAGAGTGGAACAAATGGGGTGTTCAGAATTAATGAATTGTGTGGTATTAATGGGCTGTATACTATTAAAGGAGCGTGCGTTACGTTGTTGGATGTGGTGTATTAATGGCGTTTTGGGTATTAATGGAATTTGTGGTATTAATGCCGAATATTGTATTAATGGGCCGTATGGTACTAATGGGTTGTTTGATGTATTAACCTGGTGTACGGGCCATTACCTGGGTGTGTAGGGAGCTAATGGTGTTCATGGGGTTTTAATGGTTTATGGAGTATTAATTGGTTGTGGGACATTAATGGGAAGTGGCATGTTAATGGGGTATTCAGTTAAATAGAATTCCAATCTTGGGCTGTGGGATATTAATGAACTGTGGGACATTAATGTGGTGTCGGATATCAATGGAGTTTCGGGTATTAATGTGGTTAGGGTTAGGTGATGAAGGGCTGTGTTGAATAGTGGTGTGGTATTAACGGGTTGTGAGGTATTAATCGGGCGTTGTGTGTTAATGGTTTGATGGGTATTCATGAGAATTGACGTATTGGTGGCGTATGGGGTTCAGTGGAGTTTTAATAATGGGTTTTGTGATACTAATGGGATGTGCGATGTTAACGGAATTTGCGGTATCAATTGGGTGTGTTTTAATAATTACTGCAAGTGCTAATAATGGTTTGTGTTGTAAAAATATGGTGCTTCGGATTTCAAAGCTTTTTGTGGGGTATTAATGGGATCTGTGTGTACTAACGTCGTGTATGTGTTTCAATGTGGTGTGTTGTATTAATATTATGGGCTATTCATCTGCTCTATAGTGTTAATGCGGTTTGTTGTATGAATGGGATGTGTGCTACCAATGGGGTGTGTTGTATCACTTAGCTGTGTGATTGTAATTTTTGTATATGGTGATAATGGGGTGTGTCGTATAAATGTGTTTTGGGGGATTTTGTTGGAGTATGTGGGATATTAATTGGATCTGTGTGTACTTTTGTGGTGTATGCGTATTAATGTGGTGTGTGGTATCAATAAAGTAAGCGGTATTTATCTACTATACGGTGCTAATACTGCGTGTGGTATTAATGGGATGTGTGGGTTATTACTGGAGTGTGGGGTATTCACGGTGAATCGTGTAGCAATCCATTCTGTGTGGTATTAATTCGTTGTGGAGTATTAATGGGTGTGGGGTATTAATTATGCATGGAGTACTAAAGTGATATAGGGAATTAATGGGGTGCTTAATAGTTAAAGTGCTGTAGGGTATTAATGCGCTTTGTGGTGTTAATGGGGTGTTTGGGATATTAATGTCTTGTGGGATATTAATCGGCTGTGTAGGGTATTAGTGGGTTGTATGGGTATTAATCGCGTTTGCGGTATAAACGGGATGTGGGGCATTAATGTTGTGTGGATTATTGATGGGACGTAGTGTATTACTGAGGTGTGTACGGTATTAGTGGAGTATGTGGGGTATCGACAGGGTGTGTGGTATTAATATGCTATTAATGGGGGGTGGGTTCTTCATGGAGTGCTCAGGATACTATTATTAATAATAAAACTAATCCTTGCCTTTGAAATAGCGCTTTTCGCGTCTACTGGACGTCTCAAAGCGCTTCTCAGAATAAGCTGTAAAGTGAGTTAACTGAACATTTGTGTCGAACTGCGGCAGCCAATTGCGAATAGCGGTGTCCGACAGAGAGTCGTGGATTGAAGTTACCAATTTAGTATAAGTTTTTTCTTTCTTGAGTGATTATTATCAGGCTAGAAGAGTAATTAATGGCTTGTTTAGGTTATTAATGTTGTGTGGGTGTACTAATGGGGTGTATGGTGTATCAATGTAGTTTGGGTTATTAATGGGCTATAGGGTTTTCATGGATGGTGGGGTAATAATGGAGCGTGGGGTATGAATTTGGTGTGTGGTATTGACAAAGTGTATGGTATTAATGGGTTATGTGGTATTAATTGTGCGTGTGGTATTAATGGGGTATGTAACAATAATTTTAAAAATAATCCATGAATTTGATATAGCGCTTTTCACATCTTCTTGACGTCTCAAAGCGCTTCACATAATATGCTGTAAAGCGAATTGACCATTTATTTGTGGACAATACGCGGGAGCCAATTGCGCACAGCAGTGTCCCACAAACAGTCGTGTACTGAAAACGACCAATTTCTTGTTGTTTTGTTTTGGATGGATTATTATTAGATGTGTGTAGTAAGTAAAGTTGCTCAATGTTTCACCCTGACACATGTGGTCCACATAAGTAAATATGAAGAGACATCAAGGAACCTTGTTGTAAGGAGGCACATGGTTATGGTGCCTGCCTTGACTTTACTTCCTGGCTTGGAAATGAAGTGAAGTACAACCATCTTTACTATGCTCCTGTCTTATAAATCCAGTTTTCAAATTTATTTATTTAGAATTTCTTTATTTATTATTTAGAACTACAGCACCTGCCAAACACAGCATATATGCTGCTGCACCCCAACTTCTAGCCACGCCAAATCAAAATCCAAAATCTAATCATATTTTCCCGGCTACTGTTTTCCACCACATCCCGACTCCTCCGTCCCCCCCGCCACCCCGCGCAGGTCATCTCCTCCAACCTTCACTGCGAGGAGATGCTGGATTTCCTTGAATCCAAGATCAAGGGAATCAGCTTCGCGGTCACTTCCCCTCCAACTTCCACCAACCACCCACCCATTCCCTCCCACACTCCGACTCCTACCCATCCTCCCCTACACACCTTCGTACCCGTTTCCCCACCCTCTGTCACTGAACTCATCCTATCCCTAAAACCAACCACCTGCTCCCTTGACCCCATCCCCACTCCACTCCTTATCTCCCAGCTCCATTTTCTTGCCCCACACATCACTGACATCATAAACCTGTCCCTCTCCTCTGGCTCTGTCCCCATTCCATTAAAAACTGCCATCATCACGCCCACCCTGAAAAAACCCTCCCTTGATGCGTCGCAGCTATGAAGCTACCGGCCCATCTCCAACCTCCCCTTTCTCTCCAAGGTCTTGGAAAGAGTTGTCGCCTCCCAACTGCGCTCTTTACTCTCCACCCATTCTCTTCTCGAACCCCTTCAGTCAGGTTTCCGTGCTGCTCATAGCACAGAAACTGCCCTGGTCAAGGTCACCAATGATATCCTGATCATCTGTGACCAGGGCTCCCTCTGTCTCCTCGTCCTCCTCGACCTATCGGCAGCATTCGATACGGTCGACCACGCTATCCTACTCCACCGCTTGTCCTCCCACCTCAACCTTCAAGGCACTGTCCTTGAATGGTTTAGCTCTTACCTTTCCCACAGTCTTCACTTCGTCTCAACGAATGGCTTCTCCTCCACCCCCCGTACTGTCTCATGTGGTGTCCCTCAGGGCTCTGTCCTCGGTCCCCTCCTCTTCACCCTCTATATGCTCCCCCTTGGTGACATTATCCGCAGACATGGGGTTAACTTCCACATGTATGCGGATGACACCCAACTCTACCTTTCCTCCTCTACTCTCAACTCCACGACCACCGATGTCCTGACAGCTGCCTGTCCGACATCGAGTCCTGGACGAGAGACAACTTTCTTCAGCTCAACGTGCGAAAAACCGAGGCCCTCCTGATTGGCTCACGTCAGCGCCTCCACACCTCAGGCGCTGACACCATCAGCATCCAAGGCTGCACTCTCCACCTCTCAAAGCCAGTCAGGAACCGCGGCGTTTTGTTCGACCCTGAGCTGTCCTTTCTCCCTCACATCCGCACCACAACTGGCACCGCCTTCCATCACCTCCGGAACATCGCCAGATTACGCCATTACCTCACCCCTCACGCTGCTGAAACCGTGGTTCACGCCTTTGTCACCTCAAGGCTGGACTATGGGAACTCTCTCCTCGCCGGCCTTCCCGCCACCTCCCTCCACAAGCTGCAGGTCATTAAGAACTCTGCAGCTCGTGTACTGTCCCGCACCAGGCTTCGCGATCACATCACTCCCACCCTCGCTCGCCTCCACTGGCTCCCCATCCCCCAGAGGATTGATTTCAAGATCCTCATCCTCACCTACAAGGCCATTCACGGCCTTGCTCCCTCCTACCTCTCCAACCTACTATGCCCCTACCTACCTGCCCGTACCCTCCGTTCCTCTGGCTCCGTTCTGCTCCACGTACCCCGCCCCAACCGCCCTACTATCGGTGGTCGGGCCTTCAGCCTCTCAGCCCCCAGGCTCTGGAACTCCATCCCCCAGTGCCTTCGCCTTGCTTCCTCCCTTTCCTCCTTCAAGGCCGGTCTCAAAACCTTTCTCTTTGACCGTGCCTTCAGCTCCCCTCTCGACTCTCTTCCTCCTCCTCGCTCCCTCCCTTCCCTCCCCTCACCCTGACCATTTCCCCCCTCCTCTCTCCCTCCCTTCCCTCCCCTCACCCTTTCCATTTCCCCCCTGCTCGGGTCGTGACCCAACTGTGCAGCGCCTTGGGACGTCCTCCTGACGTGAAAGGCGCTCTAAAAATGGAACCTTGTTGTTGTTGTTGATATTTGTGGTATGATTTGGGCCTGTGGGACATTAGTGGAATATATGGGGGACAGTTTGCTGTGGGTATTAATGGGATTTGGGATACTAAAGGAATGTGTGGTATTGAGGGGTATGACGTGCTACTTGGGTGTAGTTTACTAATGGGTTGTGGTGTAGTAATGGGCTGTTGGATATAAATGGAGTGTGCTGTAATAATGGTGTGGAGTTATTTACGGAATGTGGGGTATTAATGGTTTGTGGAGTATTATTGTAGTGCGTTTGGTATTAATGGTGTGTATGGGGTATTAATGGAGCGTTTGACGATGTTTTTGGGTGTGCTATATCAATGGGGTGTGTTTTATTCATTGGTCTGTGGTAGTAATGTTGTATGTGCTAATAATATGGTGTGTGCTATTAATGACGTCTTTGGGATTTTTATGGGTTATGTGGGGATTTATTGTGGTCTGTGAGGTACTAATGGGATATTTGGGGTATTGGCGTTGTGTCTGGTATCAATAGTGTATGGGGAATTAATGTTCTTTGTGGACATAAGGGTATGTGTGTTATTAATGGAGTGTGGGAGTATTAAAGACGTGTGCGATAATAATGGGGTTTCTGTCGCATTAATTCGATTTGTGTGGCATATTGTTTGTGTGTTGCGGGATACAAGTGAAGAGTATGATGTGCTAATGGTTTGTGGTGTAATAATGGTTTGTGTGTTTTAGTAATGGGGCTTAGGTTACTAATGGAGTCTGTGGTAATAATGGGTTGTGAGGAATCAATATTTTATGGAGTATTTATCTGTTTCATATGAATGAATTGTGTAGTATCAGTGGTGTGCAAGATATTATTGCGGTGTATGGGGCATTAATGGAGTGTTCGGTATAAATGGACGTGTGGGTTATTAATGGAATGTATTCGGTATTGATGGTGTGTGGGGTGTTAATGGTGTCTAGCAGTATTAATGGTGTGTGGGGTAACAGTGAGGTGTGTGCTATGAATGGGGATTGGGTACTAATGTCATTTTCGGGTATTAATGGGATGTGGGTATTAAAGGGGTGTGTGGTGTTCTGGTTGGCTGCGTGTGGTATTAATGTGGTATATGGAGTACGAATGGGGCATTAATGGGTTGTGAGCTACTAGTGTTGTGTGGCATTAGTGGAGTGTGTGGTGTTAATAACTGTGAGTTATAAATGCGGTTTGTGGTATTAATTGAATGTGCAGTATTATTGAAATGGTTTGGGTATGAATGGGTGTGTCGAGTGTTAATGGGCTCTGGGTTATGGTGGTGTGCCAATTAGTTCCGTGTGTGGGTAATAATGGGATGTCGGTTATTAATGGGGTTTGCGAGCAATGATATTTTGGGAAAAGAATGGTGTGTGGTTGTTGATGGGATGTTTCCAGAGCCTTGGGACGTCCTCCCACTTGAAAAGAGCTATTTCAATGCAAATGCAAATAATAATCCCTCCAAAACAAAAAACAATAATAAATTGGTCATTTTCAATCTACAACTGTTTGTGGGACATTGCTGTGCGCAATTGGCTGCCGCGATCGCCCACAAATATACAGTGAATTCACTTTGCAGTATATTCTGTGCAGCGCTTTGGGACGTCCTCCCGACGTGAAAAACGCTATATCAAATGCAAGGATTATTATTATTATTATTATAAAATGGGTGTTGTTGTTGGTATTACTGGTTTGTGGATTGTTAATGAGCCATGGGGTATTAATGGGATGCGTGGTATTAATGTGCATTTTGATATTAATGTGTGTAGTGTTGATGGGATATTTTGGATATGAATGGGGATTGTGGGATATCAATGGTGAGCATGATGTATTAATGGGGTGTTGTATTAATGGGGTAAGTTGTATCAATGGCTTGTGCGGTATTAATGAAATGTGTGTATTATAGTTATAATTTGGAGTTGGTGAGATATTATTTGCGTGTACAGTGTACCAATGAGGTATTAATGGGATGTGGGGTATTAATGTCCTAAGGGGTATTGATGCTGTGTTATGTGTTAAAGGTGTGTGGCATTACAGAGGCGAGGCATATTACTGGAGTGTGATAGTATTAATGCGATATGTGAGTACTAATGGGCTGTGGCTTATCAATGGGGTTTAGCGTTTTAGTTGGTTGTGTGGGTTACTAATGGAGTATGTGGGGTACTAATGTGCTGCAAGGTGGTGTATTAATCACACGCACACTCACACACTCTCACACTCACACACAAACTCACACACTCATACTTTCTGACAGACACTCACAGACATTCCCAAACTCTCACACTCACACACACAAGTTCACACATATTTTAACGTCCACATTCACACACTCTCTCTCTTTCTGATTCATTCACACTGACCAGATCCCTATCAGCCCCAGTTGTCTTGCAGCTCGGGGCCACTATCTCTCCGGGCGGTCCTCGGCCATGTTTGAGCTTTTCCTCCTTCAACCCTCACTCTGTCCCCGCCCACTCGCTCCCCATTGGTTCATTCCCAACAACCGCCCCGACAGCCAGAGCTTCCCATAGGTCTGCCTAATTGTCCAGCGGATACCGCGCTCTGATAGGTCCATATCTAAGTCAATCAACTCTAATCCTGCAGGCCATCCGCTTCCTGGTCAACCGTGACTATGTCACCGCCCACTCGCTCCCGATTGGACCATTCCAACACCTGCCCCGACTTTCAGGTCTTCCCATTGGTCTGTCTGTACATTAATCAGTAGTCGCGCTTTGATGGGTCCAGTTCGACGTCAGTCATCTCCTCTCCTTCTGGCCGCACGCTCTCGCCAACCCTCAAACGTTCCCCGCCTATTCGCTTTCTATTGGTCAATTCAGTCACCCGCCCCCAAAGCCAGAGCTTATGATTGGTCAGTTGAGTTGGCAATCAGACTGCGTTCTCTGATCGTCCCGTCTCCATCAATCACCTCACCTACTTCCTGCCCCGCGCTCTTTCTCCAACCACCACTCTCTCCCCGCCAACTCGCTGCCTACTGGCTCCTTCCAACATTCCAGAGCTTCCGATTGGTCAGCCCGGCTGTCAATCTGCTGCCCCCTTAGGCCTTCCTGTTTCCCAGCTTCTCCCCCAGCCCGTGTTTACCTTCTGCCTGGTAGTCTATTGGCATCAGTTTTCGGAGGGTACTAGACAAGGAAATTGTTTGCAAAATTCTTAATAATTCGATCGCTTCCAAGTTACAGGGGTAAATTCACCGACTTCGCCTTACACTGTATCCAGGACTCAGACATCTCGAAGACGTGATGAGGCGCTGTACAAAATGCCCATTATTATTATTATGATTATTATAATTATTATACAACGTCACCGCTAACGACACCGCGTACGTGACGTAGGGAGACGGGCAGGCTGCATACGCGGTGTCGTCCGCACGTCTACCCGCCTCAGTGTGAGTGTGTGTGTGTTGATGTGTTTGACTGTCTGCGCTTCACTGCTCCGCCATATTGAACGGCACAGCTTCCCCGCTGTGTGTGAGTCTCTCTCGGGTCGACTCTCTGTGCTGCCGCTCACGTAACGTACGCACGTATATCTTTCTCCGGTTCTCACTCACGTAACGTCACCACTGCTCCTCTCCTTGACAGCGAGTGACACGCCCACTGTCTCCCTGGTAATTGGTGATTGACAGGAAAGAGAAACACACCCACTGTCTCCCTGGTAACTGTTTATTGACAGTAAAGCGAGACACGCCCACTCTCTCCCTGGTCTCTGTTGATTGATAGGAAAGTTTGACCGCCCACTTTCTCCCTGGTAACTGTTGATTGACAGGAAATAGAGAAGCGCCCACTCTCTCTCACTGGTAATCAATGATTGACAGGAAAGAAATACACGCCCACTGCCTCACTGGTAACCAGTGATTGACAGGAAAGAGAGACACGCCCACTCTCTCACTGGTAACTGGTGACTGACGTGAGACACAGCAACTTATACTATGATTAATATTGTTATTTTTCCCCCGACTCGGAGTTAGTATCCGCCACTATTAGGAACCGGTACGGTGCCCAATGTGCAGCGAAGGCGCTGTATAAGTTCATATTCTCCTTCCTATTTTTATTCCCATATAATTTTCATTATTGATTTCCATAAACAACTAAAACCAGTTGCGTTTATATAGCGGACTCCAAATTGGGCGATTTCCCAGGGCTTTACAATGGAAGAATAAGATATTGTAAAGTACATACAACACAATGGACTATATACAACCATAATAAATATGAACCAACTAATTATATCATCTGCTATATAATACAGTATCAAAAACACTCTGAACACCCAGTGAATTCCTGTGTCAATACGATTTGTTTTTAAAATAATAATAATAATCCTTGCATTTGATGCAGCGCACCTGAAAACACATTGTCAATTAACTTTACAGTATAACACGTGAAGCACTTTGAGAATTCTAAAAGACATGATAAGGCGCCACATCCAAAGCAACGATTACTATTATTGTTAAAAAGTAAATTGGAAGCTTAAAGCGCTTTCTATCAAAAGAAATGTAGATATAACATTCCTTTGTAGTTATTCTGCTGTTGAGTTGAGCTGTTTTTCTCGCTTTTACAGTTAAATGTTTGAGCCCTTTTCGCATGAGATGTTTGTGTGGTTTGTGCTTTATATCCGGTTATGCTGTTGAGTTGACACCATGATAGAGTACACCTACATATCACGCATTACCGTTTAATAATATGTACAATATTGAGCTGATGTGGGCTCCAATACCAGGAGAAAATGCCTTCTTTTTCCCAAATAGCATCACAGGATCTTTAACTTCTGTCCTGAACAAACAAGACCTGAGTTTATCACTGCGTCTTAGATCCACAGCGAGAAATAGAGAGAAAGAGAGACTAAGAATGTGGAAGACAATGGGCGTAAGAGAGAAAGATAGTGTGGGAGATACAGAGAGCGAGAGAGAGAGAGAGAGAGAGAGCTTCAGAGACACAAAAGGAGAGCGAGACATTTGAGAGTGTGAGAGAGAGATGCAGATTGTGAGAGAAGCTTCTAAGCCAACATCATGAAAGTGGTTCAGCGACGCATCAGCTTTTGCCATTTGAAATCATGTTCAATATTAACCCTTTCGTACAACTTAAATTGAGCTACTCTGGAATATAACAATTGGAGAAAATCCCTTTTCACTTCCTGATAACGTCTCGGATTCTCAACACTTGTCTTCAACACAACACAAATGAAGGTCAGTTGAACCTCTCATTTTAAAGCCTATGATAAGCAGAAGGTAAGTTTGAGTGAGAGTGAGAGCGACTAAGATTGCGAGAGATCTACAGTGTGAGAGACACATAGAGGGAGATTGAGAGTGGTAGTGTCAGAGATACAGAGGGAGAGGGAGATTGGGAGAGTGAGAGAGAGGCACATTGTATTTGACAGAGAAATTGAGAGACACAGGTGGAGAGAGACTGAGAGTGTGAGAGATAAGGTATGTGTGTGATATAGACATTGAGAGAAACATATGGAGGGAGACTGAGAGTGTCAGAGACACATATAGAGATAGACAGACTGAGAGTTTGAGCGACACACTACTTCAGATTGTGAGAGAGTTTGTGAGAGTCACAGTGTTTGTGTGCGAGAGAGACTGAGAATGTGAGCAATGCTACCATCGAACTTCACTTGAATTACACTCATTTGCACAAAAAAACTAATCTTCCGACGTGACAGCCCGACACAAATGTAATTTGTTTTATATTTTATTAAACTTGCACATTGAAAGATAGAAACATTAGCTCCAGCTGCGGTCAACCGTTGTTTTGCAGGCTGGAGAGCAGCTTCCTTATCTGATTGTAATGTTTTTAAAAGCAGACAAGACAGCAGGTCTGGAGAACTATCAATCTATCGAATAAAGCGTATTGTGTTGCTGGCGAGACGAGAAAGAAGGTCAATGGAATCTTCCAGTCGGCAGTGAGTGTTTCGGCTGCTGTGAATGTGATGTATGGATTGGGGCAGGTAATGTGGCAGAGTTGGAAAAAAGTGGTCCTGGTCAGCAATGAATTTGGGAAAGAAAACAATGCTGCTGTGGACCCGTTTTCCTAATTTTTCTGATCAAAATTATGCGATTGATGTGCTACATTCTCATTTTCTGGCATAAATGCACTTTCCTTCCTAACAATATCGTGTCTGAAATATAGAATATTTCTCCGAAACGTCTCGATGAAGTCTTGAAGCAAATGCAATGGTTAATGCTTTTATTAAAAAACAGATTTGAGATTCGAAGTATGTTTACTGTCCAAAGACATATAGAGAAAAAATTGCGCTGAAGAAATTCTGTATTTCTGTTTTCTCTTTTCCTTTTGCATTTGAATGTTTGAGCCCTTTTTGGAGGGCGATTTGTGCGGTTTGTGCTTGATATCCGGTAACTCTGCTAAGCTAACACCATGGCAGAGTTTCAGCGACACATCAGCTTTTTCCATTTGACAACATGTCTAATAGTATCCATTTCATTCAGCTTGAATTGAGCTGCTCTGGATATTAAAACGTGGAGCAACTCTCCTATCTTTCCGCTCCATGTTTGCTCTGTTTAGTTTTATTTTCCATTTGCAATTAAACATTTTAGCACTTTTTGCTGGGAGGCGTTTTGTGGTTTGTGCTTTATGTCCGGTAACGATGCTTAGCCAATACCATGAAAGCGTTTCAGCTGCACAACAGCCTTTGCCATTTGACACTATGTCCAATATTAACGCTATCATACTGATTAAATTGAACTGGTCTGGAATATAACACCTGGAGAAACTCCCGTCTCATTTCCCATTGGCGTTTCGGTATCTTTAATATTTGTCTTCGAGACAGCACAAACTGAACCTTAATTTATCGTCTCATCTTAGAGCCAAAAATAGACAGTCGGAGAGAGAGTAAGATTCTGAGACACACAATTTGAAAGACTGACTGACTTTGTGTAAGACACATAGGGAGAGAGAGATAGTGTGAGAGATACAGAGAGTGAGCGAGATTGGGAGGTATAGAAAGACATTATGAGAGATACAGCTTGTGTGTGTCAGTGAATTTGAACGAAACAGGTGGAATGAGATGGAGAGTGTGGACATAGAGGGACTGAGCTGCACAGTGCTTCAGAGTGTGAGAGAGTGCGTGAGATACACGGGCGTGTGAGAGATAGAGAGTGTGAGTCACATTGCGTGTGTTTCAGAGACTGATGAGAGACGCAGATAGATAGAGAATGGGAGTGTGAGAGACACAATGTGTGTGTGATAGATATTTAGAGAGTAACAGATGGAGGGTGACTCAGGGTTTCAGAGACACAGATGGAGATAGAGAGACTGAGACTGAGAGTGTGATCTACACAGTTTGAGATTGTGTGAGAGAGTGTGTGAGAGAAATAATGTTTGTGAGTGCTACTGAGATTGTGAGCAATGTTACCATCAAACTTCACATGAATTACATTAATTTTCACAAACAGCAGCAATTCTGAAGTGAAGGTCGCTATAGAAATGTCAGTTGAATTATATTGTATTAAAGTTGCAGCTTGGAAGACGGAAATATTGGCAGTGTAAGTGGTCAACTGAGGTGTTGCAGAGTGGAGACTGGCTTCCTTATCTGATTGTAATATCTCAAAAGCTGACAAGACAGCAGGGCTGAGAACTCTCAATTAAGCATATACTGTGCATTATAGAGCTGTAGGGACCAGCCAGGAGGGTAGATATGAGACTTCAGACTAGTTTACTGTCCAGACAATTACAGATACAAAACACCGCTAAAGAAATTATGTTGTTCCGTTTAGTTGTTTTTTCCTATTTCAATTAAATGTTTCAGATCTTTTTGCTGGGAGGTGCTGTGCGGTTTGTGCTTCATATCCGGCAAAGTTGCAAAGCTAACACCATGAGAGTGGTTCAACTACACATCATCTTGCCATTTACAAAATATCCAATATTGACCCTTGCATACGGCTTAAATTGATCTGGTCTATAAGTTTATAGAGAGAGAGCGAGAGAGAGAGAGAGAGAGAATTTGTAAGACAGACCTATAGTGTGAGGGAACAATATGGGGAGTGTGTGTGAGAATTTGAGAGTTATAGTGGGAGATTCTGCTTGGGATTGTGAGAGAGAGACAGAGAGTGTTTGAGAGTCACAGTTTGTCTGTTAAAGAAGCTTTGGTATCCACAGATGGAGAGAGACTGAGAATCTGAGAGAAATAATGTGTGTAATAGATATGTGTGATAGATATTGTGAGTGTAACAGATGGATGGAGACATAACAGAACGTGTAGGAGCAGGACTAGGCCATTAGGGCCTTCGAGCCTGCCCCGCCATTCAATCATCGCTGATCTTCTAATCTAACTCCAGCTAATACCCTGACCCTGCCTTATCCCCATATCCCTTAATCCCTTTTGCAATAAGAAATCTATCTATCTCAGTCTTGAATGTGTTCAAGGACTGAGCATCAACAGCCCTTTGGGGGAGTGAGTTCCATACCTTCACCACCATTTGAGTGAAGAAATTCTTCCTCAACTCAGTGCAAAAGGGTTGGCCTCTGATTTTAAGGATGTGACCCCTGGTTTTAGTTCTCCAACAAGGGGAAACAATCTCCGAATATCTATGCTATCATGCCCTTTGATGATCATAAAGGATTCTATAAGATCCCCTCTAATTCTTTTATATTGTAGAGAATATAGGCCCAAATTGGTCAATATACGCTCTTAACTCATCCCCTTCATCCCTGGTAATAACCCAATATATCTACGCTGATCTACGCCGGGTATTAATCAGCAATCAATGCCCTGAAATACTGCGGGGAAGGATAAAAGGATGTCGCAAGAAAGGATAAAATGTGAGCAACTGAAAACAGGAAGTAGGTAATCTGTCAAAGAGTCTAAATTGAAAGCGTAAATGTGTGGTTTCTCCTGCCTATGTACTGTTACATTTGACTCCAGGACTCATTGCTGCGTGCAATCCTTCCATAGTTTTTCACGGGAATCAATGTAATATGCTGTGACTGTGTATTTGCGGAGGAACACAAACACGCAGAATTGTGCACACAGCAATGGAAAAGTGTATAATGTGACACCAGGAAAAACCCACTTCTTCATTCTACACAATACTCAGGGCTGGGTGTCCAGCTCAGTTCACAGCTCCCAATCGGAGCTTTACTCACAGCACTAAAATAACATTCTGCAGTTTCTGAGAATCAGCTTCACGCTGGCGGTTTGTGTGTAAATGTTGCAACAATTCCTGTGAAATTTGAATATTTCCAGTACTTCGATTTCATCAAGTGCTGTTACGTCGAAATGTCTCAACGGGCTTCACGGTTAATTGCTGCCAAAAATAAACCTTGCAAAAATAATCATAATAATCTTGGATAACTGTATGTTTATATCATATTGGTCAGACAATCGCCTCTCAATCAAAAGGACTCGGGTTCCATGTCAGGCATGGTGACACTTTAGGCAAGTTTCTCCACCCTCTGTCTATCCAGCAATAAGTCGAAAGTGTTTGAGTGACCCTTTTGTTAATTTCAGAGATGATTGACCGCAGAAAGCGATCTGCCAATCGACTATCAAACTCAGTCCTGCTTAGTGTTCGCTGTACAGCGGTGCGAGCCGTAAAAAAACTTGCGCAGGGTTTCGACCTGTCCGGAAATCGAACCCGGGTCGGCAATTTACGAGGCGTGCGCGCCAACAACTGTGTAGTGGGATTTCACATGAAATAATCATAATACTTAATAATCCTTTCATTTGGTGTAGTGCTTTATCGCTTCTTCGAGACGTTTCAAATTAATGCACAGAAAATAGTGACAATCTATTCGCGAAACATGGCAGCCAATTGCGTACATCAATTTCCCATCAGTCATGGATGTGGAAGTGACTTTTTTTTTGAAGGATTTATTACCCCCGGAAAAGCGATCCACCAGTAGATTAACAAGTAGGTTTCTAGTGGATATTAGGTTAACAGAAGTGTGAGGAGCAAGGAAACTTGTCCAGCGTTTCGCCCTGCCGGGAATCGAAACCAGTTTTCCAGCCTTTGAGGTCAAATGTTATTCTTACCAATGAGCTACACGATTCCACTTTGTAGACAGTTATCTGATGCCGAGCTGAGGTGTTGATAATGAGCAGGGTAGCGATGCAGTGACGTCCTTGGTCGTGAAGATCTCGGAATGAAAATAATGAGGTGATGGACGTGCAGAAGGGAGCGAGCTAACGACTATGCTCGGGGTCACCACGACCCAGCTCTGGCTGCATGTTCTCACCTGCCTGCTCTCCACCAGACGCTTATACTCAACCACACTATAGGCCATACCCCATCACAACAGTCATCCCATTCGTCCACAAAACCTTCATACCCTGGCATCTGCCAACTTTTCTTACATGCTTTCTCCACAACCTTTGCCTCCGCTTGGCTGGCTCCAGGCACGTACTGATCCCTGGTCCCCTCCGCTTGATCATCGGGGTGGCATTTGAAATCACTGCGACCCAAAACAATGAAACTCTAACCCTCAATTCCTCCGCCTTGCTGATTCCCTCCAAGGTTTCAAATAATGTCTGAAGACCTTCATTTTTGGTCGTGCTTGCGCTCACACTTCCTTCCCGTTGGCTCAGTATCAGAATCTGGAATTGTCAAGCGCTCCGGGACGTTAAGTTGTTCTTCTTCTTGTTATGTCACAGTGAACGTGCTGGCCATGGTGGTTCTATGCCGAGGGCAGTGTGGGCTGAGCCGCTGCGTCACGCTGTACCTGGTGGCGATGGCGGGGTCAGACCTGTTGGTCCTGATCACCGACGTCATCCTCAACCGTATCAACAACCTGTACTTCCCTCTCAGCTTCCTGATGCTCACGCCGGTCTGTAGCTCCCGCGTGTGTCTGTTGGCCGCCTGCACCGATGCCTCGGTCTGGCTCACCGTCAGCTTCACCCTCGACCGCTTCGTGGCCATTTGCTGCCCCAGCCTCAAACTCCGCTTATGCACCGAGAGGATCGCGGGCATCATTATCGGATCTGTCGCAACTGTTTGCCTCCTGAAGAACATCCCCTGGTACTTTGCCTTTGAACCCGGGGTCGTGTTGAAGAAGCTGCCGTATTATTGCATGTCGAAGAGCTCATTCTATAGCTCGGCGGCTTGGGGCAGGTATTATGCAGCTCATCGTGCACTGACGCCACTCATGCCGGTGCTGCTGATCTTTCTCCTCAACTCCATCACCGTCCGGCACATCCTGGTGTCCGGCCGAGCGCGGAAGAGGCTGCGGGCAGGAGCGGGCGGGAGAGGGGCAGGAGACAGTGAGCAAGACCCGGAGATGCAGAGCCGCAGGAGGTCCATCGTTCTGCTCTTCGCCGTCTCTGGCAGCTTCGTCCTGTTGTGGCTGACGTTCATTATTCACTTCCTGTTCTGGCCCACGGTCACCTACAACACCAACACAGTGGGCGATCAAGATCGTGTGTACATCCTGCAGGAGTCGGGCTTCATGCTGCAGCTCCTGAGCACCTGTACAAACACCGCCATCTACGGCCTGACACAGAGCCGCTTCCGACAGCAAATCCGAGATGTCCTCACCGCCCCTTGTCGGCTCCTCCGTAAATAACTCTCTCAGCGTCTCCGACACCCGCACAGTATGTCTTGCCTTTGTTTGATTGTATTTATTTTCAAATCCTGTCCTGCCCTGGCACCTCCATTCCAACCGCTCCAGCAACCGCTGCCCCATCTCGGCCGTTTCCGGCGTCCTGTTTGTCCCTCGACCCCTCCGCTCCAACGTCGGTGTCACTGACCTAATCTCTCCTTCTCTCCAAGTTCTGTTTTTGTGCCTTTGTCAGTCTGGTGAACTGGTAAACCTCTGGCCTCTGAATCAGACGATTGTGGGACCAAGCCCTCACGTCGTGATTGGTATCACAAAATCTGAGCTGATGCTCCAATAGAACGCTTGGGCTGAGTCACATTCTAATTCTGTTAATATAATAATAATAAAACTTGAATTTGGCCAAGGTCAAGTCCTCGCGATGTCTCATTATTAAATATACAATTATCTGTGCATCCAAGCTGTGTGAAACTCAATGGTTTGTGAGGAGCACATTGGAGAACGGGATGAGACTTGTGCTTGGTAAATAAAACAGGAAGAGATTGGATGCGCTGTGTGTTATACGTGATATATTTTTCTCTTGCCTTTTTCTCAAAAGTGCAATATTTTCTGGAGGCCAGTATCTACTTCTATGTGCAATTCATGCTCAGCAATTAAAGTATCAACACTAATATTGGAACGTATGGTTTCACTTTACAACAACAACAACAAGATTCCATTTATGAAGCGCCTTTCACGTCAGGAGGACGTCCCAAGGCGCTGCACAGTTGGGTCATGACCCGAGCAGGGGGGAAATGGTCAGGGTGAGGGGAGGGAAGGGAGGGAGCGAGGAGGAGGAAGAGAGTCGAGAGGGGAGCTGAAGGCACGGTCAAAGAGAAAGGTTTTGAGACCGGCCTTGAAGGAGGAAAGGGAGGAAGCAAGGCGAAGGTACTGGGGGATGGAGTTCCAGAGCCTCGGGGCTGAGAGACTGAAGGCCCAACCAACGATAGTAGGGCGGTTGGGGCGGGGGACGTGGAGCAGAACGGAGCCAGAGGAACGGAGCGTACGGGCATGTAGGTAGGGGGATAATAGGTTGGAGAGGTAGGAGGGAGCAAGGCCGTGAATGGCCTTGTAGGTGAGGATGAGGATCTTGAAATCAATCCTCTGGGGGATGGGGAGCCAGTGGAGGCGAGCGAGGGTGGGAGTGATGTGGTCGCGGCTGGTGCGGGACAGTACACGAGCTGCAGAGTTCTGAATACCTGCAGCTTGTGGAGGGAGGTGGCGGGAAGGCCGACGAGGAGAGAGTTCCCATAGTCCAGCCTTGAGGTGACAAAGGCGTGAACCAGGGTTTCAGCAGCGTGAGGGGTGAGGTAGTGCCGTAGTCTGGCGATATTCCGGAGGTGATGGAAGGCGTTGCCTGTTGTGGTGCGGATGTGAGGGAGAAAGGACAGCTCAGGGTCGAACAAAACGCCGAGGTTCCTGACTGGCTTTGAGAGGTCGAGAGTGCAGCTTTGGATGCTGATGGTGTCGGCGCCTGAGGTGCGGAGGCGCTGACGTGAGCCAATCAGGAGGGCCTCGGTTTTTCGCACGTTGAGCTGAAGAAAGTTGTCTCTCGTCCCGGACTCGATGTCGGACACACAGGCTGTCAGGACATCGGTGGTCGTGGAATTGAGAGTAGAGGAGGAAAGGTAGAGTTGGGTGTCATCCGCATACATGTGGGAGTGAACCCCATGTCTGCGGATGATGTCACCACAGGGGAAGCATATAGAGGGTGAAGAGGAGGGGACCGAGGACAGAGCCCTGAGGGACACCACATGAGACAGTACGGGGGGTGGAGGAGAAGCCATTCGTCGAGACAAAGTGAAGACGGTGAGAAAGGTAAGAGCTAAACCATTCAAGGACAGTGCCTTGAAGGTTGAGGTGGGAGGACAAGCGGTGGAGTAGGATAGCTTGGTCGACCGTATCGAATGCTGCCGATAGGTCGAGGAGGACGAGGAGGCAGAGGGAGCCCTGGTCACAGATGGTCAGGATATCATTGGTGACCTTGACCAGGGCAGTTTCTGTGCTATGGGCAGCACGGAAACCTGACTGAAGGGGTTCGAAAAGAGAATGGGTGGAAAGGAAAGAGCGCAGTTGGGAGGCGACAACTCTTTCCAAGACCTTGGAGAGAAAGGGGAGGTTGGAGATGGGCCGGTAGCTTGATAGCTGCGACGCATCAAGGGAGGGTTTTTCAGGGTGGGCGTGATGATGGCAGTTTTTAATGGAATGGGGACAGAGCCAGAGGAGAGGGACAGGTTTATGATGTCAGTGATATGTGGGGCAAGAAAGTGGAGCTGGGAGATAAGGAGTGGAGTGGGGATGGGGTCAAGGGAGCAGGTGGTTGGTTTTAGGGATAGGATGAGTTCAGTGACAGAGGGTGGGGAAACGGGTACGAAGGTGTGTAGGGGAGGATGGGTAGGAGTCGGAGTGTGGAAGGGAAGGGGTCGGTGGTCGGTGGAAGTTGGAGGGGAAGTGACCGCGGAGCGGATTCCCTTGATCTTGGATTCAAGGAAATCCAGCATCTCCTCGCAGTGAAGGTTGGAGGAGATGACCTGCGCGGGGTGGCGGGGGGGAAGGAGTAGTCGGGTTATGGTGGAAACACAACCGCTCGGCTCCTCTTCACCTTGCACGCCAACGTTAGGGTTGGTCCTAGCTGAGCAAACATTGGGAAAGCTTGTCAAACAGGGCTATAAATAGCCAGCTGTGTGAGTTTGGCTGGTAAGCCTCCAGCAGTTACCCTAACGACAATTTGGGCTCACCGAAGCGTTGACTCTTTCAAATTTGGTACTCTCAGAGAACAGTTAAGCAGGAAGTGTCCCTCCAGGAAGAGAGTTTGCATTCTATTCCATCACACTGTCTCTGTGATTTCCAGGTGTAGGTGAGATACGTAGATTAAGCAGTTGGGTTTGGAGGCTCTTAACCAAAGTGATACCGCATGGGGAGCGGCGGCAGGGCAGCGCGGGGAGGAGGCTGGGCCTACTTTCTCAGGTACTTAAGCTCGCAGTGGCAGGGAGTCCAGCTGGGGAGTGTGTGGGGTGGAGCGGGGGAACCGCTGATGTCATAGTTTAGTTTTCAGGAGTGTTCGAGCGCAACAACAACAAAAAACCTCTGCGCCCCCCCCCCCCTCCCCCCGGGCTCAGAGCCCACATGGTCCTGTTGGGTTGGGTGCCCCAGCCCCAGCTTACGGGATGATGCCATCAACCTGACCGCTCGCTCCCAGTCCCCGCGTGCGCACAATGGCTGCCGCTTTGACCCTCATCCCCTCACCCCCTCCCTTCCTCGTCCCTCCTCTCTGCTTCCAAACCCTCCGCCTTCCACATCTCTCCCGCTCTGTCCTCCTCTCTCTACGTCCCTCTCGCCTTCTATCCCCAATTGACCCTCCCAAAACGTCCCTCTGTTCCAGCCTGGGAATCCTCCGCCGGGCTCACCGTGGCACTCGGCGTTGGCTGTCCAGCAGCATCGACACCAACTGCCACATTCCCCACCACACTCGCCAGCCACCCTGGACACAGACCCGGGGAGCCAACCTCTCTTTCCTCATCCCCATTTCCCCCACCTCTGCATTACAACCTGGACCCCCCCTCCCCTCCCACGCAACCTTCTCTCAACTGCTCAATCCATATCGGACTACAAAACGTCGCTCCCTCTGCAACAAGGCCCTGGTCATCAACGATCTCGTCCTTGATGAGAGCGTTGACCTCATGGCCTTAGCGGAAACCTGGCTCACCACAGGTGACACCTTTCCCTCACGGAGGCCACACCACCCGGCTGCACCTCCTGCCACATCCCTCGCCCCAACCGCAGTGGCGGTGGTGCAGCCCTCATCTCAAGGAAACCACTTGCCCTATACCCCTACGCCTCTGGTTCGTTCCGCTCTTTGGAGCACCTCAACCAGTCCCACCCCACCTTCCTCTCACTCAGAATTCTCCTCCTCTACAGGCCCCCTAAAACCTCTCCCACCTTCATCTCGGATATTTCGACACTTTTTGCATTTCTCTGCCTCTGCTCTGATTGCCTCATCATCCTGGGCGACTTCAACCTGCACTTCACCCACTGCTGCTCCATCTCCTCAGAATTCTCTTCCCTGCTCTCCTCGCTCAACCTCTCCCTCCACTTCAACTCACCCACACAGTCACGGTCACCCACTCGACTTGGTGATCACCCCGGGCCTCAGTGTCTCTGAAGTCACTATCACCGACAAGGCCATCTCCGATCACGACTTCAGCTCCTTCACCACCTCTACCCCACTCCCCACCACCACCAGACCCACCACCATCTTCTACCACCCCTGGAAGAAGTTACGTCCACAATCCCTTACCGCCACCTTGGAGTCCTCTGAACTCCTCTCACTCTGGCCTTCCACCCTCATTGACCCCTCTTCTCTTCTCACCCGCCTCCAAAACATCCTATCCTCCACTCTCGACACTCTTGCCCCCATCACCTGCCGTACTGTCTCCTACTCTCGCTCCTCTCCCTGGTTCACCACCCACCTACGCTCACAGAAGAGCCAGGTGCGGGCCGCTGAACGTACCTGCGTCAAATCTGGCCTAACTGTCCACCGACAAATCTGGCTGGACCTCCTCAAAATCTACCGCTACACTCTAGCCTCGGCCAAGTCGTGCTTCTACACCAGAATAATCCTGGAGGCGAAGAACAACCACAGGCTACTGTTTTCTACCACATCCCGACTCCTCCGTCCCCTCGTCGCCCCGCGCAGGTCAACTCCTCCAACCTTCACTGCGAGGAGATGCTGGAATTCCTTGAATCCAAGATCAAGGGAATCCGCTCCGCGGTCACTTCCCCTTCAACATCCACACACCACCCACCCGTTCACTCCCACACTCCGACTCCTACCCATCCTCCCCTACACACCTTCGTACCCGTTTCCCCACCCTCTGTCACCAAACTCATCCTCTCCCTGAAACCTACCACCTGCTCCGTTGACACCATCCCCACTCCATTCCTTATCTCCCAGCTCCACCTCCTTGCCCCACATATCACAGACATCGTTAACCTGTCCCACTCCTCTGGCTCTATTCCCATTCCCTTAAAAACTGCCACCATCACTCCCACCTTAAAAAACCCCTCCCTTGATGCGTCGCAGCTATCAAGCTACCGGCCCATCTCCAACCTCCCCTTCCTATCCAAGGTACTGGAACCAGCTGCGCTCTTTCCTCTCCAACCATTCACTATTCGAACCCCTTCAATCGGGTTTCCGTGCTGCCCATAGCACAGAAACTGCCCTGGTCAAGGTCACCAATGATATCCTGACCATCTGTGACCAGGGCTCCCTCTGCCTCCTCGTCCTCCTCGACCTATCGGCAGCATTCGATACGGTCGACCACGCTATCCTCCTCCACCGCTTGTCCTCCCACCTCAACCTTCAAAGCCCTGTCCTTGAGTGGTTTAGGTCGTACCTCTCCCATCGTCTTCACTTTGTCTCAACAAATGGTTTTTCTTCCGGCCCCCGCACCGTCTCGTGCGGTATCCCTCAAGGCTGTGACCTCGGTCCCCTCCACTTCACCCTCTATATGCTCCCCCTGTGGTGACATCATCCGCAGACATGGGGTTAACTTCCACATGTATGCGGATGACACCCAACTCTACCTTTCCTCCTCTACCCTCAACTCCACGACCACCGATGTCCTGACAGCTGCCTGTCCGACATCGAGTCCTGGACGAGAGATAACTTTCTCCAGCTCAACGTGCGCAAAACTGAGGCCCTCCTGATTGGCTCACGTCAGCGCCTCCGCACCTCAGGCGCTGACAGCATCAGCATCCAAGGCTGCACTCTCCACCTCTCAAAGCCATCAGGAACCTCGGGGTTCTGTTCGACCCTGAGCTGTCCTTTCTCCCCCATAACCGCGCCACAACTGGCACCGCCTTCCATCACCTCCGGAATATCGCCAGATTACGCCATTACCTCACCCCTCACGCTGCTGAAACTCTGGTCCACGCCTTTGTCACCTCAAGGCTGGACTATGGGAACTCTCTCCTCGCCGGCCTTCCCGCCACCTCCCTCCACACTGCAGGTCATTCAGAACTCTGCAGCTCGTGTACTGTCCCGCAACAGACACCGCGACCACATCACTCCCACCCTCGCTCCCCTCCACTGGCTCCCCATCCCCCAGAGAATCGAATTCAAGTTCCTCACCCTCACCTACAAGGCCATCCACGGCCTCGCTCCCTCCTACCTCTCTGACCTACTATCCCCCTACCTACCCGCCCTAAACCTCCGTTCCTCCGGCTCCGGTCTGCTCCACATCCCTGGCCCCAACCGCCCTACCATCGGTGGCCGGGCCTTCAGCCTCTCAGCCCCTAGGCTCTGGAGCTCTATCCCCCAGTGCCTTCGCCGCTTCCTCCCTTTCCTCCTTCAAGGCCGGTCTCAAAACCTTTCTCTTTGACCGTGCCTTCAGCTCTCCTCTCGACTCTCTACCCCCTCCTCGCTCCCTCCCTTCCCTCCTCTCACCCTGACCTTTTCCCCCCAATGCTCGGGTCCTGACCCAACTGTACAGCGCCTTGGGACGACCTCCCGACGTGAAAGTCGCTCAATAAATGGAATCTTGTTGTTGTTGTTGTAATAACAATAATAACAATTGTAATAATAACAAGTATAATAACAAGAATATTAACAATTATAATAATGATAATTATAATAATATTAATCATGGGCGTGTGGCTCTCTCCTGTCAATCACTGGTTACCGGGGGTGACAGTGGGTGTGACTCTCAGTGAAGGAGAGGAGCCGCGCTGACCTTACGTGTGGGCGGGATACAGGAGAGCGTCGACGTGTGGACGTTACATGTGGGAAAGCGAATGGGAGAGACGTGATGACGTCTATGAGGCAGTGAGAGAGGAAACGTGCTGATGTCACCACGTGAAGGAGAGGTGGGGGAGGGGCGATGTGCTGACGTCACCGCGTGACGGGAAAAGACAGGAAAGAAAAACACAATGGTGGCTGCTCCAACAGAGACAGAGACACAGAGAGAGATAGAGACAAGGAGAGAGAGAGAGAGAGACCACAGGGGAGGGAGAGAAGGAGAGAGTGGATAAGGCAGAGAGAGAAGGAGAGAGAGAACAAGGGAGTGAGAGATGGAGAGAGAGAACAAGGCATGGAGAGAAGGAGAGAGAGAACAAGGGAGGGAGAGAAGAAGGAGAGAGTGTAAGATGGCGGTGGCAGGAGGAGGAGGTCGGTCACTACACTCTCCCTCTCTCTGTGTTTCCCACTCACTCTGTTTCACCATCTCTCTGACTCTCTCACAGGCTGTGTCTCTCTCACACTCATCCACTCCTCTCTGTCTCTCTCACACTCATCCACTCCCCTCTGTCTCTCACCCTCTCCTTCGCTCTGTCTCTCACCAATTCTCTCTCTCTGACTGGCTCACACTCCCTCTCTCCCTCTCTCTGTCTCTCTCACCCTTTCCCTCTCTCTGTCTCTCTCACACTGTCCCTCTCTCTGTCTCTTTCTTCCTCTCACTCTCCCTGTCTCTCTCACCCTTTCTGTCTCTCTCTGCCTCCCCCCCCCTCTCTGTCTCTCTCGCAATCTCTCTCTCTCTGTGACATGAAGATCACAGCTACGTATCGGAAACTACAGCTCCCAGCATGTCTCATGGCTCAGAGCCCCTGGTGACTCGGCCGAGTCGCGCCGGGCAGCCTGGGATCTGTAGTCAGACAGTCTACCTCACAAGCATTCACTCACACTCACACAGACTCTATGTGTCACTCTCTCAAACGTTGTCGCTCTATCTCTCTCACACACAATCTCTCTATCTCACACACAGTGTCTCTATCTCTCTCACACACTCTATCTCTCTCACGCACACTGTCTCTCTCTATCTCTCTCACACGCAGTCTATCTGTGTCTCTCGCACAGTCTCTCTCTCTCTCACACACAGTCTCTCTATCTCTCACACACACACACTCTGTCTCTCTCACACACAGTCCCTCTCTATCTCTCTCACACACAGTCTCTCTATTTCTCTCACGCACAGTCTCTCTATCTTTCAAACACACGCACTCTATCTCTCTCAACCAGTCTATCTATCTCTCTCACACAGTCAATATCTCTCTCACACACAGTCTCTTTATTTCCCTCAAACACACATTTTGTCTCTCTCACACAAAGTCCCTCTCCCTCTCTGACACACATTCCTTCTCTCTCTCTGACACACGATCTCTGTGTCTCTCTCAAACTCATGATCTGTCTCTCACACACAGTCTTTCTGTCTCTCACACACTGTCTCTGTCTCAGACACACACAGTGTCTCTGTCTCTCTCATACACTAAGTGTCTCAGACACAGTCTCTCATTCTCTCTCTGTCTCTCTCTCTCTTACACACGCACACAATCTCTCACACACAGTCTCTCTCACACACAGTCTCTCTATCTCTCTCACACACAGTCTCTCTATCTCCATCTCACACACACTCGGTCTCTCTCACACACAGTCCCTCTATCTCTCTCTCACATACAGTCTCTCTATTTCTCTCAACCAAACACACTGTCTCTCTCACACACAGTCTCCATGTATCTCTTTCACACAATCTTTCTGTCTCTCTCTCCCTCAAACACAGTGTTTTTGTCTCCCTCTCTTACACGAACAGTCTCTCTGTCTCTCCCTCAGTCACACACAGTCTCTCTGTATCTCTCTTTCATACAGACAGTTTCTCTCTCTCACACACAGACAGTTTCTCTGTCGCTCTGAAACACATTTTCTTTGTTTATATCGCATATTCTCTCTGCCTGTCTCTCACACGCTCATGTTATCTCTGGCTCTCTCCCACACACAGTATCTCTCACACAAACAGTCTCTCTGTCTATCTCACACACATTATTTCTCTCTCACACACAGAATCTCTGTCTTTCTCACAAAGTCTTTCTGTCTCCCTCTGATACTCAGTCTCTCTGCCTCTCACACACATTCTCTCTGCCTCTCTCTTTTATACACACGCACAGTCTCTCTCACAACCACAGTCTTTCTCTCTTTCGCACACACACAGTCTCTCTGTCTCTCACAAACTCACAGGCTCTCTGTCTCTCACAAACATACACAGTCTCACACACACATTCTCTCCGACTCGCTCACACACAGTCTTTCTGTCTCTCAGACACACTATTTCTCTCTTTCACTCTCTCACACACATTCTCTCTCACACACAGTCGCTCTACGTCTCTCACACATACACAGTCTCTGTCTTTTTCACACACACAGTATCTCTCTCACCCACATTCTCTCTCTCTGTTTCACTCGCAGTCTTTCTATCTCTCTCCGACACACAGTATCCCTGTCACTCTCACACACAGTCGCTCAGTCTCTCATATGCACATAGTCTTTCTCAAACACACTCAGTCTCTCTGTGTCTGTCTCCCACACACATAGTCCCTATGTCTCTCTCACAGACACAGCCTCTGTCATTCTCACACACGCAGTCTCCCTGACTCTCGCTGTCTCTTTCTCACACACACAGTCTCTCTGTTTCTCTCGCACACAGTTTCTCTACCCCTCGCTCTCATACACAATCTTTTTGTCTTTCTCTCACAAACACAAACAGTCTCTCTGACAGTCACAGTCTCTCTGTATCACACGCAGTGTCACTCGCTCTCTCACACACAGTCTCTTTGTATCTCTCACACAGTCTCTCTTTCTCTCATACACAGAGTATCTTTTTCTCTCACACGCACAGAATCTCTGTTTCTCACACTCAGTCTCTCTCTCTCACATGCACACAGTCTCTCTCACACAAGTAGTCTCTCTGTCTCTCTCACACGCACATGACCTCTCTGTCACTCACACACACAATCTCCTTGACACACGCACAGTCTCTCTGTCTCTCACACACACAGTCTCACTGTCTCTCTCACACACACAGCCTCTTTCCCACACACAGTCTCTGTCTCTCTCACACACACAGTCTCTTTGGATCTCACACGCAGTCCCTCTGTCTCTCTATCACATAGAGTCTCTGTCTCTCTCTCACGCCCACAGATTCTCGGTGTCTCTGTGTGTCTCTCACACAAGGCACTCTATCTCTCTATCAAACACAACCTTTTTGTCTCTCTCTCTCACACACATTCTCTTCATCTCTGTCTCTCATATGCAGTCTCTGTGTCTCTCTCTCTCAGACATACACCGTCTCTCTGTCACTCACAAACACAGTCTCTCTGGCTGTCTCGTACACATTGTGTCTCTCTCTCAGGCACATATTCTCTCTGTCTCTCACACACAAACAGACTCGTTGTATCCCACACACACAGTATCTCTGTCGCTCTCAAGCAAACACAGTCTCTCTCACATACACCGTCTCTTTGTCTCCCTCTCACACATGAGACTGGATCTGTCTCCGTAGATAGTCTCTCCATCTTTGACTCTCTCACACAAACACAACGTCTCTCTCATACACAGGGTCTCTCGTTCTCTCTCTCTCACGCACACACACACACACGGTCTTTCTGTTTCTCTTACACAGAGTCTCTGTGTCTCAGAAACGCACAATCTGTCTGTCTCTCTATCAAACAGTCTCGCTTTCTTTCTCTCTCTGTCTCTCTCACACACATACGCACAGTCTCTCGGGCTCTTTCTCTCACACAATCTCGCCCTCTCTCTCTCGCAGACAGTCTCTGTCTCTGACATACAGTCTCTCTGTCTCAAAATCTCACAATTTCGTTGTCTCTCACAATCAGAGAATCTCTGTCTCTCTCACAATAACACAGTCTTTCACTCTCGCTCTCTCTCACACACACAGTCTTTCTCTCTCTCTCTCGCACACTCTTTCTCTCTCCCTGTCACACAAAAACAGTCTCTCACTCTCTCAGAAATTGCATCTCTGTATCTCACATACAGTCTCTGTATATTTCTCTCACACAATATCTCTGTCTCTGTACACACACAATACACAGCCAACACCGTCCTCTGTCACTTCGTGAGGTTAGTGTATCTGACAGCGAACTCCATTGCTGGAACAACAGCAGCACAGACATTATCATAATAACAATCCTTGCATTTGCTATAACGCATTATCCCACCTTCGAGAATTTACTTTATTCCACTTACATATCTCTGTTTACAAGCCGTAATCAAGATCCAGATTGTTCAAGGATTTTTGCAGATCGATTTTCTTCGGGTAATAGTCCCTCCAAAATAATAATAACAATTTTGTATCTCATTCAACAAATATTTGTGGGACAATGCTGTGTGCAACTGCCACTACACTACACTTTACAGTAAATCTGTAGTTTCCTGAAGCTCAGTGTTTAAAGCACTTGCCTCACAAGTCAGAGACCTATGTTCGATTTCCGGCAGGGACATACCTTGGACAAGTTTCCTTACTTCACATGTCGGATAATAATCGCTGAAGAAAAAAATAAAAGCAATAATAATTTGGTCAGTTCAATCCACGACTGCTTGTGAGAAACTGCTGTGCACAATTGGGTGCCCCACTTTGCCCCCAAATATATAGTCAGTTTAATTCACAGAATATTCTGCGAATTAGTTTGCGTCGTCAAGAAAATGTGAAAAGTGCTGTATCGAACGCAAGGATTATTATTGTATTGTATTAGGCACACTGAGACACCTCAAAGACATGATTGGGTGCTATACTGAATGCAAAGATTATTTTAGGTATCAGGAGCTGAATAGTAAATTCTGTTCTTGACGTTGCGAAATGCTACTTAATGTAGACTTTGCTCTGTAGAAATTCGCTCCCAGATGCAACATTCACTTGAGATTAAATCCTCTGAAAGATTTGAGACGGCGGCCAAATGTAAATGGATAATGTAAACTGCAAGCTACATCGTAATATTACATAGATTACGGAAGGTTGCACAATAAATGCACATGTTTTTGAACACAGTGAGACGAGGAGCAGGCGCTGAGATCGACACACAGATAAACCGAGATTATGGCACTGTGCTGCCTCACACCGGGTGTCAGGTCCCTCCGATGCTGTGGCTGATGCTCATGAGGATCAATAGCTGTTGCTGTGCTGCCTGATGCCTACAGGGGCTCAGTATTGACACTGTGTATTAACGGCCGTGTTATGGCCGCTCAGTGACGATGGGCACAGACGGCTTTCCCTGAAAGGGACACAATGTGGACCTTCACTTCCCGTCACAAACTCAGCTCCAACCTGAGTACCGGCACCGCCTCCAAACGTCGGCCCCATCAGTGAGCGCGCAGAGACCGTGTGTGACCAACTCCAACATGAGCAGCGGCACCGACTGCAACCCTCGGCCCCATCAGTGAGCGGACAGTGACCGTGTGCGACCCACTGCAACCTGAGCACCGGCACCGCCTCCAAACCATCACGGCCCCTTCAGTGAGCGGACAGCGACCGTGTGGGACCCACTCCAACATGAGCACCGGAACCGCCTCCAACCCTCGGCACCATCAGTGAGCGGGCAGTGACCGTGTGGGACCAACTCCGAGATGGACAGACACTGGAGCAGAAAGCGTTGTTTGTTGCAAAAACAAGTTAGATTAATATCTTTAGAACAAAAATATCTGGGGATATAAAAACAATAACAAAATTGCATTTGTGCATCGCTTTTCATTTCGCGAGGGCATCTCAAGGCGATAGAGATTCAGTATTTTCGGCACGAGCTCGGTGTCGGGTTTGGGAAGGTGGAGGACATGGGCGGAGATCGAATGCAAGGAGGCAACGGAGAGCAACCCTCATTGTTCATTCCTGTGTTACCTCAGCATCTGATCCGTACTGATTTCGAATAGAAACCAAACATGGAGAAATATCCAAATGTGCAGTCACTTAATCTACTGAGGATATCTATCAGAAACATTCAAAGCAATATTTTGAGAAAAAGCCCTCTTTTCACCAGAGCAAACAGGCTTGAGGACAGATGATTCGAAATGGCACCTTCAGGCTTCTTACACTCAAAGAAGTGTCATTCCAGGTGACGAAGGAGAAGTCAGCGCTTGGAGAGGATCTAGGGTTTATGATGTTTCAGCACTAATTTAGCAATGATATGAAATGGACAAATTAAACCTTTCTTAAACTCCTCTCTAAACTTAGTCTGAGTCAATCCATAAATACAAGGATTGATACAGGAACTCAACCTTTGAAGCATGATTCCGGATTCTTGGAATATATATCGGGTGCTGTTGACAAGTGTTTCGCTATAATTAAAATTGGACAGTTGCAAGGTGAAAGAATATGTAACATAAGTTGTCCACAACAGAATAAAACTGCCCGATATGGCAAAAAGTAAAATGATGGATTTTCTTCGGTTTTCTAATTCTGCATCAATCGTTTTCTGTTCATTACTCTGACCCCGAAGCCTCCTACGAACTCTACTTGCCATCAAAATGTGCCTGATAATCAGAACATTGAACAGGCAAATCAAAGCAAAACCAAACATGGGAGCAACAACACGCTGAAGCCTTTCAAACGCTTTCCAGGTGGCCAAGGTATAATAGCTTGATTTCAAGACACAGTACCACGGGGTATCGTTAATTACAACATAAGGAACAAACATAAAGTAACAGGGAATGCTCACTGAGCAGCTGAAAACAGATAGAGTTACAATAACCACCGTAGCCATCCTCACGGTGCAATATATTGATTTCAACTTTTGGCAGCAAATGGCTACACATCGATCGAATGTGAAAGCAACTGTAAACCACAACGAGCTGTGCACAGTTGCAATTAGCAAGACAACTCTAACACTACACACTGGAGTGTAGAATGAGAAATTTAATGGAAAATATAGATTGTTAATTTTGTTCAACAACACATCTACCAGGACAACCAGGAGATCAGCCGCTGCCATGGCTACCAAGTAGCGAGTGATGCATTTGGAGAGACCGCACTTTCCTCTTGACAGGATCACAATCGCCAGCAAATTAACTGCGAGGAGCAATAACAATTGAAAACATAATATACATCAATAAAAATTGTAAGGTTAAAAGTGTAAATCTGTATCATACTCGGTTACATTTCCTTTGAGTTGTTTCAAATATGCTTGCACACAAAATACGGTTAGTGCAAATTAGAGTAAACCGTTTAAGTGCAAAATCGTTATTCCCCTGTCTTATTCTTGTAAAGCTTCTCTGAACGCTCCAAAGCTTTAGCTTGTTTCCTGGAAATCGGTGCCCAAAAGCGAATACACATCTCCAGCTGCGGCTAGAGCTACCAAGCTAGAATTATTGCTTCTGTTTCCTAATCTATGCTCCTATGTGAACCCAGAGTACTATATCAACAAGGACAGATTACGTTTGAAAAACTTCCTTAAAAGGCGTGTGGAACTGTGGCGGGGCTTGATTGTCAAGCTGGGAGAGAACGTGGAAGTCTTTAGGAACTATCAAAAAGGATAGATCAGATCTTGTGAGAGGTAAGCAGGGAACTTAATGGCGGGATGGACGCAGAGTTCTAGAGGTTGAGATGGACATTATCTGAAACCATGCCCGGCGATGGTAGACAAAAGGGGCCAAGGAACATGTAGGTGGCATGACCGCTGAGTGACAGGAGATAGAGGTGTGTGGTGTAAGCAGGTCAGAGAGACAGAGAGGTGACGGAGGTGCTAGGATTTGAATTGGTTTGCGAGGAAAAGTGATGAACTTGAAATCGATCCGTTATTCAATGAGAGTTTCAGCTGTTGTGCATGAAACATGGACTGAGATGGGCAACGCAGCGGACCTGCTGTGAAGCGATTATGACCAGGGACGCGGAATAGATCTACGCTGCCGTGTTGCTTGTGCCAATTTGGGGCTGCTTACAGTTTTGGGGATTCAGTATCCACGCGATACAAATATATGAAAGCGGTCATGGAATCAAAAACATAAACTAGAAGTAACTGCTTCACGCGGTGAGTTTGTGGGAGTTGCCGCCTGAATCAATGATTTAATTAGATGCATTCCAGATGGAGATGTAACTTCGCGTGTAGGAGAGGGAAACAGAAGGCTATGGAAGGCAATAATAAGACACGTGGATTATAAACACCAACATGGACTGATTGATATGAGTGGTCTCTTTCCGTGTTGTACATTGTTTGTAAATCTTTCTAAATCGTTGTCAACCTTTTATCACAGCCGTTTCCACTTCTGATGCTACTTTGATTGACTTAAGTAGCTGCATTCTCCAGTCATTTTGCTCATCTGCACATGAAAGTATAGGTCACTGTCTTTCAAAATACACGCCTCACACACTTTTTTTTCCAGCATCCTGTTATGTCATTTTGTAAAATGACTTCTAAAAGTCTTTGTAAAATGATCTTATGGAAACATATCAGATTATCTTGGGGCTTCACAGAGTAGACCGTGTGAGACTCTTTACCCTGGTAGGAGAACCTGTGACTTGGGATCACAAGCTTAAGATTAAGGGTCAGCCCTTTCGAACAGAGTTGAGGAAACACTTCTTCACCCAGAGAGTAGGACTTTATGGAAGTATTGACGCCAGAAGGCTATAGATGCTCAGTCATTGAACATATTCAAGACTGAGATTCATATATTTCTTCAGGATAGAAAGATTAAAGAATATGGGGACAAGTCGTGGAGATGGAGTTAGGTTAGAAGATCAGTCATGACCTTGTTGAATGGCGAGGCGGGCTCGAGTGGTTGAATGGCATACTCCTGCTACTGCTCCTCATACCTACTTTCCTATTTTCTGCCACCCAATGCAGTAACCTATTGAATATAGCAAATTAAATAGATCAAGTAGACGTACCTGGAATTCCAAATGCTACAAGAACGGGGTAGTAGATTCCTATTATAGTATACAACGTTGAAAGTTCCATGCTCTGTTTTACATATTGTTGCTGAAAGCAGAGGATGCACTGAACACACTGAGATCGCACCGCAAGAAATGTGTACTTATATCGAGAATGAATCTACCGCTTGCATCATGAATGCAATTGCTTCCAGACAGGTGAACAAACAAGATGCTATATTCACTTGAGAATTGCACACGTAACACTCGGATGAAATGCGTAATTGTGAATTAAAAAGGTACATAAAAATAAAGCTTACAATAAAATAAATACACAATAAGCAGCAGAATATTATTGAAAATATTCTGCAGAAATTACAAGAAGAACAAATATAATTTATTTTCATAATAATTCTTGCATTTGTTCCGGCGCTTTTAACATCTTCTAAACGACTGAAAGCCATTCACATAACATACTGTAAAGTGAAATAATTGTATTTTTGTGGGTTATATGCATCTATGTAGCTCCGTTCATGTGTCGCATGGGAGTTTTAATGTTTAAGCATAGATTAGATTTACAAACTTGAACATGTAATGTTGAAATCCGAGATGGTGGTGATTCCCAAGGGGTTTGGGAAAAGACAGATCAACAATAGACTGGTCAATCAGGAACATCTTTACGTGGACGGTGAAAGAAGTGTGTCTCAAAAACGTTAAGAACAACAATTTGCATTGCTAATACGCCGCTCACGAATGGCTTGTGGGTACTCTTGGATTCAGTTACAGATAGTCGACTGGCAGACCGGCCAAAAGCCCGGTCACTGATAGCGGCACAGGTAGGCGGGATCATAAAACATGCTGCACAATATTTCCACGCTAGCACATGGAAGGTGATGAGCTGAGAAGAAGCCATTTGTGGAGACAAATTGGAGATGGTGTCAGAGGTAGGATCTGCAACACTGAATGTCAGAACATGAAGTGAGAGGGGAGGAGGTGGGATTCCACGACCACAGCTAATGTCACAGAATGCTTGTCGGACCTCAAGTCGTGGATGAGAGCTAACTTACTCCATTTGAAGTCACCGGGGCCTTCATGCATGGCTCCCCTCAGGCACAACATACCTCGTGCACTGACAGCATCAAACTTCATGGATACATTCTAAACCTCACGGAACCAACGCGGAAACTTGATGTCGTGTTCGACCATCAACATTCCTTCTGTCACCACAACTCCTTCATGAGCCACTCCGCCTTTCCCACCTCAAAAACATTTCGCGGCTCCACCACAATCTCTCACCCCAGGCCCCGGATACCCTCATGCACGCGTTCATCACATTGCGTCTTGATGACACAAACTGCCCTCTTGTGGCCTGCCCAACTTCTCCCTCCACAGACCGCAGATCAACCAGAACTCTGCAGCTTGTGTCGTCCCCTACACCAGTATTTGCGACCCTATCATTCACTCCCTCGCCCGACTACACTGGCTTCCCACCACTCCCCAAAGGGCACAGTTTAAAACAACAAAAATCCTTGCATTTGATATGCAAAATCATCACGTTTTCGAGAAGTCTCGAAGCGCTTCACAATATATACTGTCAGTGAATTGACGGTATATATTGTGGGCAAAATGTGGCACCCAATTGTACACAGCAGTACCCCACAAACAGTCGTGGATTCAAGCGACGAGTTTTTAATATAGGAAATTAAGAATCATTTCAGGAATTCTTAAAGCAGGAAAAGTGATCCGCCAATCGACTAACATTCGATGCACTACTTAAGCAGAGGCGAGAAGATTAAGGAAACTTGCCCAACTTTTAGCCCAGGCGGGAATCGAATCCATGTCTCTGAATTGCGAGCAAAGTAACCACTGAGCTACAGGAATACAAGATCTTGGTCCTCAACTTCAAAGCCATGCACGGTCGTCTTCCTCTATCGCTCAGTGATTTCTTAAACACTCAGCAACCTGTACGCTCCCTCCGCTCCGTTGGCATCAGCTCCCCCACTTTGTCGCCCCATCATTGCAATCCTCTGGAATTCCATCACATCATTCCTCAGTCTCGTCCACTTCCTTGCATCCTTCAAGAACCTCCGCTTCAACAGTGCCTCCGGTCACCGGTCTATCCCTCCTTTGCGACGTCTTCCCGACGTGAAAGGCGCTATACGAACAGAAGATCTTGTTTTTTCGGTGACGACACAAACACCCGACAACTGAGAATTTCAAATTCGTGTAGATTGTGCAGAGATTACGTTGAAATATTTTAAGAATATAACAACAACAACTTTCATTTATATAGCGCATTCCACGCAGTGTAGCGTCTGGAGCCTGACTCCGAGCAAGGCCAGGGGAGAGGCCACCGTAAGCACATGCAAAGAGGAAAGCTTCAGGCGGGATTTGAAAGAGGGGAAGAGCGGACAAGGAGGAGGGATTGATGGAGAGTGTTACAGGGAATTGGGCATAGTGGCTGAAAGCACGACCTCCGATGGTGGGGTGGAGGGTGCGAGGGACGAGCAGGAGGCCGGTTCCAATCGAGGGGAGGCGCCGGCTGGTGGAAGCGAATGAGGAGGTCGGAGAGGTAGAGACGTGTCATGGAGTGAAGAGGTTTGAACACGAGATGGAAGAATTTGATGTTGATCCCTTCGGTGATGGGGAGCCAGTGGAGCCTGGGCCAGAACTGGTGATATGTGGGGACGGAGCGTGTTCCGGTTCAGTCTGCGGGCGGCAGAATCTGAATGAGCTGATATTGTGGATGGTGGTGCTGGGAGACCAGCGATGTGTGCGTTGGAGGACATCCAACCTGGAGATGACAAACACAAGCACGAGGGTTTCGGCTGTTTTTGGGGTAAGGTATGGTCGGAGGTGGGCAATGTGACAGAAGTGGAAGAAGGCGGTCCTGGTGAGGAATCGGATGTGCGGGAGGAAGGACAGTTGGGGGTAGAACCGGACGCCTTGATTGCGCACTGGTTCGGTGAGTGTGAGGGAGAGCCCAGGGAGGTGAGTGAGTTGAGATCCGCAGCAGTGACGGCGTTGACGTGAGCAAAATCAAACTGAACAGGGATAGCGATAGCAGCGATTCGAACCGGGTTTGCTGTGGCCACAACACAGAGTAGTAGCCACTATACTATCACGGCTGTACATTTGCCTCCATTTGCCGAACAGTTGCCCACAAGCCTAACAAACAATGCGCAGTTATATTTTGAGATTTAACATGTTCATGTTAGTTTTAAGAAGCCTCTGCATTTTTCTCCCGTGTTTATGGGTTTATGTGCCGATATTTTCGCCAGATTATGAGGCAATCTCAAATTAATCTAACCCGAGTGGGTGATCAATCTGGCAAGATTATAATACGTTCCAAATATTATTTTTTAACTTGGTCACTCAAACCAGGACAGTTTGGCTGTGTGTAATTGGCAGCCCCGTTTCGCCTACAAAACATTCAGTCAATTCATCTTACAGTATGTTCTGCGAAAGATTTTGAGACTGCTCCAAGACGTGGTAAAGCGTTGTATGAACTGATAGGTTTATTGTTAATATTATGTTGTTCGCTGCTGCTACGGTTGTTTGTTTTACACCGATACGACAGCAGAATTTATACTGAATGTCCAACCCAACTGGTTAGTGAGCTCCGGCCTCTCCGCCTTTTGATGTTTCTAGATTATTTGAGTCGAGGAGGTCCCGAGTGTAACTGATGTTGTCGAGTTTGCGTCATCGCGAAGTTTGCTATCTGCTCGATAATCCTGGAAGAATCTTGAGACAATATTTGGAGTCAAGTGGAGAGGAAACAGGTTGGGGAGGTCAACTTTTCCCGGGCTATGGGGAGAGCGAGCTGGAGTGGGATTGATTTGAATAGCTCTCTGAAAAGAGCCGGCATGGACACGATGGTCCGAATGACCTCCTTCTGTGCTTATAATTCGACAATTCTATGAAAATACACAGCTAATAGTCTTCCTGTCGATCAAATTCCAACACATCCTGCAACATATGGTTTGAAAACAAAACTAAACAATCCATCAAAATGTCGATTAAACAGCCAAGAACATTCTTCTCCGAGCAAAATAAAAAAGACAAATTATAATAATAATATATAATATTATAACTATTATAAAGTCGTCGCGGGTCCTTGCCTTGCTTCAAGTGCGAGGAAAGAATTGAAGAAGAACATATTTCTTCCAGAATAGGATCGAACCTGGATGTGCTTGAATCACCAAACTTTTGGATCACAGCGCAGTTCCACCGCGCCACAGAGACTTCTGTCCATGCTCTTCTGCCAGAACAATACAGCTTATTGTTGACTTGATTGTTGTCACAATCAATGGATTTAAAAGAAGTAATAACGCCTATAAGTGAGTTATTTAAAGGTGAAATCTGAATGTAAATAGATGGAAACACTGACTACTGTGTGATGTTGGATTATTCGCTCAACAGCCGTCTGCTTGTCCCACAACAGCCAATGAAATACAAAAGGCTTTAAAATATGACTTGGATCAAGTCAGTAACAGATTTACCGACAACATTTCCGTTGCCTAGTTTGAAATGCGTCAGAAATATAAGAGTTATATGACCGTAGATAACCATCTGTTAATTTATTCACGCTGAGCTGCAACTCGTTACCAATAAATGTAATTTGTTGATAGTTTCTGGTTCTTGCTTTTTTCTGAAATTTCTAAAGCATTCCTCACTTCCTGAATGGGAGCAACTTTTCTTTTTCTTGGAAATTCAGTGACTTTCTGTTACATTTCTTACGCCAGCATTTCAAGTAAAGGTAACTTATCGTTGAGGTTTAACACTTACTATGGAATGGGATTGCTGGAGCTGTAGGAGTGAAGCTTTTTGCATCTGGAATGAAAGTGATGGAAAGGCCATTGACACTATTACATCTCAGGATATTGCCTCACCGACTAAACACATTAGCTGCTGCTTAATTCTTGGCAGATGGATTCAGTCATGGAACGCATAGCTGTTTTTGTTCAGAAAAATACATCTGACGCGAACATTATCCAAGATGAACAAGATCATGAGCATCTGATAGCGGTGGATTTCGAACCCACAACCTCAAAGAGAAAGTAGCTTATATCCAGCGCCTCAGACCGATCGCCCACACTATCCCACCTCTGCTTCTCTCTGCAAAACAAATTGTTCCAACATTTCTCATTCCTCATGGTAAAACTTTCCCCTGCCAATACGGATACAGCCATAATAAATTCGTCAATTCAATCCACGACTGTGTGTTGGACGCTGCTGTGAGGAATTGGCTGCCGAGTTTCACCCATAAATACATAATTAATTCACTTTACAGCATTTGGTGTGAAGCACAGTGAGACGTCTAGAAGACGTAAAAAATACTGCATCAAGCACAACGATTATTATTTTAGATATTCGGAGCTTAATAATACTTCTACTGCTTATATTGAGAAATATTATTTAATGTACACTTTGTTCTGTGCAAATTATCTGCCATATTCGTTTACAGATGCTACATTCACTTGGTAATATATCCTGTGAAAAATTTGAGACGGCGCAAGGGGTAATCTAAACTACAAGGTTTATTGTAAGCCTACACAAATTATAAAAGTTTATACGGGAAATGCACATGTTCTGAAACACAGTGAGACGGGGAGCAGGCGCTGAGATTGACGCACAGATAAACAGAGATTGTCACATTGTGCCGCACACTGTGTGTCATTCCGCTCTGATGCTGTGGTTGATGTTAATGAGGATCATTAGCGGTTTCTGTGCTGCCTGGTGGCAACAGGGGCTCAGTATAGATATTGAATGTCAGATCGTGTTGTGGACGCTCAGTGACGATGGGCATAGACGGCTTTCCCTGAACGGGACACAATGTGGAGCTGAAGTCACTCAGCCCCGAACTTCACTTCCCGTCACAACCTCCGCGCCAACCCTCGGCCCCATCAGTGAGCGGACAGTGACCGTGTGGGACCCACTCCAACCCGAGCAGCGGTACCGCCTCCAACCCTCTGCCCCATCAGTGAACGGGCAGTGACCATGTGGGACCCACTCCAACCTGAGCACCGGCACCGCCTCCAACCCTCCGCCCCATCAGTGAGCGGACAGTGAACGTGTGGGACTCACTCGAACCTGAGCACTGGCACCGCCTCCAACCGTCAGCCCCATCAGTGAGCGGAGAGTGACCGTGTGAGACCAACGCCCGAGGCACACAAACGCTGGAGCAGAAAGTGCTGTTTGTTACAAAAAAATTAGATACATATCTGTTAGGACAACACTATCTGGGGCGACAACAACAACAAGATTAGATTTCTGAAGCGCATTCCATGTCGGGAGGACATCCTAAGGCAGTTGACAATCAACGTTTCGGACCCGAGCTGGGCTTCGGGATTGGTGAAGGTGGGGAACAGTGGGGAAGAGGGTGGTCAAAGGCGCGGTCGAAGAGGAGGGTCTTGAGATGAGTGTACAAGGAAGCAGTGGAGAACAATCTTGCGTGTTCATTCCTGTGCTAGTACAGGATCTGACTCGGAATTCTATGGAATAGGAACCAAACAAAAAGAAACATCCAAATGCACAGTGACTTAATCTACTTAAAATTCTTCCAGAAAATCAAACGATCACTGTAATATTTTGAGAAAATGCCCTATTTTCAACAGATGTGCGGGCAGGTGAAACGAATTGGCAACGTTTGGCTTTCTATACTCAAAGAAGTGTCATTCCAGCTGACGAAGGAGAAGTCAGGGCTTGGAGCGGTACCTGAGTTTCCTCGATGGAGTGTTTGCCCCAGCAGAACGTATATTTAGTTATAAACATTGGTCATTAAACGTTCACGGTTATCTGGAGTGAACAAGTCATCGATTCGAAATGCAGAGTTCATCAATGTGCATTCAGTATTTTATTTCAAATATAATTACATATAAATATAATAATATATTGCTAATCACTATCCGTGGGTGTGCACTATTCTTCCTTGAACATCTGCGCAATGGTGGCACACAAAGCTGACTTCGATGTATATTTTTTATGCGCCTGACCGATTCTGCCTCCCACCAGAACATCACACATTTTTGGATAATAATTTTCAGAAGCACAGAAAAACAACTTATGAACAGTCCATGTTGTTGTTCCTTTTAGATGTATAAGAAGGCCTAAGTTTCTTGCTGCAATCACCTGCTTAGCTAGCGGAGAGTAGTAACCTACCTCCGGAGATAAAATACTTTTAAAAGTAATGAATAATAACAAAATGCCAGTTCAAAGGGAAGGGTCTTGTGGTGGGTGTTGAAGGAAGCAACAGAGAACAACTTTGATTGTTTAATCCTGTGCTACTCAGCATCTGACCTGGAATGTTTTGGAATAGAAACCAAACACGCAAATATATCCAAATGTAAAGTGATTCAACCTACTTAAGATGTCTATCAGAAAATCAGTCGTTCAGGGCATTATTTTGTGAAAAAACCCTCTTTTCACCAGATCAAACAGGTTTGCCTACAGTGATTTGAAATGTCGCCATCAGGCTTCTTACCCTCAAAGAAGATTCATTCCAACTAACCAAGGAGAAATCAGGCCTTGGAGACGATGTTGTGTTTCCTCGACGGAGATATGGCCCAATCAAAGCCCAAATATCGCATTTTTTTGCAATTTGTGATCTATACTTCGGCTTAACGTAGTTTTAGATAATAAAGTCGGACGTTATATGTTTACGTTTTTCTGGAGTGAAGAAATCACAGACGCCAAATGCAACGTACATCAATGTGCATTCAATGTTGTAACTAAATTTCATCTAAATATTAATATAAAATATATTGCTAATGACCATTTGTGGGTGTGAGCTATTCTATCTTGAATGTGTGGATAATGTTTGCTGCCCTAGCAGGCTTCGAAGCTTATTTGTCCATGTGCGTGTATCGATTAATCCTCCCAATATTGCAACAATCATGTTTGAAGAACACAATTCAGAAGCACAGAAAATCTATTCATGAATGGACCATGTTGTTGTTGTCTAAGATTTTCGAGCATGCAGAAATGTTCGGCAGGTTTCCTTTCTGCGCTCGACTGTTTACTTAGCAGTAAGTAGGAACCTACGTTTGGAATTAACATTTTCTTTTTTAAAAAGGTGTCAATGAATCCATAATTGTCTGAGGGACACTACTGTATGCAATTGGCTGCCGTGTTGCTCACAAAATACCCAGTCAACCCGCTTTACTGTACATAGTGCGTAGCACTTTGAGACGAGTCGAAGCTGTGATCAGACGCTGCATTGAATGAAACAATTATTATTATAATCAGAATTCAATATATTTTATTACTTTCACAGTACTTAAACATATTTGTACATATTCTACCAATACATTCCCAACCTTCCCAATAAATATGTTTCAGCGCATATTTGTAGGAGAGCAACGAGCATGTTTCGTAAAGTTTCATGACATATTTGTGAAGGAAAGACAAAATGAATCCAAAATCAAGCATTCCTACACAAAGTTAAGAGACATTCAGTTTTAGTTGTTTTAAGAACAAGAGCTTAAACTTAGAGATATTTGGTAGAATTGTAAGGAAAGAATGCGAAGCTAATATCTGCTCCTAATGTTGGAACACTTCACTGTTTGTGGAGATGTTCAACAATGTTCATAGCCAACTTTTTTCTTATCTTGTGTTGGTGATGTATCTGCATTAATTTAGCAATGATGTGAAATGGATAAAGTAACACTTTCTTAAGCTCCTCGCTAAACTTATTCTGAGTCAATAAATATATACAAGGTTTGGAGCAGGAACTTAACATTTGAACCATGATCCCCGTTTCTTGGACAATATATCGGGATTTATTGCAAAAATGTTGCTATAACTAAAACTGGAAACTTGCTATTTGAAGGAATGTATTATTAAAGCTGTCCGCAACAGTATGAAACTGGCCAATATGCCGAACAGTAAAGTAACGGATTTTTTTCGTTTTTCTAATTCGAGTTCAATTATTTTCTGATAATTTCTCTCACTCCGAAGCCTCCTGTGAACTGTACTGGCCATTAGAGTGTGCCTGATAATCAGAGCATTGAACAGGCAAATCAGAGCAAAACCAAACATGGGAGCAACAACACGGTTTCCAGGTGGCTAAGGTATAACCGCTTGATTTCAAGACACAGGACAACGGGTTATCGTTAAGTGTAGCACAAGGATCAAACATAAATTACTAAGGAATGCCCACTAAGCAGCTAATAACAAACAGAATTCCAATAACAACTGAGGCCGTCCTCTGAGTGCAATATTTTGGTTTCAGCTTTTGGCAGCAAATAGCTACTAAACGATCGAAAGTGAAAGCAAATCAAACCCAGTTTTCTCGCTTGTAAAGCGAGTACTCTACCCACTGAAGTCCACCACTCCACAAAGAGATTTCGGGTAAGAAAGATAGTTGGAAAATCTCTCATGTCAAGTAGGTTGTGACAATTTGCGAGGTGCTTTACAATTTTTGATCAGCCCATAAATACGATTCACAAATATAAGTTAGCGATGATGGAAACAAAAATAAAAATCAGAAGGAATTACTTCAGGCCGTGGCAGTGGTACTGCGCAACCTGCTACTGGAAACGATGAGTTTATCAGATGCATTGAAGAGGAAGATATAGTTTCTCGTTAGAGAGAGGGGAATCGAAGTCTATGAGGGAGAATAGAGTCTCAAGTGGATTATAATCACGAGCATAAACTGATTGATCTGAGTGGTCTGTTTTCGTGCTGTACATTATTATTAATCTTTCTAAATCTTTAGTTTCCCTTTATCGCAGCACTTTCCACTTCTGATGTCACTTTCATTGACTTATGTAGCAGTTTTCTCGAGTCAATTTGCACCTTTGCAGATGACAATCTAATCTAATGTCATTCAATATATTCTCCTGGCACACCTTCAATCTACCACCGTGAATAACCTGATATGTAAACTTTTAAAATTTCTTGGCCACCCAATGAAGTAAACTATTGAATATTGTTAATAAACGTAACAAAATAGATTTACCTGGAATTCCAAATGCTAACATAATTGGATAGGAGATTGCAACTATAGCATGCAACGTAGAAAATTCCATACGCTGTTCTAAATATTGTTGCTGAGAGCACAGGCTCAATGAACACACTGAGGTAACACTGAAAGTAGTTTGTACTAATAGGCAGCCAGAATCTACAGCTTGCATTATGAATGCCATTACTTCCAGTCAAGTGAACAAACAAGATACTATATTCACTTTAGAATTGCACATGTAATACTCCGATTAAATTGTCGATTGTGAATTAAAGAAGTAATGCATCGAAAATAAACCGTCGAAGAATATGAATAAGTAATAAGTCGTACACTGTAATTGAAATGTTTACCTAAATTACAAGAAGAAACAATATATATTGCGTCTATTGAGCTCCGTTCATGCAGAGCAGTGCATTGGAGCTTTTATGGTTTAAATGTAGATTATATTCACACAAATGAATCTGTAATATTGAGACCCGAGATGTTGTTGGTTGTCAAGTGTTTGGAAGGTAAACCTGAACAAGAATCTGTTCAATGAGGAACATCAAATACGGACTTTGAAACACATTTGTCAGTGAATGAGCGCTGCGTTAGTAAACGTTCAGAACAATCTGCGTTAGTAAAGTGCGCCTCACGAAGGGCTTGAGTGTACTCTGGGATTGAATTGCTGAGTGTGGAGAGGCAGATAAGCTAAATGCTTGGACAATGATGGGGGCACATGTAGGGTGGGAACAGAATACATGATATATTATTTCTACGGAATCCGCTTTAACATGCTGTTCGGCTACAAACACCACCCTCCGCTTTAAACAACCAGTATGTGTAAATTTAAGAGGAGAGGTCCAAGGACAGAGACCTGAGGAGCATTGCACGAGACTCTGCAGGGGATGGAAAAGAAGCAATTTGTGGAGATAAATTGGAGATGGTGTGAGAGGTATGATTTTAAACACGGAATGAAAGAAACTGAAGGTTGTGCTGAAAGGAGAGGAGATGGGATTCCAAGACCACTGTTAATCTGCTAAGATCACAGTTTGTCCGTCGGACCTCAAGTCCTGAATGAGAGCTAACTGTCTCCAGTTGAATGTCACCGAGGCCATCATGCTTGGCCACGCTCAGGGCCATTATACCTCGTGCGCTCACTGCATCAACCTTCTTGGATGCATTCTCCACCTCATGGAGCCAATGCTGAACCTCGATGTCGTGTTCGACTATGAACATGCCTTCATACACGACAACCATGTCATGAGCCACTTTCACACCTCCACTTCGTTGCCCGGCTCCACCACAATATCTCATCTCAGGCGCCCGAGAGCCTCTTCCACCGATCACCAGGTCCCTGTTTGATCACATAGATTGCCTGCTGGTGGCCTCCGCAACCCCTCGCTCCGTAAACAGCAGATCATCCACAATTCTGAAGAGTATGTCCTTTCCTGCACCAGGTTCTGCAAAGCTATCAACCACCATCCTCTCCCGACTCCACTGGCTTCAAATTACACAGACAATAGAGCTCAATATACTAATAATAATTGCATTAGATATAGCGCTTTATCACGTATAACAGGCGTCGGAAGGCGCTTCGCAGAATATACTGTGAAGTGAAGTGACTGTATCTTTTGCAGGAGAAACGCGGAAGCGATTTTCACATAAGAGTATCCCACAAACAGTCGTGAATTAAAGAGACCAAGTTTTTTGACACTTACGAATCGACGAATGATTTTAGGAATTATTACCTCTGGAAAAGCAATCAGCAATCGACCGCCAATTGGGTTTCTCCTTATTGATAACTAAACAGTGGGGAGAAGAGTAAAATACTTGATAACGTTTATTACTGCCGGGAATTGAACCGCATAGTCAATTGCGAGATGATTCCTCTAACTATTGATCTACAGGACTTCAATATCTGGATGTCACGCTCGAGGTCTTTCTCCTCTGTAGTTCTGTGATTTCCTTAACTTCTACCAATCTGTTCGCTCCTTCTGCACAGTGTGCCTCAGCCAAATACCCAAATGTGTTTGCGCGATTCACATACAGACACACACACAAGTATCACACAGGAAGCTATTCTGAATGGTCAGAGCTTCTCTTCATTCTGCATAATTAGGCTGTGAGATACAGCAGTATTGAACAAAAAATGCCGAAACCCAATGTTGAACCAGGGACCTTTAGATCTTCAGCCAAACGCGCTCCCAACTGAGCTATTTCGGCTGTTGTAAAATTAAGAGTTTCCTCTTATTTTTATAAACCGTACAAAGTTAATGGTCTTATGAAACGCTTTTTTGACTGATCTGACCAATCCTTTGCGGGACTTTAATAGTATACAATTATATGCAGCCCTTGCAGGTTAGGAGGACGTCTTGAATGGATTCATCTCAAATATTTGCGATCTCAGAATGGGGCTTGGTTGAACGTAAACCTTCAGGCAGGTTTTGATCACAGCGTGGGTCTAGGGGCAACCAAGTTCACAAGGTTGGTTTGGATGAAGAAGAACTGTGGGCCAATCGGAAAACATCCCCTGTCTTGCTCTCTATCTTCATTCCTGACAGCTTGTTCCAGTCTTTGGTTATCCAGAAACCTACAATTTCTTTACAAACTTATACGGTTCTTAAGCTTCTTGATTGTGTTGATGCGGTGAGTCTTTTTCGATGGTTGGAGAATCTAAAACTACGGGTCATAGTCTCACGATTAAGGTCAGACTTTTAGAACTGAGTTGAGGAAACCCTTCTTCATTGAGAAGGCAGTGAAATTGTGGAATTCTCTACCACAGAAAGGTGGGTACGCTCGTTTTTGAAATACTCAACACTGAGGTTGATCGATTTCTAAAGGACAGAGGGATCAAGGGATATGGGTATATGGGGTTATATCTTATTAAATGGTGGGGCACGTTCGAGGGGTCAAATGGCCTACTCCTGCTCCTAATTCATAGGGTTTGTTGGTCTCTGCATAGTGAAACACTTCCTGATGTCTGCCCTGAAACAGCACTTTACAGCTGCAAACGTATTTCGTCTTGCTTTTATGTCTTGTTACACCCTAAATCACTAACGTGACAAAGTTTTTCAACTCAATTTGACATTTTATCCAACTCTATGAACCCAATCTGAGCTGTTTATTCTCAATGCAGGAAAAGCCTTAGTTTGTCTAATCGTTGCTGTACAAACGTTCCCCAAATACTTGGGATCAAGGTGCGTTCTGACCAGATGACTATAAACCAACAATTGAGGTGCGTCTATTATGTTAATCCTTGCAGCGACTTCTGTATATATATTTGAACTGAGATCGCTGGATTCAGGGAAAATAATCAGCAAAACCAAACACTAGAAACCAGGTCAAGGCTCTGTACTTTCATGGTTGCTTCAAGATCGCAACATTTTTTAAATAACCAATTGTGCGGGGCACCATTTAAATATAGAAACCTGGAGAAGAGACGCACTAAAAGGTCACCCAAACTAGACGGAATCAACAGCATTTTTAAATGGTATTTGGAATTTATTCTCTTTAATTTCCACTTAATACCGGTGAGTGTGTAACCACAGTGCATAGTGAGCTTTACTGTGTCTCCAACCCTGACCTTAGAGTGTGGACGAAGAGTGCAGTGTGACTTTTACTATTTCTCTAAACCTGACCTTGGAGTGTAGACCCAAAGTTTAGAGAGAGATTTACTGTGTTCCTAACCCTGACGTGGGAGTCAGAATGAATAGTGTAGAGGGAGATTTACTTTATCTCTAAAGATTACATGGGAGTGTGGACAGGCTGTGTACCATTTTCAGATTTCTGTTATCGAATCACTAGCAATGTTTTCAGTGAAATAATCTAACAATTAGAACGAATGGATAGTTCACCAGTTTCTTAAGTTGCTCCTTGAATTGCGTCTGGGTAACCGCGTAAATACACGTGTTTGTGCAGGAACTCAAAAGCTGCAGTAAGTAACCAGTTTGCCAGATAATATACACAGGAGCAGTCGGGCGTGTGTAGGAATATATTTCTGAAAGTCTTCTGTACAAAAAACACAGAACATATGTCATCCATAATAAAATGAAACTGATGGATATAGTAAAGAGCAAAACGATGGATTTCCTTCTGTTCCTCATCTCTGGATCACTGTCACTCGCTCCTCTATTCCTGTCCCCATCACTGTGTCCCCGCAGTCTATTGCGAGCTCGACTGGCCACAAGTATGTGCCTGACAGTCAGGGCGTTGAGCAGTAAAATCAGAACAAATGGGAGTAACGGAGTTAAAATGTGACTAAAAATGTCAAACGCTGCCCATGTGAGATTAATGTAGTAGCTTGTTTTGGGCACGCATTCCCACGGAATATCATTAACTATGTACTGTGGTTCAACTGCAAAACACCAAGGAATGTTTTGCGCAAAGAAGATCGCACTCAGTACCACTATCAGTGTACTACATGTTTTCTTTGTACAATATTTTGCTTTCAGATTTTGGCAACAGATAGCCACATAGCGATCAAAGGTGAAAGCCACAGTGAACCAGACAGACATTGCCGATGTTGAAGCAGACAGAACCATGAGAGCCCGACACACAGGAGTGATGGACACGAACGGATTTCGGAAATAAGAAGGAATAATTCGATAGAAAATCACCGCTATGATAATCACCATCAGATCAGCCACTGACATGGCCACCAGATAGTGAGTGACACAAGTGGAGAGACCGCACCGCCCTCGAGACAGGATCACAATCGACACCAGATTAGCTACAGAGAGACAAAGAGAAATGACCATCAGAATCGTGCAACAACTGACATTGACTTACTCCATTGCTACAGTTGATATAATGCCAATAGGGCGAAAATAGTGGACTTTGTAATGGTGCAATAGACACCATTCTCTCCTTGTTCAAATCCTAAACTTGAGATTTCGAAGCAAGATAGCAGAAGACCTGCCTCACAAAGTTAAAAAGGCAGAGAAATAGAGAGAGAGACAGAGAGAGAGAGAGACAGAGAGAGAGAGAGAGACGGAGAGGTAAACTCATAGAGAGAAAGAGAAAGCGACAGAAAGAAATAGATACACAGTGATAATCAGGCACGAAGACACGGAGACAAGCAGACAAAGAAACAAATGAAGAGACACACAGACAGAAAGACAAACGCAAACAACAATAACAACAAACTTATATTAGTAAAGACACACAGACATATACAGAAAAGAAACGATTGAAAGAAACATAGAGACACAGAGATACAGAAGCAAAAAGGAACTAAGAGATACACGGACATACACAGACAGAGAGTGAGATACAGCGGTAGAGAGAGAAGTGGGTAGTTTGGGGTGGGGAGAGAGAATGAAAAACAGTAATACAAATAATAATAATTAAAAATCATTGCATTGGATTCAGCGCCTTAATGCTTCATTGTGGCGTTTCAAAGCGTTCCACAGGATATCGTGTAATGCTAAAGGCACACAGTGTTACACTGATGCGGATAAAACGCCAGTAAATACCAGTAGCAAAAGCTTGGAAAACCTTGGATCGACCCTCAGTTCATCGAGGTGTTCTGGGTTCCAAATCACAAACTTTTGACTCAGAGACAACAGCACTAACACCTGAGCCAGACCCACGTACGTACATAGGTTCAATCCATATTTAAAACGATAATACCAGTTTCGGTCCGCTCTCTCTCTCTCTCACACACACACTCTCTCGCTCCCCCCCTCTCTCTCTCTCTGTAATATATATTTTTATTTTATACCAATAGCAATATACCGACTCAATAAACTTTTGATACAAAATTAACATTTTTGGACGACGCCATCTCATCGCGTTTGACGAGATTTGATTGCAAAAGTCTGCATTTTGGTCAAACGGCAGCTAAAGGGATCACAGTCATGAAGTGAGTTATCAAGTTTCTCTCTAAGATTGTTGTACAAGACATTCAAATCCAATCCATTCGCTTTTCAAATTGTCCCATAAGATTTTGAGTATCTAAAGAGGCCATTCGGTTTTTTCATGTTAAGTTCTTACTCAAATCACGGAAATGATCAGTTTCTCGACACTGGGCTGGAACCCACTACTTTCTGCTTCAAAGGAAAAGCGCTAAAAGCTGAGTCAGGCTGGAAACTCTGCTACACTGCATATTAATGTAAGGAATGAATTGGTTAAATCACTTGCCAGGAACACCAAAGGCAGCGAGGATCGGATAGTAAGTATGTTCAATCCTGCGCATCAACGCAATTTCCATCATTGCAGCGAACTGAAGATAACTACTCTTGATATCGACAGCAGTTTACGCTAACAAGATAATATTGAACAGCAGAAAACGCAGTCTAATTTATAATGAGGGTGAACGCTCCATTGAGCCAATTTACTTGCGTGATCATGGATGAATTTCAGCCACGTGAAAAACATGAACTTTCCCTGAACTCTGCAAACTAACTCTATTATTTACTTTTCTCCAGCTTGCTTTATTTAGCCATGTGACAACCCATGGCAATGCTTTAAAGATCCGAGATGCTATCCTTCGTGAATGGTCAAATCCAAAGCAAATTGTTTTGTTGTGAAAGTATCCCAAAGACAGATCCACATATGTGCCCATTTACAAACGGAAATCACCTCGTTACTGGAATTGATGGCACATCCTCTCTTGGAGACTCGCACCCTGTTTAACATATTGAGGAGAGTACTGGGTACCGGATGGCAAGGTTGAAGGCTTTCGGACCCCAGTTGGGCAAAGAGGTACTGTTGAAGTTAAACCAATGAATGATAATGCTCGCCATAGAGAATCATTCTGCAGAAAATTTCAATACGCCTTCGGTGCATTCCTTACATTTTCTCCAAATTGGTTAAAGACACAGTAAAGTTCCCTCTATACTGTGTGTCCACACTCCCAGGTCAGGGTTAGAGACACAGTAAAGCTCCCTCTACACTGTGTGTCCACAGTCTCAGGTCAGGGTTAGAGACACAGTAAAGCTCCCTCTACATTGTGCGTACACACTCTCAGGTCAGGGTTAGAGACTGAGTAAAGCTCACTCTGCACTGTGCGTTCACACTCCCAGGTCAGGGTTAGAGACATAGTAAAGCTCTCTCTACATTGTGCGTACACACTCTCAGGTCAGGGTTAGAGACACAGTGAAGCTCTCTCTACGCTGCTTGTCCACACTCCCAGGTCAGGGTTAGAGACACAGTGAAGCTTCCTCTACACTGTGTGTCCACACTCCATTGTGAGGGTGAGAGACACAGTAAAGCTCTCTGGACACTGTGAGTCCACACTACCAGGTAAGGGTTAGAGACACTGCTTGGATAAAACAATTTCGAGTTCCAATCAAACACAGCCACTGTTTGCAAACAGAGTAGTGTTTATTAAACTCTAGGATCCGTCCAAGTTCCCGATGTACGTGGCCAAGTAAGCACAGTCAATAGATTCACTAACAGAACAATACTACCGCGTAATCCCTCCTCGTGGTCGTCTACTTCTGCCTTCTAGCTTTCAGTTTTCCATCCACGATATGTACTGTCCGGCGCGCGCCGATCTTGGTCTGGCACGGTGTGTTAAGCTTGTGTCCATCCAATCATGGTTCGGACATTAGGTCACCTGGCCAAAATCATGCTGGGTTCACGTGAACATCTCATGGGTTGTATGTGCCTCACACACACAAATACTGTCCTTGAGACAGTCCGTTGTCTCGTTTACGTGCAGGACCTTAGTACACATCTTGTCGTTGAGACACTCACGTGATCCTGCGAAACTCATGAGATTCAGTCCAGTTGCCCCCCTACACTTAACTTAAAAGTTAACCCGTTCGCAACATCTGTCATGATTCTAACATTATACAAAAAGTGTAAATTCTAATAATGGGATGAAACTCGGTGTAACCATTATTCAAGAAAGCCGTTCATATAAGCAGAATTTTTGATGTTTAAATGTCTGGTCGTCGGCCCAGATTTTGGCAGTTCAAATCTCATCCATACCTTTAAAGCCCACTGCGGTACAGCTACTACACTCGACCTGTGCAATCTTCTTAAACCCTACGAAAGTGACACGCTGCTTCCTTTCACCTGTTTCAAGTCCCCAGAAGAAATTGAGTTACGGCTAAATACTGTCTCTTTGACTCACTGGGTCTCGCTCATTCTGTCTCACTCTCCTGCTCTCCCAGACTAGATGAAGTTACGTCGAGTAAATTTCAAGAACATCTTTGGCAGTTGGGCTTTCAGCCTGTCTAACTATAACTCCATCCCAGAAAGCCTTTTGCCTTACTCCTTTTATTTTGCTGCCTTTCAATTCCATTGGAAAATGTTCCAATTTGACGGGTCATGTTTGCCTCCCTGCCCCTCCCAACTCAAACCTCCAGGTTCATACAAACCTTCTACTCTCCAGCGAATTCGGACATATCCCAAAAGTAAAGGAGCTCCGTACATGCAATGTGTTGTGGTTGTTTCATTGTTCCTGACCCAGGAGTTTACACGATACTCCTCAGAACTGCTGATGACAGACAAGCCCTTCCTCTGGATCATTTACAGGTCAAGGAAGGCAGACCATTCACGGGTGTAGACACCAAATGGGACAATCTTAATTTAACTGTAAATAAGCTACCTGTCGCTTCAATAAAACTTAACTATAAATTTCCAGATTTCGAATACCGAGATAGTCAACTCACAGAGACCAGTGATTCTGTGTTAAGGAAACCTTTATTTTAGCGATGTGCATGTACAGAAACGTAGTTTTGCCAATTTGTCTCTATTTTCTACATCTTCCATCTGGAGGATATTCAACTTGAGGCCTTTTAGTGACCAACACATATACAGCAATTTCCTTATCTTTGCTCTTTCCTCTCCAATTTCCAATCAAGAGGGGTGGTGAGGTGGGTGGTGGGGGGTTGCCGCGGTGGGTTGGGGGTGGTGTGGGTGATGGGGTTGGGGATCCTTGTTTGTAACTGCTAGTGTTTTAACTAGCTAAAACTTCACAGTTTACTTATTACGGAAATGGGAAAGCTTCCGGCTGCTTGTCCAAAAAGGACGACCCTCATCATTACACTTTGCTCACTGTCGTGAATAACAGGAGGTGAGTGGAAAAAATTAATTCTGTTACAGATCAGGATGGGCGGGAGGCCATGTTCAGTGCCCCGGTCTGTTGTTGAAGGCCATCGTCAATGACCTAGACTGTTGTTGAAGGCCATCGTCAGTGACCTAGATTATTCTTGAAGGCCATGATCGGTGACCTGGACTGTTGTTGAAAGCCATGGTCAGTGACTGGGCTATTGTTGGAGGCTATGATCAGTGTCCTGGGCTATTGTTGGAGGTGCCACACTCCAGAGGAGACGTTAAACTGATCCCTGCTTAACCGATTTGTCAGATACTCGGATGACTGTCGTCTTCTGTGGTCACATTTCCCTCAACTTCTCCCATACTTTGCAGCAAATGGGACTCTGTGCAGCGCAAACGAGCATGGTGGACGTTTCCAGATAGCATCACTCAAATAGTGAAGCCAGTTTTTCCCCAAGTCTTTCTCTTTGCTAATTATCCAACAAATATAATTGGCTGTGTGGGGAAAGGGCAGGTAAATGGGACTGAAAGGATTGCTGTTAATATGCCCACGAAAAGAACGTGGGGAAATGGCGTCCTCTCTGCCGTAAATCACATAATTCTATTCTTTTACTAAGTTGATGGCTGAATCTGGGACATAGCAGCGTACAAATTAACTGTCGCATTTACTCCCAACACACCCAGTCTTTGAACAGTACATTTCGAAAAGTGCTTTGAGAAGTTTTCCTGATGTGACAACTGCAATATCAAATGTGGAAATACTCATTGTTCTTATTATTGTCAGTGGCAATTAGCCGCTCAGCGCTCACTGGGACCAATTCAATTCCACAGAAGGGTAAAGAAGACAGACTGAAAACTGGGAAGTGAGTGTGGATCAAATTGTCTGAGGCAAAGGCAAAGGCAGGAAATTATAACAAGTCTCAGAGAAAGAATCAGTGGTCTTAGATAGATTCTTAGCTGGAGTGGAGCTGGACTCTGACAGCTTTGGACTCTGACAGCTTTATCAGTGGAAAGGTCACGTCGTTTCTTCAATAACCCTTTCTTGACTGTTGTTTTTTTTTGCTGGTCGGCATTCGACCACGAGCACGACAATAATTACCAGAGACAAAGCGATCGCCAGGCTGAGGCGGGCAATGTTCACATTTCCCTGAGTAGATAAGGAACCTATGAGAAAGACACAATATGCAACATTGGTCAGAGACTGAATCATGATTATTCTTGTGACAAAGGTTACTTTTAACAGTCGGGTGTCCAACCGAAGAGGAAACTCATCAAAATGCTTAAGAATATTCAGTCACGTTCCACAACAACAACTGAATTCTCTATAGCACGTTGATGGACTTCCTATTCTGGACAGATAAACGTGACTGATAGGATTGCACTGTAATACAGAAGCACAGAAACCATAGCCATCACCTGTGCTGGATAATTTTATGGTTCTCCCGGAGCATTTGGTACATGGATATTGGCTGTGGTCGGAATGGAATGCAGCTTGGAGTACTCACTCCTGATTAACCAATCAAAACGACTATTACAACAACAACAACTGGCATTGATATCGTTCCCTTCGCAAATTATAGCGCCTCGTAGCGCTGCACAGAGTATCATTTGCTGCAACGTATGGGAGAAGGAGTGGGAAATGTGACAGCAGAAGCACTAATAGAGATAAATCAACAAATTAGATTAAAAATGGATAAATTGAGGGTAAGGGGACGGATTAGATGGTGGAACTCATGGGTTAAGGGGCACAATATCACAACCTCTTACATAGAATAATACGATAATAGTATGTAAAAGCACAGAAGGAGACCATTTCGCCCATCACACCTGTGCCCATGAGCTATTGGAAAGAGCTAACAACTCGACCCAATGACCCGCTCTTATCCCATCAATCTGCACTTGATTCCTTCTTAGGTACCTGTTCAGTTCTCCTTTGAAACCTGTTCTTGAATCTGTTTACACCACCCATTCAGGAAGTGCATTCCTACCAACACTCTGGATCAAAAAATAAATTATCCTCATCGGCAATGTGGTTATTTCGTCAATTATCGTAAATCTCTGCTCCAAGGAGAACAATCATAGCTTCTCCAGTCTCTCAACAACAACAACAACAACAAGATTCCATTTATAGAGCGCCTTTCACGTCAGGAGGAAGTCCCAAGGCGCTGCACAGTTGGGTCATGACCCGAGCAGGGGGGAAATGGTCAGGGTGAGGGGAGGGAAGGGAGGGAGCGAGGAGGGGGAAATGGTCAGGGTGAGGGGAGGGAAGGGAGGGAGAGAGGAGGGGGGAAATGGTCAGGGTGAGGGGAGGGAAGGGAGGGAGCGAGGAGGAGGAAGAGAGTCGAGAGGGGAGCTGAAGGCACTCTCCAAGTGATGATGTGCCTCATCCTGGAACCATCGTGTTAAATGTCCTCTGCACGCTCTTCAACTCCAGCATCCTCCCTAAAATGTTGTGCCCAAAACTCTACACAATACTCCAGCTGAGACCTAACCACCTGTTGCCAAAATGTCAACAGAAGCTCCTTGCTTGCGTATTCTATACCCCAATTTATCAAGCCGTGTATCCTGTATGCTCCTTTTAACAGCTTCTCCAATCTATACTGCAAAGTTTTTATTGTTTGCACACAGGTCTCTCTGCGCCTGAACGGCCTTTAACACAGAAACATTTTTGTGTATTGCCTCTCCCCATTCCTCTACTGAAAATGCATTACTTCACACTGCTCTGTATTAGCTTCTACCACTTGTCTAGCAATTTCCTCTGCCTGTTTGCATCTTCCTACAGTCTGCTGCCATTCTCCTCCCTTTTTTGCTACGTTTCCGGGTTTTGCGTCACCTGCAAACATTGAAGTGATACTCCTCTAGCCAATTCCTGGTCATCAATATATACTAAAATGAGCAGTTGAACGTCGATACCTGGGAAACAACATAACGTACTTTCACTATGTATGTCAAACAACTGTTCACTAATACACTCTGCTTTCTGTATCCAGTCAATTTTAGATTCATGATTCCTTACTGTTCCCTTAAACTCGGGCCTTTAGTTGTGCTAATATGTCTATTTTTCGGAAAGTTGTCAAATGCATTTTGACAAATGCACACAAAACATCAACTGCTCTCATTCATCAACCCTCTCTGATACTTGATTGAACAAATCAACCTGATGAAAATATATACATGGTAATGTTTAATGAATTGGGGGTGCGGTGTTGGTGAAGGGGGTGGGGGGGGGGGGCTGGGTTGGAGGGAGGGTGTTGGGAGTAGTGGAGATGGAATATCAGAAAAGAACATACACCGATCGCACTCTCGTCCGGTTCCCAGGCCAGGCGGGTCAGTAATATCCCAGGGCACTCACTACTGAAAACAGCACAGCCCAGTCTGGCCCATCGCCAGGATCTGGAAGGGCAGATCAGTCACTGGGGGCAGGGAATGCTCCATCTCAGCTTATTTTACTGCTACAATCAAAGCCCAAACTAACAGCAAGTGTGCTTCTAGCTGGAAAAGCAGCGCGCTCTCATTAAAAGATAGGCTGGTTAAACTCCAGGTATTACCTCAATATATATTCTTTGATTCACCGACCCACATGTAACACCCTCCGCTATTGTTAAGTGGAATAAAGAAGGGTGAGACTGGGGGAGCGAGGGGAGAAAGGCGTGCAGAAGAAATGCTGATGGAGGATTGAGAGGTCAAGAGAGGGTGGGGAAAGGGGCAAGGGAGAGAGAAGGCTGGGGAGAGGGTTGGTGAAAGGGGGGGAGGTGGGGAGTTGGGAGACGGGGCAAAGAGAAGGGAACGAAGGAGAGAGTGGAGAAGTGGAAGAGTTGGTGGGATCTGTGGGTAAATGGGGAAAGATAAGGCAGAGAGTAAGGTAGAGTAGGGAAATGGTTGTGCGTGTGGAGAAAGAGGCGGAGACAGAGGGAGGAGAGGGAGCGATTGGAGAGCGGTACTGCAAAGATATTGCAAAGGTGGAGTCCTGTAGCACAGTGGTTGGAGCCCTCGCTTTGCAAGTGAGAGACCTGAGTTGAATCCCCGGCAGGTTAGGGCGAAACTTTGGGCAAGTTTCCTTACTCCACACAGAGGCCTCCAAAACCTCTCCAAAAATCCCTCCAAAACCAAAAACAATAATAAAATGGTCAGTTTCAATCCACGACTGTTTGTGGGACATTGCTGTGCGCAATTTGCTGCCGCGTTAGCCCACAAATATACAGTCAATTCACTTTACAGTGTGTTCTGTGAAGCGCTTTGGGACGTCCTCCCGAGGTGAAAAGCGCTATATCAAATGCAAAGATTATTATTATTATATGGGGCGAGGAGTGGATAGGGTGGGAAAACGCGTCGAGAGGCGGGAGTGTGTGGCAGGCGCAGAAGGCAGGGGAGAGGGTGAACGTGGGAGAGAGTTGGAGAGATGGGAAGAGAGGTGTTATATTAGTCGGGAGATGGCAGTTAGGATGAGTGATTCGGGGAAAGGATGTAAGAGGGGGCAGAAGAAACGGAGAGATGATGGCTAAGGGAGGAGAGGGGGCACTTGGTGAATGTGGAAATGGAGAAGGCTGAAGAACGGGGAGAGAGTGTGGAGACGGGGAGAGAGGGGATATGGGGAGATGAGAGTGGGAGATGGAGAAGAGCGGAGGAGAGAGGGAGAAAGAGGTAGAGAGATGGGGAGAGAGATGGTAGAGATTTTGTTGGATGTGGGAAAGTGTGTGAGAGTATGCGGGAGTGGGTGCAAGAGTGGGAGACAGACGAAGGGCGAATACAGGAAAGGGAGGGTGAGAGCATTGGAAAAATGGGGAGAGAGCAGAGTCCGAGTAGGGCAGAGAGTTGGAGGGAGTAGAAGCAAGAGAGGTGGGGGAGAGGAGAGAGCGAAACGGACAGAGTTTGGAGGGTGGGAGAGATGGAGAGAGAAGGAGTGACAGGGAGGAGAAGATGTGTAGCAGATTTAGGATGAAGATGGGGAAGGGGCGGAGAAGGGAGAAAGGGGGGAGGGGAGAATGGAGAGAAGGGGGATGCGGAGAGGTTTAAGAAAATGGGAGGGATGGGGAGAAAGTAGGTGACAGGGGTGAACGAGTTGGGAGGAGAGAGAGTGGAGAGACGGTGAGAGGGTGGCGGACAGCGGTAGAGAGGGGGGTGGGAGCGAGGTGAGAGTGTGGGAGAAAGGGGGAGAGTGGAGCAAGAGGGGGAGACAGGTGGGTAGAGGTAGAAACAAATGGGAGAGTGAGGGGGAGATAGGGTGGGAGATTTGTGAGAGTGGAGAAGAGGTGACAAGCAATATAAGGATCTGCAGGTCAGCCTGTGACACTGTTTCTATCTGATGATTAATTCGAGGCAGATTGGACGCTCGGTTTGTGCTGCAATAAAACAATTTACTCTGACCTTGGGGTAAGTGAAAGCTCGAGGTCAGTGTGAACTGGGCGTTAGTGTGAGATTGGTGTCAGTGTGAGCTTGGGGTGACTGTGAGCTCATGGTGAGTGTAAACTAGGGTTCAGTTTGAGCTCGGGGTGCCTGTCCATTTGTCTGCCTGTTGAGGTAGAGGTTTCAGATCTCGTGGCGATTTTCAAGCACAAGATTATCTGGCCTAAAGTCCCTAAAATAAAATGATTCATTCATTTATCGGCTGATTGCGGGACCTTTGCGGTGCTCAAATTATTGTTATTATTATTATTGGTTATTGTTTTTCAGATCTGTTCCCTCCAGGGAAATATCTGGTATCGGGAAGCTTCATATCCAGAGCTTTGAGACGTCTTTCCGACATGAGAAGCGCTGGTCACTTTTTGGTGTTTGTGTCAGCACTGAGTCACGTTATTTTTGTCTGTCAACAGTCACAAGTCAATAGAACCAGAAAATTTACACACCCGGTGGTCTGCTCCTTCTCGTGTGCTCAGACCCTCCTCCTCACCCCCTCTCTTCTCAGTCCTTCCCCATGTTTTGACCCTCCCCCGTTCTCAGTCCATTACCTCTGCTCACACACATCTGCACAAACTACTCACCACCTTTGTACACCCGCTATGTTCACCACCTTCCTATGTTCAACGCCTTCATGTGTTCACCATCACTGCGCTCATACCCCCACCTGGTGCTCAACCCCACTTGTGCCCAAACACATAACCCGTCTTTCTGTGTTCCATCCCCGCTCAAATACATCACCCAGTTATCCCCCTCCCCCCCAACGTGCTGACTCCTCTTTGCTCATCCACCATATGCTGCACCTCTGTTCTCACAGCCCTCTGCTCAGCCACTCCCTGTACTTACAACCCAAGTGCAGTCACTGCCGTTCCCCCGCTGTGCCACCACCAATCCATGTTCAGCTGCCCATGCACACACACTCCCTGTGCTCACCAATCTGTTTCACCTCCCTTTTTCACACACCTGTCCTGAACACCCCTTTGCTCAATAACCTGTACTCAGCCCCAACTGTGCTCATGCACTATGTTCAACCCCTCTCGTCGCCAATACCCTGTACTCACCCCCTCCTGTGCTTCCCCACCTGTGCTCAACCGCCTGTACTTATCCAGCTTTTGCGACACAATGTGCTTCCCAATGTGCAAATCCAATGCCCCCCACTGTGCTCAATTGCATGTGCTCCGCCCTGTGCTGCTCTCGACGTCCTGTATGCCATACACCCTGTTCTCACCCCCTTGTACTCAGGACACTATGTTCAACAACTCGTGCTCAGCCTCCTGCGCTCATGCCATGGTGCTCACCCCGCTGTGCTCATCCACTTGTGTTCAAACTCTGGGTTTCGCACTGTGTTCTCAGTCACTTGTTGCATTAGTATTATCCCCTCACATTATTGTGATCACCTCTGCTGTCCAAAGCCACTTGTGCTCACTGCCCCAGCTGTGCTCACCCCCAATTTGTGCTCAACACACTGTGCTCAATCCGAACTGGTCTCATCGCCCCCCTGTGCTCACACCCGCCTGTGCTCAGGCCCCTCCATGTACTTACTCCCAACCTGTGCTCCGCGCAATGAGATCGCACACCGTGAACTTAAGCCTTGTGATCACCCGCACTGTGCTCATATCCTCTGTTCTACCAGCATACTGTGCTCTCACACAACCATTCCTCCTACCATAGATTTGCTCTCAGCCTGTGCTTATCCCACATTGTGCTCACCGCCCCGTTTCCTCAACCCTCTGGTCTCAGCCCCCTGGGCTCAAACCCCGTGGTTACTCACCATCCTGTGGTCAGACCCATGTGCTCAGCGACGTGTCCTCATTCTCCCGTGCTCAACACTGTGTGCTCAAACCCCATGCTGTCACACTCCTGTGCTCACATCCCTGAGCTCACTCTAATGTGCTCACCCCACTGTGCACAACACTTGTGCTGAGCATCTGTGCTAAACCACTTGGCTCACCGCCAGTGCTCATGCCCACGTTGCTAACACTCGATGACCATCCCCTCCCAATATTCAACATCACACCCATTTGTGCTCAACCCACTTCGCTGTGCTCATACTTCTTTCTGTGTTCCATTCCCTCTCAATCACGCACGTCCAGTGGTCATGATCCCCCACTCTGCTCACGCCCCTGTACTCTCCCTAACTTCTCACAACTCTGAGCTCACACCACTGTACTGATAACGCCGTGATCACCAGCCCCAGTCTAATCAACCCCAACCACATGCGCCCCCCACTGTGCTCACCCACCTGCTCTCAAGAACCTTTTGCTCCCTCTCTTTTCACATTACCCTGAACTGCTACCCCTGTGATCACTCCTCGGTGCTCAATATCGCCTTTGCTCATTCCCATTATAATCAGTCCCACATTTGCTCCAACATTCGCACCAATCTGTGGCCGTTCCTCTCTGCAATGCCCCCGACTGTGTTCCCCTCACACTCGGTTGCCTCTCAACCTGTGCTCATCCGCGTCTACTCAGAACGCGTTTCAACCTATCTGTGCTCACTCCTGTACTCCCCACATGCTCATCCGAAACACCATTTGCTCAAACCCCCTCCCCATGCTCACCCCTCCTTCTGTGTTCCATTCCCGCGCAACCACCAACACCCAGGGTGACCAACGTTCACCCGGTAGTCAGACCACCTGTGCTGACACCCCTTTACTCACCTGTCCAAGACTCACTAGTCGTTTAGATCTACTGCACTGTTCTCACCACCAACATTCTCGTCCTCACCACCCTGTGACATCCTCTCTGTATTCAGGAACGTATGCTCAGCCTCCACTGTGCTCCCACAACTTCTGCTCAACCCTCTGTACTTACCACCAACGTGTGTGCTCACCACACCCGTACTCACCCACCTCTTCTCCCCACAACACTCTATTATGATACACATTTGTTCAAACACCCTCCATTTGCTCTACCCTACTTCTGATTTACATCCGGTATCAACAATTTCGCCGGTCCCGTGAACAAACCTGCCCTATACTCCGACCTGTGCTCAACTCCGGTGCTCACTCCCCTGTTATCAAACCCCTGAGCGAACATCCTTGTTTCTCCCCGCGGGCATCCCAAATCGTGATCAATCCGCTGTGCTATTCGACCCCGCGCCCACGTCCTCAGGACACTGTGCTCACTCCGCCTATGCTTCCACTCTCTGTACTCAGCCCCGTGTGCTTCATTCCACTCCCTATGCTCATCACCACATGTTGCTCACCTCCACTCTGCTCAAACCCTGTGGTGAACCCACACTGTGTTCACCCTTCTGTGCTCATCCCACCATCCACCCTGTCCTCAGCTCCCTCCCGGGCTCCCTTCCGGGCTCCCACCCCCACACCAATACCGTGGTCAACATTCCGTACCACTCCCATCCAAGAACGACGTGATGAACATAGACAGGATTCTTTACCTGAGCAGATGACACCGGCATCATTGGTGTGTGACCAGGAATAGTGACCCCATGTCCCTGAGGGACAATCCCGCAGAGACGTCTCGTTCCCTCTGCACTGAACACCATACGTCACAATGGGCGCTGAGCCCCTCCCAAAGTGAGCGCCTCCTGGTGCTGACAGCGCGGCTCCACAGCCCAAATCTTTACACATCACAGCCGCGGCCGCCATTTCCCAGGTCAGACCAAAGCCAGAGCCTTCCACTGTGCCATAGCCACTTGCTTCGTAGCCGTCATATGTATCCACATCCCACATCAGATCGCTATATCCAAAGTTTTCGATCGTGTTATCCTCAATGCCAAATTCATAGTTGAACCTTTCCCAGGCATCGTCATTGAGATTAAGTAACATATTCTCGGTCAGATCGCCATCCACTGTGCCCCATTGTCCGTCGTAGTGAACCTCCACTTTCCCGGCACACGGGCTGCTGCCATTCACCAACCTCACACTCGCACTCTCTGTAAAATATCACACCCAATATAAAGAGTCTGTTTCTTGTTTGACTTCACGTCCAATCAACCAGGAAAGTACAATACAATGGGAGGCCTGTCATACTGGGAGCATGTCTGGGGCATAAACAAGAATAATATTCATTTTAACAGATGCAGACACTTCTGTCTATATACAGTCCACAACCCGCGTGTCATAACGATAGTAACGGTTTTTTAGACCTCTGTATTATTTAAACTACACTTGCAAACAAAACACTATTTTGTATTCTGATATTATGCAACATTTTAGATTGACCTACTATATTATAATATTATATTTTATATTATTACACTTTATTTTATATATATATGTTGCTCTCCAACGTCAAGTCACACCGTGGCTCGGCCAACACCTATGGGTAATCCCACATAAGGCAGACCCACCCAGGCAGAGATCACCCCAAGACGCAGGAGCCCAGGGCCAAATCACATCCCAAAGGACAGATCCTCCTCCAGCGCACAGCCAGACTCCACAGGGCATATCATCCCCCACCCAATGCACCATTTCCCACCGCCCCAGACACCAGCCCCAAGTCAAGCTTCCAGTTCATTTCTACCAGGGCATAGACCCCAGAAACAGCTACCTCACAGCGCACATGTCCTCTGGCACCGATATCGCCAGGGCGCAGCACCACACGTTCCCAATTGCACAGTCCTCACCCCGTGGAACAAATCTACATCCTAGGGCACAGCACATACATCACGCACATTCCCAGCCCCAGTGGCTCCCCACCTATGGCCAGCACCCCCACTCCCAAACCACACACCCGCCCATGCATAATTTCCCACTCCCAGGCACAGACACCCAGGCAACGCGATCTCCACACCCCAAGCACAGACGACATGCCCCATGTACAGCAACATAGGGAAGAACACCTCCAAGGCACAGCCCCAACCTCCCTACCCCATCCGCACACCGAGCACCGTCCGCTTGACCGAGGCAAAGCATGAATTTGCAAGGCGGAAATATAGACGTACTTTTTTTAGAGTTTCGGGTTGTAGTGCCTCAAAGCTCTGTCACTAGTGGTGGAACGGAGGGCACGAGGGATACGGGGTATGTGGGAACCTGCTTACTAACTTGCTCTGTCGATTGTATGATGGTTTCTCTTCGTATTCCCCAGTTGGAGGTGAAGAGAGGCTGAGTTTCACTCTTAGTAGCTAATGTTCCCACGTCAGCTTCTGGCTGTGAGATTGTGTCACTAGCCTACACAATCCACCGTCTTTCTCTCCAGAAATATCACTGTACAAGAAAAAAAAACAAGATCAATGCAGGAAGTACTAATACGGTATTTCGCACAATCAGTGATATGATTTCCCCGGTCTCCCACACAATGAGTAGTCCGTCCTTCACTACAGGGCAGATATTTAAGGCCATCAACATAAAACGCTCCAGTGGGGGTGTGAACACAAACTCAGGCTCGATCGTGAGAGAGAAGACAGGGAATGGGATTAGAATAGGGAGCTCCAAATTGGGGTCTACTACCAGCACAGACACGATGGAGAAATCGAGAGTAGCTGATGGGATTACTTAAGAAAACCATTTCCCTCTCTTCTCTATCCCCTCACGCTCCACTCCTCTCTCCTTTCTCTGGTAGCTCTCCGCTTCCATGTCTGACATCTCTCCTTTCTCTGCCTTCTCTTCTCTCTCTTCCTCTCTCCTCTCTATCCTCTCTCTTCCTTCTTTCCTCACTCGCCACTTACTCCTTTTACCGTTCTACCCTCTAGCCCTCCCGCATCTCCTCTACCAACAACACGAAAATATATTTGACCTTGCACGTCAAAAGAGTTTTTCGTACCTTACCTGATAACCGAGTTAAGGTGTTTTGAGAGCTGGTGCTGACGGAGGCTATTCGAAAGCACGATCAATGAGGAGGGTGTTGAGATGGATCGTGAAGGAAGCAAGGAAGGGGCGAGGAAAGGGACTGCAGAGTGGAGTACAAGAGGGTGGAGGCAAAGTGTCATATACTCCGATGGAGAATATGACACGGGCTGCAGAGTTCTGGGTGATATGCAATGTGTTTGCGTCGGCAAACCGGGATGTTATAAAGGCTTGAAGTTCGGTTTCCTTTGCCTGTAGATTGAAACAATGGCAAGGTCGGGTAATGTTGCGAATGTGGTTGAAGGCACAGCGTGTGAGGTAGAAAGGAGAGTTGAGGTTCAAACAGGAAGCCTCTCACTCCCCTATGCTGTCCATTTCTCAAGCTGGGCCGTCAATGTGTTTGGGTTAGCAACAATACTCACGGAAGATGAGAAACAATGGCTCCATGACAAGGATGAGTAGAGCTCGTGTGAAGATCTGATGCTGGTGGCTTATGCTTGCATCCGATGTGTAGCGGGCTCTGCAGACTCGGAGTTAAACCACACAGTGTGAATCTCAGGAGCAGCGTTTTCCAGAATTACTGAGCTCTGTGGTCCACCAACATCCTAACCCATGTGACACACAAACACAAAGAAACAGTCTTACTCACACACTCGCAAACACACACACAGACAAAAACACACATAAATTCACACTGAGAATCGAACGCGATATGTGACTTAGAGATGCATATTGCACAATTATCAGAGCTAGGGAGCAGGCAATCAGACGTCCTCTCTTTCTCTCTCGGCAGAGACCAGGCAGAATCAGCACATATGATTTCCTTTTATAGGAATTATATCACCCTCACACACAGCCAGCCAGTGTGAACGCGATTCTCGGAAACTGCAGTATGTTATTTTAACGCAGTGAGCCATGCCCTTATAGGTAGTTGTGAGCTGAGCTACACACGCAGCTGGTAAATGCAGTGGAAAGGAGAAGTGAGTTCTTGCTGGTGTCCCATTGGACACTTCCCCATTGCCGTGCACACATTCTGTATGATTGTGTTCGTCAACAAATATATAGTCATTACACATTTCCTTGAAATATTGTAGAAGGACTTGACACAGGAATAATACCTGGAGTCACTTGTAACAAAATATCGACTGGAGAAACCAGATTTTCGCCCTCAGTTTCGTCTCTGTACCGGATTACTTACTTCCTCTTTTCAGTTGTTGACACTTTTTGGGACAGAGGGACAGGTTGATGACACATCATCAACCTGTCCCTCTCCTCTGGCTCTGTCCCCATTCCATTAAAAACTGCCATCATCACGCCCACCCTGAAAAAACCCTCCCTTGATGCGTCGCAGCTATCAAGCTACCGGCCCATCTCCAACCTCCCCTTTCTCTCCAAGGTCTTGGAAAGAGTTGTCGCCTCCCAACTGCGCTCTTTCCTTTCCACCCATTCTCTTTTTGAACCCCTTCAGTCAGGTTTCCGTGCTGCCCATAGCACAGAAACTGCCCTGGTCAAGGTCACCAATGATATCCTGACCATCTGTGACCAGGGCTCCCTCTGTCTCCTCGTCCTCCTCGACCTATCGGCAGCATTCGATACGGTCGACCACGCTATCCTACTCCTCCGCTTGTCCTCCCACCTAAACCTTCAAGGAACTGTCCTTGAATGGTTTAGGTCGTACCTTTCTCACCGTCTTCACTTTGTCTCAACGAATGGCTTCTCCTCCACCCCCCGTACTGTCTCATGTGGTGTCCCTCAGGGCTCTGTCCTCGGTCCCTCCTCTTCACCCTCTATATGCTCCCCCTCGGTGACATCATCCGCAGACATGGAGTTAACTTCCACATGTATGCGGATGACACCCAACTCTACCTTTCCTCCTCTACTCTCAACTCCACGACCACCGATGTCCTGACAGCCTGCCTGTCCGACATCGAGTCCTGGACGAGAGACAACTTTCTTCAGCTCAACGTGCGAAAAACCGAGGCCCTCCTGATTGGCTCACGTCAGCGCCTCCGCACCTCAGGCGCTGACACCATCAGCATCCAAGGCTGCACTCTCCACCTCGCAAAGCCAGTCAGGAACCTCGGCGTTTTGTTCGACCCTGAGCTGTCCTTTCTCCCTCACATCCGCACTACAACTGGCACCGCCTTCCATCACCTTCGGAACATCGCCAGACTACGGCACTACCTCACCCCTCACGCTGCTGAAACCCTGGTCCACGCCTTTGTCACCTCAAGGCTGGACTATGGGAACTCTCTCCTCGCCGGCCTTCCCGCCACCTCCCTCCACAAGCTGCAGGTCATTCAGAACTCTGCAGCTCGTGTACTGTCCCGCACCAGGCTTCGCGACCACATCACTCCCACCCTCGCTCGCCTCCACTGGCTCCCCATCCCCCAGAGGATTGATTTCAAGATCCTCATCCTCACCTACAAGGCCATTCACGGCCTTGCTCCCTCCTACCTCTCCAACCTACTATCCCCCTACCTACCTGCCCGTACCCTCCGTTCCTCTGGCTCTGGTCTGCTCCACGTCCCCCGCCCCAACCGCCCTACCATCGGTGGTCGGGCCTTCAGCCTCTCAGCCCCCAGGCTCTGGAACTCCATCCCCCAGTGCCTTCGCCTTGCTTCCTCCCTTTCCTCCTTCAAGGCCGGTCTCAAAACCTTTCTCTTTGACCGTGCCTTCAGCTCCCCTCTCGACTCTCTTCCCCCTCCTCGCTCCCTCCCTTCCCTCCCCTCACCCTGACCATTTCCCCCTCCTTGCTCCCTCCTTTCCCTCACCCTGACCATTTCCCCCCTCCTCGCTCCCTCCCTTCCCTCCCCTCACCCTGACCATTTCCCCCCTGCTCGGGTCATGACCCAACTGTGCAGCGCCTTGGGACGTCCTCCTGACGTGAAAGGCGCTTTATAAATGGAATCTTGTTGTTGTTGTTGTTTTTCTTTTCTTAGTAACTTCCCTCTTTGCTTCCCCGCAGTATTTCAGGATTCTGCCTGCGGATGACGGAGCCCAGCCTGGCTCATCAGCAACAACTCGAAGGGCAGACTAGAAACTGAGGGCAAGATATCCTCCTACTCAGCTCCTTTTAACACTGCAAGCCAAAGCGCTAACTAACTGATGGACTGTTACTTGCTGGATGAGCACCAATATAGCTTGCCAGACGCCGCTCTCAATGAGAAGCTATGTAGTTGTAGCAGAAGAGACAGAACATTTACCCAAACACAATTTCTGACGTCAGCAAAAACTGGGTACGGAATTTGCAACTAAAAGTATAAATAAAGCCAAAGTATTCAGGCATTGTGTATTTGGATTTCAAGGAAGCGTTTGATAAATTACTGAACCCATAGCGGTGAAGAAAGTGAAGAATGATATCGGGGGAAATCATAGAGTTATACGTCACAGGAAGAGGCATTCAGACTATCATATCTTGCCGACTCTTTGAACGAATTTTCCTATTTAATCCTACTCCCTCACTCTCTCCCCCAAGTCCAGCAAATATGTCTTCCACAAATATCTGACTTTGGCGGTTTGGATTGAAAGTGGTTGAACTGTGGGAAATAGAGATTCGTCAGAAGCTTATAGGTGGGAAGGTCTCCGAAGCACACCTGACGAGAAAGGCGCTTTACAAATATAATTTTATATTGTATGGCAGAAATCGACAATTGAGAGGCAGCAGAACAGATTGTAGAAAGCTGTAAAATACGAAACACACAATAAAGGTTGATGTTCCACAGCGTTGCAACGTTAAAGGGTAGTGTACAAAGCATTTACCAGCATGAGTGGATGCAATTAGCAAGAAAGATTGGAACGTTTCTCCCCAGATTGAGAGGAGGCCTCATGGAAGTGGATCACAGTGTGAAAACAATTTGATAAAATGGACATTTATAAACTGTAAATCTAAAAGTCGGTTCATTAATAAAGAGAGCTGCACTTTGCAGCATAGCTTCAAGGAGTCCTGAAGTGGATGATGCTATACCAAATGTAAGAAAGACAACGTTATTTTTTATTTGATCTATCATGGAATTTAAGAGGATATACTTTCACAAAGAGTGTGGGCAGACTGTGGAATTTGTTGACACAATCTGTTGGTGATGTGAACATGTCAGTGTATTTAATAGGGAACTTGGTGTATTTAGAAGAGAATACAGGGAGGGGTAAATGTGGTGAACAGAGGGAATTAGGAGAGGAAATAGAGGAATGCAGGAGAGGGCAACAGAATTGTAGGCGTGTGGAATAGAACATTGTAGGAAGGGAATAGGGAGAGAGATGGAGGAAGAGATGGGAAGGAATGGACCATTTGGCTGGAATGGCCTGTTTCTCCGGATCATTCTGTTCGAATCCTTGTGCTCGATGACGAACATACAGGAAGTTTAGCTGTGACTTTCAGGTTGATGTACAGTTTTCAAATGGAAAAATCCTACAGGTCAGATATTGGTGGATACATAGGAGAGCAGATGAGTGTCTGTAAGAAATAGCAGCCTTTAAACTGATTGATAATCCAATCAAAGAAATGTGAGATTTGTCTTTTTTCCTTCAGGAAAATTTTGAGCTAATGATAGTCATTCAATTGGTAATCTATTTATTTTTTTCTCAAGAGTGATATTGGAACTATGACGCTCCTTACTGGGAAGGGTCTGATTAGTTATGAGCTCAGGTGGTAAATAAAGCGAAATGTTTCCACTATTATGCTGTACCTGTCCCGGGATTTGTGTTGCTTTGGTAAATAGAGAGTTAAATTGAGAGTTCCCCATCCCTGCTGTCTTGTCGGTTTTTGAGAACATTACAATTAGACAAGGAAGCCACTTCCAGCCTGCAATATCTCGGGTAACCACAGGGGGAGCAAACATATCTGCCTTTTGAGCTGCAGCTCAGCTATTAACAGGCAAGAGAAAAGACAGGCAGATACCGTTTGTGCAAATTATTGTAATTCATATGAAATCAGGTGGTAAAATAACTATAATTAATTCCAGCAGAATGAATATATCAAATATAACCAGGACTCTACCTGAGACACGTTATCCTCTCTATCAACGTCCAGAGGGCAATTGTGGTGTCTCTCCAAAAGTGAGACTCAGAACTACCCAGGAAGCTCACTGATTTCTGTGTCTCTTAAAGTGGTCGACACTACTGGCAAAAGAGATGGGAATTTCTCCAGATGATGGAAATTTTAATATTAGACATGATGTCAAATGGCAAAGGTAGCTGAATCACTGCTATTGTGTAGGCTTTGCAGCTTTACCGGATATACAGTACCAACCACACAAAACTCCATGCAAAAACGGCCCAATTACTTAACCAGAAGGAAAGAAAAACAGCTGAATCTAACGTGAGAGTTTTCAAAGAAGGTTCTTATTCTCCACAGTTCTCTGTGCAGAAACCCACTTTGAATCTCCAGTGTGATTTTTAACAATCATAATAATCCTTGCATTTGATATCGTGTCCTATCAGATATTCAAACCGCTTCGCAAGATATACTGGGAAGTCCTTCCGACGTGTAACACGCTTCATAAATATAATTTTGTTGTTTGTTGACGTTACTGTTGTACTGTAAAGTGTAGTGACTGTATTTTTTTGATGAAACGCAGCACTATTATATTTCAAAAACATTTTCGTGGGTCATAGCTGTATTCAGTTGGCTGCTGCGTTTCACCCAAAAAATATAGCGACAGTCCCACGTGGAGGGCGCTTTATAACTGAAAGTTGATGTTAATGTACATGTAAATTAGAAGCTACTAAAAATAATAATATGCCACTAATACTGATACAATACAAATTTTCTGATATAATATACTAATATCAACAATAGCAATAATACAAAAAACAATAATCACATCAACTGGCAATTATAGAGCCCTTTCCCTCTACACAGCGCATCGCCTCAGAGCTTAACTTTGGCAGCGCCTGACTCCGAACCGGAGGAAGAATAACAATAAAATTGAGAATCATGGTTGGCGTCTCTCTCTCGCTCTCTCTCTCTCTCTCTCCCTTTCACTGCTGTCAATCACTGATTAGAGAACGACAGAGGATAGGTGTGAGTGCGGTTCTCTCTCTCCAGTCAGTCACTGGTTACCAGGGAGACATTGGACGTGTCTCTCTCTCTCTGTCTTCTCAATCACCGTGACTGTGGGCATGTCTCTCTCTTTCCTATCAATCACCCGTTAACAGGGAGAAAGTGGGCGCATCCCTGTCAGTGAAGGGGAGGAGAGGGGAGTGCTGGCGTCACCAAGTGACGGAGGGAGAGGCGAGAGAGGGTCACACACAGCGGGAAGTTGTGAGAGAAAGAAAGAGAAGGTGAACGTGAGAGAAACAGACAGACAGAGAGAGAGAGAGGGAGAGAGAGAACGAGAGGGTGTGTATGAGAGAGAAGGGGTGTAGGAGGGACTGAGAGACAGAAAATATGGCGGCGGCAGATCAGTAGCAGGCCGCTCGCTCCCTCCCTGTGTCTCTCACACTCAGCCTCTATCTGTCCCTCTCTCTCTCTATCTCTCTCATACTCACCTTCTATCTGTCCCTCTCTCTCTCTCACACTCATCCTCTCTCTAGCCCTCTCTGTCTCTCGCACTAATTCTCTCTCTTCCCCCTCTCTCTCTGACATCACATTCACAGCCACAGCCTGCGGCACAGACCCGGAAACTACAGATCCCGGCATTCTTCACGGCCCAGGGGCCTGTGGTCACGGAGCTGGGCCGCGCTGGGCATCCTGGGAGCTGTAGTCAGAGTGTGCCACTCTGTCTCTGTGTCTCTGACTGACTGAGCTGTGAATGAGGGGCATGTCCTGACTTTCTGATATTAATCTGCAGTGTCCGTGCTCGATTAAGAGGAGAATGGATTGAGGGGCAGCTCTGAAACACAGTCACACAGACTCTCTCTCACACACACACGCACACACAGTCTCTGTGTCACACACACGCAGTCTCTATCTGTTTCTCGCACAAACACACAAACACGCACAGTCTCTCTGTCTTACACACACAGTGTCTCTCTTTCTCTGACACGCAATAATGATATAACAACAAAATTCCATTTATAGAGCGGCTTTCACGTCGGTAGGACGTCCCAAGGCGCTGGAGAGTTATGTCAGCACACGAGCAGGGGGGAAATGGTCAGGGTGAGGGGAGGGAAGGGAGGGAGGGAGCGCGGAGGGAGGGAGGAAAGGTCGAGGGGGTAGAGAGGTGATGGGAGGGAAGGGAGGTGCGAGGAGGGGGTAGAGAGTTGAGAGGGGAGCTCAAGGCACGGTCAAAGAGAAAGGTCTTGAGACGCCTTGAAGGAGGAAAGGGAGGAACCAAGGCGAACGCACTGGGGGATGGATTTCCAAAGCCTCGGGGCTGCGAGGCTGAAGGCCCGACCACCGATGTTAGGGCGGTTGGGGCGGGGGATGTGGAGCAGACCGGAGCCAAAGAAACGGCGGGTACGGGCAGGGTACGGGCATATAATACTAATACTGAAAACATATTATTATACAAATGTAACAATAATACAACCACAATAATAAAACCAATATAATAATAATTTAATAACAATAATAGTTTTTTTTCACCTATATTACCGTTTTCCGTCAATCTGTTCTGCTGCCTCTCAATTGTTGTTTTGTGGCATACATAAAAATGCGAAACTAAACTTGTATAGCGACTTGTACGTCATGAGGACGTCGCAAGTCGCTGAGCAGTCATGGATTAGGTCCTGAGCGAGTTGATGTGGTGTAGGGCGTTGGGGTGGGGGCGGAATCGACGTTGATTGATAAGGTGGAGTCCTCGATTTTGGTCTATGGGTAGAGAGTGGGGAAATACGATTAATTTGGACAGCTCTTTTAAAGAGTTGGCACGGACACGATGGGCTGAATATTTGGGGAAGTCACATTTGCGGGGCTACGAAGAGAGAGTGGGTGAATCGGATTAATTAGAAAAGCTCTTTCAAAAAGACGGCACAGACACCATGGGCTGAATGGCCTCCTCCTGTGCTGTATAATCCTATTCATTATCCTAATTTTGGGAGCATAGGTGTCTTCACCACCTTCTGCTCAGCAATTTACCAAACGATTCCGGGAAATCCAAATACACTCCCTATGAAGGCATTGCCTTCACTTACGCGTTTAGTTCAAACATTGGAGCCAAGGTGTTTATTGCTGACGTAGTAGTTCGCGTTTGGGTAACTGTTGGAGTCTAAGCAGTTAAACCCACACAGTCTGTCGTTCAGATGGCTGTCTAGCAACCTTTCCTGCTGCTTGTTCAGCTAGGACCACCTTACCGTTTGTTAGGGCTGCAGGAATAACAGGAGTTGAGTTGGAGGAATCCCTGCCCCCAGTGACAGGTCGACCTTCCGGCCCTGCCGATGAGCCAGGCTGGGCTATGCTGTCATCAGCACTGAGTGCCGCGCGATATTGCGGCGGAGCAAAGAAGGAAGTAACAACGGAAATATAAAGTCTGAGCAACAGAAAAGTGGAAGGATGTGATCCGATAGAGAGTATAAACAGAAAGCGTAAATCTGTTGCTCCAGTCTATATTTTGTTATATTTAACACCAGGTCTTATCCCTGCTACCAATCTTTCCGAAGTGTTTAACGACTGAGTATAATGTGTCATGACTATATGTTTGTATACGAACACAAAAATACGAAATTTGATAACACAGCAATGGAGAATTGTCCAATGTGAAACCAGCAAGGACTCACTTCTCCTTTCCACAACATACTCCGATGTGTGCTCAGCTCACGGCTCCCTATGAGGGCTTACTCACCATATTAAAATAGCTTATTGCTGTTATGTGAATCAGCTTCACGCTGGCCGGTTGAGTTTGAGTCTGAGGCATGTGTTGCAACAATTCCCGTTAAAAGCATCACAAGACATTCTGGTACCGCCTGGTCTCTGCAGAAAGTAAGAGAGAAAGGAGAGGCAGAGGCTGGGTCTCTGATTCACAGGTTTGAAATTCGCTCAACATCCATCTCTATATCGCAGCTCGAGTTCGTCTCTTAGTGTGTGTGCGTCACTGTGTGTGTGTCAGGCTGCTTCTTAGTGCGCTTTTTATCACAACAGCTCTGTGTGTGTCTGTGTCATAGGGATTTGGAGGTTTGGGGATCACAGTATTCCTGGCAAACGCTGCTTCAGCTATTTACTGCGTGTGGTTGATCACTACGTCTGCGGAGACCCCTCTCCTTAAGACGGACAAACACGGGACCCCAGGCTCTGTGCTCATCCTCGACATGGAGCCATTGTTTTTCATCTTCCGTGAGTATCGTTCCTTACCGATCACAGGGACGGCGCATCCAGAAAGATGGGAAGCAGAGAGGAGTGAGAGGCTTCTTGGTTGACTCTCAACTCTCCTTTCTACCCCACACACTGTGCCAAACAACACCGCATCATGGTTTCAAACAACAGGCAACCGAAACCTCCTACACGCATTCATAACATCCAGGCTTGCCTTTGCAAACTCACTGCTTTTCGGCCTGCACAACTCCTCCTTCTATAGGCGGCAGATTACCCAGAAAACTGCAGCCAGTGCCATCACCTCCACGAGGCTCTGTGACAGTATCAACCCCCATTCTTGCCAGACTCCATTGGATGAAGTTCAAGACCGTATTCTTCACCTTCAAAATCCTCCATGGCCTTGTTTCCCACCTTCAATTACGACTTCCTAACGCCCTGCGAAACTTCCCGCTCCTACCGCTCTGTGGGCTCCGTCCTGATTCACATCAACCACCTCAAACTCCCCACCATTTGCCCCACTCTCTGGAACTCCAATTTGCAGTTAAACTAGCTCGCCCCTTCCTTGTTTCCTTCAAGATCCGTCTTAACACCCTCTCCTTTGCCGTGCTTTCGATCACACCCCATTCCCCCCGTACTCTCCACACTACTTCAGGGAGTGACGGAGGTGAAAAACAGGGGCAAGAGGGGAGAGAGGTGTTAAACGATGGTGAAGGGGAGTGTTGGAGGATTTTGAGGGGGAACTCGGATTGTTGTCATTGAAAGAGAGAGGTTGAACGGGGATGGAGGCCTTTGCAAAGATAAAGTCCTCCTGGATACTTCCCCGCGTGAAGGGCGCTACATAAATGCAAGTTGTCAAAACGCAAGTTATTGCAAATGGCGAGAGCGTGAGGATAGACCAGGAAAAATAGTAGCCAGTATACACAGTCCTCACCGAAATGGAGAAATATTGTGTTCTGCCTATCAACGGGATTCGGGATAAATTTCTGTTTCTGCGTGGTCACCACACCCCATGTTCTCCAAGACTCGGAAGAGAAACATAGACGATTTTTTTTGCACAGAAAATACCATTCAGCCCATTGTTGTATTTGTGAGTCTATCAAATAATTCTTTATTCAGTCTTTTTGTCTGCTCTTACTATCATGTCTGTGCTGGTGCTCGCTCTTCCTCTGGCGTGGAGGGCGTTTTATAAATCAAAATCCAAGTTGTTGTTATTAATGTTGTTGGAGCTCTCTACACGAATCCCATTCCGAACTCTCTCTCTCGCCCATGGCTGTGCTGCTGCTCGCCCCCACACTGGAGCTCTCTATGCTAACCCCATTCCCTACTCACTCTCTCCCTCTTTTGTATGTGATGGTGCTCGTTCCACCACTGGAGCTCCCTACGCTTATCCCATTCCCTGCTCCCGCTTTGGCCATCGTGTCTGTGCTGCTGCTGGTTCCAGTACTGGAGATCTCTACTTGATTCCCGTCCACGGCTCTCTTTCTCTCTCCATGCTGCTTCTTCCCACTGGAGCCTTTTATATTGATGACGTTAAATGACTATGCTGTAGTTAAGGATCGACCATTGACGGTGTGACAGACTGAACAGATCAGGTTCTTGATTGTATGACTTTCGTTATCAATAATTCCTGCTTTGATCTTGTTTTCTTGTTCCTTGTGCAGTGCTATTTCTGGAGAGACGGACGGTGGAATCTGCAGGTTAGTGACACAAACTCACAGCCAAAAGCTGCTGTTGGAACATTTGCTTCTGAGTGTGAGTGTTGGCCTCTCTTCAGCACCTTCTGGGAACAGTAGGCGGAAACAGGGTACAATCCACAAAGCACATTAATAATAATGCTAATTATTAATAGTGCTGGTAGACAGACCTTCCGTTTGGGACTCGTGCCCTCCGTTCTAAGAATGGTGACCGGGCTTTTAGTTCTTAAACCTTGAAAGAGGCTACCTCCATATCTCCGCCTTGCCCCTTCATTATTAGGCCCTCTTAAGGGCTGTGTGCTTTGGTGGGCTAAGCATGTGTGGAGGAGCAATGCCCTGAGATTTGCGAGTTCCTCCTGGGGAGGAGGGATTGTACTGTGCTGAGGCAGCCAGGTGGTTTGGTTGGGGGACGATTGGTGCGCTATGCCTGTGATAATCTATGCCTATATAGAGGTGGGCCTGGGGTCTACTATATTTAAGGTTGGAAGTTGTTCTGTCCCCTCGGCGAGGTTTTGTGTCCTCGGTGGGTCTTTCAGCGGAGTGGGGAGAGCGGCGGCTGTGTCTAGTTTTGTTGCTGTGCCATCTGGTTGGCTGTGCCATCGGGTGTGGAAATGTACCCTGCGGAGCGTGTGTACAATCTTGGGGTTGACGGGCTTTTCCTGGCAGAGTGGCTGCTCTCTGCGCTGGGGGGTGGGGTGGGGCGGAGGTGTGTTACCGGGGAGTTGGAACTCCGCCCTGAAGGAAGGACTGTACCCTTCAGTGAGGGGTTTCAGCCTTATGTGGAAGAGTTGCGGCCAGGTTTGAGGGGCCGTGTCTTGATGGGATTTGACCTTGGTTGGATTTTGTGCTGTGCAGGAGGCGCTGGGCGCTATGCAGGGGCATATGCAAATGGGAGGGTCTTTCCAATTGTGAGTTCGTACCTGTGCCTATTGGCTGCTGGACTTGGGAGGTGGCTGCGATCTTGGGAGGCGACACCTGTTCCCTGAGTTCGTTGTGCTTGAAGTTCTGTGTCAGCTGGTGTTGGGCTCTGCTGCAGTTGCTGTTCCTGGGATGTCAGCTGTGCTCTGGGGGTAGGTGTGGGAAGGATCAAGAGGCTGCAGCATCTTGGATGGGGGAGGATTTTAGCCTGGGTGTGTCGTCTGTGCAATCGTAGAAGGTTTGTGACCGATGGTGGGTCTTTGTCTGGAGCGAGCTGTGGCCAGTGTGTTTGTGCTTTGGGGTTTTAAGGCTGTGGCCTGTGGTTAGCTATTACCTTGGTGGTGGAGTGGAGAGTTTTTTTGCCCTGAGTATATTTGACTTTGGGTTGCGGAAGCTGACTGACTGGAAGTCTAAATTTCTTTTATTGTGTATAAACTGTGTAACGTGGCCTGACACAAACCTGAGCCACTAGTACACTAATAAAACGACAATATCTGTGTCTATATCTGTTTATCTGTCAACAAACGCAATAACCAATTGAGCTACAGATATTATTTGTAACTTACCAGGAATATCTTGCATGCCTAATATCATGGGCGCAGTTTCGGGGATCTACTGCCGTTGCTGAGTTTTATTTAATAAAATTACATAATTTAACCACAATAAGGATGTATGTATAAAGTATAATATAATATTATAAAGTATAATATTCTTATATGAAGTATGATAGCATCAGATATAATAATCTAATATAAACTATAAAGTCTAAAATAAATTGTAATAATCTAATATATGTACATTGTATTCTATTACGCTGGGTGACTGGAAGTCAAGCAGGAATCAAACACTAAATACAGTGTGCAATATTTTACAGAGAATGTGGGTGTGAGGCTGGTGAATGGCGGCAGCCCATGTGCCGGGAGAGTGGAGATTTACCAAGGAGGATATTGGGGCTCAGTGGATGGCTATAGCTATGACTATGGGTATGTTCTGACCTGGAATATGAAGGCCGCGGCTGTGGTGTGTCAGGAGTTGGGATGTGGAGCCGCGCTGTCAGCATCAGTAGGAGCTCACTTTGGGGAAGGATCAGGCTATGTTGTGACATATAATATTCGGTGCAAAGGGAGCGAGTCTGCTCTGAGGGATTGTCCCTCAGCGACCTGGAATCATTATTACCGGACGCACTCCAATGATGCTGGAGTCATCTGCTCAGGTAAATAAGTGTATCTTTGATCATCACGTCGTTCTCGGAGTGGACTGGTTGGTGACCACGATGTGGGTTGGAGGGGCACGGAAGGTTGCAAGGGATCGGGTGCAAAAAAAAAAAAGTGGCTGAACACGGGGGGCGTTGACCGCAGTAGTTTTGAGTACGGAGTGTGGGGATGAGAGACAGAGTGAGGCAGAGCACACGGGCTGTGAGCACAGTGGAGTGAACACGCGGGTTGGAGTGCTGGAGTGGGGGTTTGGCAGAGAGAGGCTGAGCACGAGATCGAGGGGTTTGAGCAAAGGGGAGGACAGCAAAATGGGGTGAATAGAGTGGGTTGTTCACAGGTGTGGTTACCATAGGTTAACTGACATTAAAACAATGTGATGAGCAAAGGGAAGCGAGCACAGGGAGGGAAGCACAGCTTGATCGAGCAAAGTTGGAGTGACCAGCCGTTGTTGGGTTGTGAGACGGCAGCAGCACAGAGGGCCGAGACAGGGTTGAAAAGAAGTTGGGGAGCACTGCGATGTGAGCACAGGGTATACGCATAGGAGGAAGTGCGAGCACAGTATTGGCACAACGGGAGAGCCCGGGGGGGGGGTGGGGACGAAGAGAGGGTCTCTGATCTGAGGGACATGATCACAGCGGTTTGAACACAGGATATGAGCACAGATGTTGTGTGAGAAGATCTCAAGGGTGAGCACATGTGCGTGATCACAAATGGGTGAGCAAAGTGGAGATGAGCGTAGTGAGGGGAGCGCAGGAACCTGAGCATGTGGTGTGGAGATGCACAAGCATGGTAGCAGAGGTGAGAGCACAATGGGGCAGCACAGGGTTGGAAAGCAAAGGGCGGCTTGATCATTGGGTATGAGCACAAGTGGGGAGCACAGAGACAGCACAGGGAAGCACAGTTCAAGCATTGTGGGGAACCACAGTGAAGTAACAGAGGTGCGAATAGGTTAGAAAAAGAATGGTGGTGTGCACAACGGGTTTAACACAGCTGCCTGAGCAGGAGAGATTCAGCATGCGAGGGTTCAGCACATGCTGAGGACAGGGAGTGGGGGAGCGAAAGGGGAGCTCAACACAGGGAGTGTACAGAGGTTGTGAATAAGCGGTGTTAGCACAGGGTAATGAGCACAGTGGGATTCGGCACAACGTTTTGAGCACAGGGGACGTGAGCACAGGAAGAGGGCATCGGAGGTTCAGAAGCGGAAGAGGGCAAAGGTTGAGTGAGCACAGTAAAATGGCACAGCGTGTTGAGCACAGAAAGAGGGGACAGGATGGGTAAAAGTGGAGGTAAACCCAAGGAGGATACATAGGTGGTGTGAGGACAAGGGGTTTGAGCACAGGAGTGGGGTTGAAATGGGGGCTTCGATGTGAGCAAAAGGAGGGGCCTGAGCAAAACGGAGTTTAAGAACAGGATGCCGAACATATTGGTGATGAGCAGAAGGACCGGGTGCACACAGGTTGTGGTGGCAAAGGTGAATGAGTACAGTGGCTGAGCATAAGGGACTCGGGTGAGCACATAAAGGCGAGTGAGCAAGGAAGCTGCCAAGCACGGAAGGTAGTGAGCACAGTGGTTAGTGAGCACAGTGGATGGTGAGTGAAGGGGGCTGAGCAAAGGGGATTGAGCACATGGTTCCAAGCACAGGGGGTTGGTGAGCACAGGGAGCTAAGCACAGGAGCGTAGCTGAGAAAACAGGATGGTGAATATAGACGAGTGAACACAGTGGGAGGAGGAAATATAGGCAGAAGTAAGGGAGGATGTGAACAGGGGTGTGAGCACAGATGTTGGGAGCACAAGATGTGTGAGCGCAGAGTGGCGTGAGCACAGGGGTTGAACAAAGGAGGTGCGAACATAGGAGGTGAGCACATTAGTGCCAGCACTGGTGTGTGATCACAGCGGAGGGTAAGCACTGGTGGGTGAACACAGCGTGTACAAGCGTTGGTCCATTACAAAGGGGATGCCTGGCAGAGCACAGAGTGGAGTGAGCACAAGGTGGGGATTAAGATAAGGAGGGCTGAGCACAGAGGTGATGTGCAGAAGTCGTGCAAGCACGGGGGAGTGAGCAGCTGTGGTTAGCAGATGTGGTAAGCAGAGAGGGTGAGCACATGACTAGGGGTGGATGAGTATATTGATGCGGACGTAGCAACAGGAGAGTTGAGCACAGCGGTGGAGGACAGGGTGAGAGCACAATGAGGGGACACAATGTGCGAGATCACTGTGTGTGAGCAAATGGGCTGAGCAAACGGGCACTGAGCAGTGGGGGTTGAAGACATGGGATGAGCACAGTGTGTGGCAAAGGTGCGGGTGAGCACAGGCTTGGTGTGTACAGAATGCGGGTTGGGGGATGAGCACAGGGCTGTAAGCAGAGGATTGAAAACTGTGGGTGTTGAGCACAAGGAGCGTGAGCGTGATCACGATGAGTGGGTTTGAGCCCAGGAGATTTGAGGCCCGGTGTGTGAGCAGAAGGGGTGAGCAAAGAGGATGTGAGCACAGGCGGTGTAAAAACATAAAGGGGGTGGGAGCAACAGGAGAGATGAGCGCATGAAGGTTAGAGTAGGTTTGGTGAGCACAGTTGGGGTGAGCACAAAGGGTTTGAGCACAGGAGATGAGCACAGGGAGCATCGCATATGGGGGCGAACACAGAGGGTGAGCACAGAGGTGGTGAGCAGAATGGGGTTGCGCACAGAGGGCCTGAGCAAGGCGTTGAGCACAGGATGGGTGAGCACATTGTGTGTGCCCAGGTTGGGTTAGCACAGGTGATGTGCACAGGTGTCTGAGTGAGCAAAGAGTTATAGCATAGGCAGGGTTAACCCAGAAGTGTTGAGTACACCGTGGTGAGCACAGAAGGTGAGCATAGTGAGGTTTGAGAATAGATGGTGGCTGAGCAGAGTGTGCGGCTGTCATGGGGGTAGGGGAGCCCAGGTAGCGTGTGTGTTGCGGTTGTGCTGGGGAGAGGGTCAGGGGCTGAGCACAGGACGAGCTGCTGAGTGGGTGCAAATTATCTGGTGTCATTGACTTGTGACTAATGATAGATAGAAAAATTACAGGACTCAGGTCCTTAAACCAACAACAGTTAGTGACCAGCGCCGCTCATGTCGGGAGGACATTCCAACGTTCTGCAAATGAACCTCACCAACACCAGGTATTTAAAACCACGGCCAATAATCGCAATAATTATTTGAGCACTGCAAACTTTCCGTAGTGACTTAACGCAACTGTTAAGTCAATGACCAATTTTATTTGAGAATTATCGGCAAAGTCACCACGAGAAATTCCCTTCTGGTTTTGAATATTGGCCCGAGATGTGTAACCTCTGCCTGAAAAGGAGGCAGCAAGCGATCAGGCACCACGAGCCCCACCCTGGCCCCGAGCCCCACCCTGGCCCCGAGCCCCACCTTGGCCCCGAGCCCCACCCTGGCCCCGAGCTCCACCCTGGCCCCAAAACCCTCCCTGACACCGAGATCACACTGACCTGGACCTCACACCGATAACCAGCGCACACTAACTCCCAGCTCACACTGACCTCGAGCTCACAGAAAAGTGTGTAACTGCAGCAGAAACCCAGCGTACAATAAACCGTGTTAACATCAATCCACGACTCTGCCTCGTATTTGTCCTCAGACAGAAACATTCTCAAAGGCTGAGGCTGCACTCATTGTCGGTACGGATGTTTACTGTCACAGCTTACATTAGAGGGAGTGTTTGCAACATTATTTCTACGGTGTTTTTACTGCAGATTCGCTCCAGAAAACCAACATTTCCCTGAATCCAGATTCCCGGGCGTTTGTGAGAGGGGAAAGCGCTGAGATCTCGTGTTCTGGGAACTATCCTGGCAGCAAATGCTCTTTTTTCAGAGACGGAGAGTTTATCACATCACAAAGAGCTGCAAACAACAGCAACGCTGTAACTTTCATTCCATCGGAGATCAGGGCAGGCAATTACTGGTGTAAATGTGTTAAAAATATGGACGGGCGAGAGCTCACATTCCCAGAGAGCGAACGAATGGGAATCAATGTGTGGGGTAAGTGCGAATGTCTGGAGACTCTCACCAAACACTCACTGCCCCCTTGTGTCCAATCACAGCGATCACAGTACACTTCTCCCATCCTATCCTTCCTACTCTTCCGCCCGCTCCGTGACACGAGGCTCATGCCATTCTCTACAGAGCTTTGGCCCTCTACCCTCCTCAGTCTATCCTGTCTCCGCCTCTCCTCCCTCTCACCCGCGACTCTCCCTCTCTATCGTTCCCCGGCATTTTCTTCCCACTCTCTCCCCCATCTTGCACAATTTTCATCCCATTTTGACCCCCTCTATAATCGCTCGCCCCATCATTCTCCGGGGTCTACATCCTTCTCTTCACCCAATCTCTCCTCCCCGCTTCTCCACCCCTAGCTACCCTTCCTTCCCCCGCTCACTCTCCCCTTCAAGCCTCTCCCCCTCACTCCTCTCTCTTCCCATCCACGCTCCCTCTCTACCATTTTCCCCTTCCTCGTTCGCCTCTCTCCCTCCCTACTCCAACCAACACAACCCACTTCTATATCTCGGTGAATGGCACACTTTCTGCTCATCATTCCCAGAGGCTGGTACCTGCGGGTCAGTGAAAACCAAACCCCAGAGTGTGCACATAGCTGCTTTTGCTGTGGATGGCTGGCAAGCTTTAGCTTTAGCACATTACCTGTTGGAACTTTATCTTCTGCTTTTCACAGAATTGATTGTAATCATAAACTGCCACCAGTGTTTGGTTTGCCCTTCCATTTCCTGCCGATGAGCCAGGCTGGTCTGCTCTATCACCATGAATGCCCTGAAATACTGAGTAGCCACCTCTCTTAGGAACAAGACAAGAGACAAATCGCGGTGGCCTCAATTCTGATAATCTGGTGCCAAACGCATCTGCATATAACCCGTTCAACTGCAGTTACTCGACGTCATGTGTATGTCTGGATTCCACTTAAATGTGTTTGAAACACAACTGAAGACAACACGAGAGGACCAGGCTGAATCCACGGACTCCTATCCCAGCCTGGAACTGTATGTTAAACGAGTCCCTGGCCTCACTGCCCTCCCTGGCCACCCCGCACACAGCCTTCTCTCCCCATTCGTCTCTGCGAATAAATAATTACTGGGTTCTGTTCTAAAACTGTCCCTCAAATTATCTCCCTCTCCTAATCATACGGACGCCTCCTCCAGGCAGGGAACAATGCAAATGAAAAATGTTATTCTCACCAAAACCGTGTGCAGCTCCAGAGCGAGATTATCTTTACTGTGCTTTATTTCCAGATCCGCTTCAGAAACCCACAATTTCTCTGAATCCAGATTCCCGGGTAATTGTGAGAGGGGAAAGACCTGAGATCTCGTGTTCTGGGAATTATCCTGGCACAAATTTCTCTTTATACAGAGACGGCGAGTTTATCACATCACAACCAGCTCCAAAGAATAACAACAAGGCCATATTCGCCACTCCGGAGATCATTACAGGAAACTACATTTGTAAATATATTGCACGCATAGACGGACGACAATTCACATCACCAGAGAGCGAGCGAATGGGAATCTCTGTGCGGGGTAAGAGCTGAGCAAAATCTCACACAATGAACTATAATGGCCGAGGGGAGAAATAACACTTCATAGTGACAGATCTTCTCATCAACCTTCTGCCTATGAGCTAGTTTGGCATGGAGTAGTGCTGGCCCGGCTTGCTCAGGGAAGGGCTAGAGACCGACGTCAAAGGTGGGCTTGATTATGATGTTCGAGAGCTTATCGGATAACCAGCTCAGCCGCTGAAGATCCGCTGCTTATCTCACTCTCCTCAGGGCCTGTGTCCAGAAGCTTTCCTCACTTGGACAGACTGGAGGGAAATTGGGCTATTTTCATTCGAACAGGGATATTTGAGAGAAAACTTTACTTTCTACAGTAGTTTTACATCAAGAGGTGATGAAAACCTGATTGAGCTCTTTAAAATGATGTGTTATGTTCCGATATTCGCTATTAAAAAGTACAAATAACGCTTTGCCCTTTTCCTTTCTAGGATACTGGACCTGGATGCACACTGTAGGACTTGCTGTGGGGATCGTCACTGCTACAGTGATCACTGTGTTTACACTTGGTTTATGTGTGTATAAGAGAGGTAAGTGTCTATTTATGTCAGGGAATATAGTGTATAGTTTTTGGGGAAAAAGGAATAGCCAGCAATGTCTAAGTTGCGGGCAAGAATTTACACTTGATAACGGGTGTCTGTGAATGCCTTTTGACACAGGATATAATGCCTATTATCAACATAAACACAATGTGAAACCACTGCTGACGAATTTTTTACATGTAAGAAATTTTGCATTTGCAGGTAAACACAACAGTTCAATAGAGAAATGGTGAGAACATTTCTACTATAATCACATTCCCTGTTCTCGTCACAGTCTGTATTTGCTGATGCCCGATACCCACTGGAACTCTCTTCTGTAACCCCATTCCCCAGTCTCTATCCACTGTGTTTCTGCTTGGGCTTGCTCTCTAACTGTAATCTGTCTCCGCTATTCTCTCCCCAATATATTTGTGCTGCTGCTAGCTCCACATTGGCGCTCTTTGCTCTGGTCCCATTCCCTGCTTTCTCCACATCGTGTATTTGCTGGTGTTGGCTCCCACATTCGAGCTCTTTACACCAATCCCTCTCTCTGCTCTGTCCCCATTGTGTATGCGACAGTGTTTGCTCCCCCACGCAGCGGCAGGGCTAGGGTGCTCGTAACTGGACAGGTAGTGGGAAGCTTGCTGGGCATTGCCATCAATAGCAAGCTATGTAGGTTTAATTGTTTGCTCGTTGCCCCGTTTAGTGACCCTAATTAGTGGCTAGTTACTCCGATACAAGCCGTGACTCTCAACAGCCTGAGCATAATCCCAGTGGTGGTCAGGTTGGCAGAAATTCAGCATATTAACTGCAAACACAGGCGGCGTGAGTGAAAATCTTCAGCACAATGATGGCTTTCCACAATGATCAGACACCTGGCTGCCTTCCCCCAACCCCATCAATCTTAATTCAAAATCCTCCAGGTAAATAATTGCAACCGGTCACTTTCTTACCCCCGGTCTCCCACACATTTCCTCTCTAAAACACACCCCAACCCCCACAACCAGCCTTCCCAACCGCACCACATCACCAGCAGCTCCCCTCCACCACCAGGCGCCTACCCACCACCCCTCCTCACACACACACACACACAAACACGCTATCTCCATACCAGGCCAGGACTCTGCCTTTGAAGCGGCGTGTAAATCAACGTCTGGCAAACTTCCTGCTGTTTTCAGAAATCAAGAAGCAGACACAGTGGCAAACAAAAGGCGGCCATTCGGCCCCTAGTGTCTTTTATGGTCCTTCAACAGCAGTTCTGTCAATGCCATTTCCGCACGGTTTCCCGCAGACAACAGAAATTAGTTGGTGCTAAGCCCAATGACAAGCGCAGGTCTGAGCTCTCTAATCCTTCTGCGTAAAGCAGAAAGGAATTCATCACTCTCAACTCTCTGTTTTTTTTCACTCAGGAACGTACCCACGGGAGGCGGCCCGCAAACTAGCAGCAATATATGTGAGTGATAGATTTCCTGGGTTTGAGCCCAGGGGGTAAGTTCAGAAACAGGCTTGCAAAGCCGAGTGTCCAAGCCCCACAAACAAATATCGCTTGCACATGAGCCTCCTCTTAACAAGAGGGCAATGGTCTCCCAGCCACTCTCTCTGGCTCTGTCACTCTCCGTCTTTCTTGCGCTGTCTGTATGCAACTGTCTGTGTGTCTCTGCGCCGTTTGTGTTTGTGCGTGTGTGTCTGTCTATTTACTGCTCTGTCTCTGTTTGTCTGTTTATTTGACTGTTTGTTTCATTGGTCGTCTGTCCAAATGTGTGTATGTCTTTGTGCCTGTCTCTTTGTCTGTGTATGTCTTTGTGTCTTTCCACGTATCGGTGTGCGTGTGTCTGTCTGTGTGTGTTTGTGTGTGTGTCTGCGTACCTGTCTGCTTATCTAAATGCGTATTTTTCTGTGCATATGCTCTCAATTATTTATCTGAAGTACAACTGTTTGAAGGGTTGTGTGCTAAAGTTTTGATGATAAAACAGTGTCCAGTCTGCCTTCTCAGGTTGATATTGAAAAGCTCACAGCATTATTCAAAACCAAATTTCTCTTTCCCTGTATCGTTGCCGACAATCCCGCAAATAAAATAGGTTATTCACCGTTTGTGGGGCACTGCCTTACGGAATTAGCTCTTGTTTTTCAATCATAAACTAATTTCAATCCACTACAGTCAATCTTGTTAAGCGATTTGGGATAACTTGATGACATCAAACTGTTTCTTTCAAATGCAAAGATTATTAATATAGTAGTCTGTGTAATAGTTATTATTATTATAATAATAATAATTATCCTTGCATTTGGTATAGCGCTTTTCACGTTGGGAGGACGTCCCAAAGCGCTTCACAGAATATACTGTGAAGTGAATAGAGTGTATATTTGTGGGCGAACGCGGCAGCCAATTTCGCACAGCAATGTCCCACAAACAGTCGTAGATTGAAAATGACGAGTCTATTTTTGTTTTTTGGGTTTTGGTTTGGGAGGGTTTATTATTAGGCTCTGTGTGGAGTAAGGAAACTTGCCCAAGGTTTCGCCCTCTGCCTGGAATTGAACTCAGGTCTCTCACTTGCAAAGCGATTGCTGAAACCACTGAGCTACAGGACTCCACTTTATTGTTATTATCGTTGATAATTGACCGTTCTAATTTTTGATATCCTTAGTAATATGAGTACATGACAATGAATGTTATTGAAACGTGCCGGTGTTAAATCACGTTTGTTTTTGTTTCAGATGTGACGTTGAGAATGGTTGAATGTTCGGTACCACCAGCGGTGAGCATTGACCCCTTTATTGGCCTTCAGCCAAACTCAGTCCCTGTGTCAGCCCAACACAGGCTCTGTGCCAGCTCAGCTCAGCCTGTTTCAGCCCAGCTCTTCACTGCTCAGACAAGCTCAGCCCTTTGTCAGCCCTGTTCAGCTCTACGTCTGCCTAGGTCTAAGTCAGCGCTGTGTGTGTGTTTGAGTGTGTGTGATTATGACTGTGTGTATGTGTTTGCCTGTGTTTGTCTTTGTGTTCCATTTGTGTGTCTCTGCTTGTATCTGTGCATGCTCTGTGGGTGCGTGTTTGTGCGAGTGTATTTACGTACCCTATCACATCGGCAGGACTTCCCAAGGCAATTTGACATTCAACGATTTGGACCAAAGTTGGCGGTTGGGTCCAAGAGGGTGAATGGCAGGATCGGAAAGGATAGGAATGTGGCCGAAGGCACGGTCGAAGGGGAGGATTTTCAGAATGGCTTTGCAGGCAAGGGAGGGAGCGAGACAAAGTAACAGAGTGATAGTTTTTAAGGGTGGGGACAGAGTGACTGCAACACCGACTGCAGCCACACACATTCAATATCACTCACATACACACAAACATACACACACACACGCGCGCGCTCACACTGCCTCTTTTGTTTAGGGTCTCCCAGAGTTTGTTCATATGTTTCCCCATGATCGTCCACCCATGTGCTCATTTTTGGCTTGTTTGCAGGACGTTGATATCACCGACGCCAAAGGAACTTTAGACGCCTCAGCCGGTGCGGATGATGGACCAGTCAACGCCACGGTCAGAGCGTAGCGAAGTGATCAGTAACCATCACCTGCACTCTCTCCGCTCTAAGTCTCCTCGTCATTCCCTGTGGTGAATACCAACATAAGAGAGTGGGAGAGAGAGAATAGCCGCATCTTTGTCTTTATCAGAAGTAAAACTTCCTTCGTCACAGCGGCAGCTGTGTTTTATAGAATATAATAAATGATTTTGCTCTCTTCTCGTCTTCTGCACAACAAGACACGCTTGCGAATTGAATTGATTGATTATAAGTGGGCCAAATTGTGCACAGCAGAGTAATGTAAACAGTGATCCATTTCATATTATATTTTTGAAGGATTACTATCAGCCTTGTGCAGGAATCAAACTTGCCCAAAGTTTCCTCTGCTGGGCAAGCGAATCCACGTCTCTCGCTTGTCGAAGCGAGTGACCCGGTGTTGCAGGACTCCGGATGTGTTAGAAGTTGATGTAATAGTCTGCGTTTTTTAATCATAATCAGCTGATGGGAACGTATCCAAGCGATTGGTAAATCAAAGTCAATATATTGATCCGATTAACCCACTACAGTGATCTTTACTAATCTGTGATCAACTTTAATTTGACAACTAACCTGTCGTCAGCATTCGTTTGATTTGATGAAATGTATAATTTTGATGATATGTAAGATTTCAAACCTTTTATTAAATTTTACTATTTGCATGGAAATGTGTGTCAGTTCATACTTCACAAACTAAATAACGCTTAAATGTGTCGGATCTCATTGTTTAAACAACCTAAAAATAGCTATCAGTTTGGGAACGAATAGAGTCCATCCTGATCATAAATAAAGAGACAACAATAAATAAAGGCTCTTTATAGCCCCCCAGTACACCTACACTGCGTTCAGTCACACCTGGTCGCCATAACGATAGCGTTGAGCTGGTTGCCATGGTGTTCTTGCTGAGCTGGTCATTGCGTCCCTCACGCAGTGTAGTGCCCAACAGAGTCGGATTTAGGGGGAGTCAAAGGCTATTGCCTCCTTAATTCATGCCTGATATAAGCCAAGGCTTATTTGCCTTTGAAACCACAAAGCGATTTATTGTCTGAACCATGTCAAGCTGTAAACTTTGAGCCGAAAATGGGTGCCGCTGTGCTCTGCACACTGGGAATCCAGGTGAGAGCCAATGGTTTGAGTAGAAGCACAAAGCCAATATCATTGTGCTCAAGTAGTTTGAATTCAGCAGATCTTTTGTTACATCGAACTACATATTAGAGATACAAATAACAAAAGGCACTGGAGATCAATTGAACATTGTGATTATTTCATGTGATAATAATAATAACAATGCTTGCATGTGTAATAGCGATTTTCACGTCGGGGAGACGTCCCAAAGCGCTTCACAGAACACAGTATAAAGTGAATTGACTGTATATTTGTGGGCGAACGCGGCAGTCAATTGCGCACAGCAATGTCCCACAAACAGTAGTCGATTGAAAATGACCAATTTCTTATTGTTTTGGGGTTTTTGGAGGGATTATTATTAGGCTCTGTGTGGAGTAAGGAAACTTGCCCGAGGTTTCGCCCTCTGCCTGGAATTGAACTCAGGTCTCTCACTTGCAAAGCGAGTGCTCTAACCACAGGGCTACAGGACTCCACATGATGTTGTTAAATACTGATTTTGCCTGATTTTGAAGACAGAAACGCATCAGCTGTTGATCGAACTCTTTATTGAAATATTGCCATATCATGAATTGAAAGGACAGAAAGGCTGATCCAAGCTGAAATCGTTTTCTAGCCATCAACAACAAGAAGTAAAAGATGACATATATAGAGCGTCGGGAGGACGTCCCAAAGCGCTGAACAATCAGGTGTCGTGGTCGCAGGATGGGGGCGGTGCAGTGGAGGGGTGAGGAAAGCCAGAGAGGTAGGAGGGAGAACAAAGGCATGGTCGAAGAGAAGGGAATCGATGCAAAGGAGGAAGCGAGGCGAAGGGATTTTGGGATGGAATCCCAGAGCGAGGAGCCAGAGAGGCTGAAAGCCCGGCCACTGATGGTAGGGCGGATCGGGCGGGAGACGAGGTGCAGGCGTCAGGCAGATGAATGGAGTGAGCGGGCGAGTTGGTAGGGAGTCAGAAGGTTATAGAGTTAGGAGGGGCAAGTCCATGGATAGCCTTGAAGGTGAGGACTAGAATCCTGAACTCGACCCTCTGGGGGACGGGAATCCAATGGAGTGACGGTGGGAGTGATGGAGTCACGTAGCCTGGTGCGTGAGAGTACACGACCGCAGAGTTATGGATGATCTGCAGCTTGTGAGGCGAAGACATGGGAAGTCCGATGAAAAGCGAGTTCCCATATTCAAGCCTTGAGGTAACGACTGCACGGATGAGGGTTTCGGCAGCCTGAGGGGTGAGGCAGTGGCGGAGTCTGGAAATATTGCGGAGCTGGTGGTAGGCAATGCCTGTCATGACGCGGATGTGGGGATGGTAGGACAGTTCTGAGTCAAACAAGAAATCCAGGTTCCTGACTGGCTTAGTGGGGTTGAATGTGCAGCCCTGGAGGCTGTTGCTAGCAGCGCCTGAAGTGCGAGCCAAACAGGAGAGCCTCGGTGTTGCTAACGTTGAGGTGGAGAAAGTTGTACCTCATCCAATAAATGCTGTTGGACAAGCAGTTTGTCAGGACGCCAGTAGTCCTAGAGTTCACGGTGGAAGCACAGAGTGTGTGTCACCTGCATGTGGAAATTTACCTCATGTCTGCGCATGACGTCGCCAAGGAGGAACATGTAGAGGCTGAAAAGGAGGGGACTGACTCTTCAGGAACACCGCACGATACGGTGAGGCAGCTGGAGGAGAAGCTGTTTGCAGAGACGGAGTGGAGGCGCTGCGAGAGTTAGGACCTGAATCAGTCAAGGACAGATCTTTGAAAGTTGAGTTGGGAGGATAGGCTGTGGCGGAGGATTGAGCTTTCCACAGTGTCAAAGGCGGCGGAGAGGTCGACGATGACGATACGGCAGAGGGAGCCCTGGTCGTATATGGTCAGGAGTGTCCCAAATTGGGTCTTGAATGCACAAAATTCTGATTCAAGTAGCAAGAATGCTGCAACTAATCCAAACTGACACCATAATGTTTTGCAGAAAACGCAGTTGATACCAAAATGTATGGAATTATTTTGCACTCAAAATATAAAGTCAGTTAACTTGACAGTATATTTGCGAACCGCTTCGAGACGTCTCGAAGACGTGATTAAGGGCTTTATCGAAGGCAATTATTATTATTATATGGGGTTATTATTCTCAAACATGTCGTCATAGCTCGTTAATCTCCAACAATACTTCAGTGCCCTCACTGGGCTCCCAAAGCATTGTTGCTTGCCATCCTGTACCTAAATACTCTCCAGAATTAGTTAAGGAGGCTGCGAGCCTCCAGCGAGAGATTATGCCTTCAATTTCAGACACTGGGTGGTTTACATTTGTAAATGGCTATACATGTGGATTACTCTTTCTGTTTTGGATATTTCAATAATAACAATCCGCATTTACATACTATCCTTAACGCAGGTTGGCTTCTCGATGTCGAAACTATGACGATAGATTTCCGCATGGATGCCATAACAAGCTGCCAAAAATAAATAATCGACGTAAGTTGCACCGCTCAGGGAGAGTAATGTTTTACACATGGCTGAAACTCATTCATGGTCATGCAGTAAATCGACTAAATTAAGCGACCACGTTGGTAAAAATCAAACTGTGCATTTTGCTCTTGAATACCATCTTGTCAGTGGAAGTTACTGCCTGTACCTGGAGGAAGTAAAACCAGTTCGCTGCGAGGATGACAATTTCGCTATTACAAAGGATACAAAATATTTACTATCCGATTCTCGCTGCTTTTGGAGTTCCTGGCAAGTTGTTTAACGAATTCATTAGTTAGATTAGTTTTCAGTAACGTAAAGTTTGCAGCCTGACTCAGTTGGTACCACCTTCCCACTGAATCAGAAAGATATGTTTTCCAGATTCCAGAACCAGTGACCTTTGTTAGAGGAGCTCTGATTTCAATAAGAAAGTAATAAGTAAAGTCCTAATTGATTCATTAGACATTAAAGATCATGTGGCATAATTTAAAATGAAAAGGGTATTTGTTTGAGTGTGCTGGGCAATTACCTCTCGAAGAAAAATCGAGATGTAATTGATAATTCACTTCCTAGTTTTTGGCTGCCGTTCGGCTGCCGCATTTAACAACAAATCGTCTTTTCAAAAAACTCTCGTCAAATGCTTTGAGATATTTGGACGCCGACAGGTGGCGCCTCATGAAAAGTTATTCCGTCTGTATAGTGCTATTTATATATATGTTATTGTTCAACATGCCTCCCTTCCCTCCCTTCAACTTGACAATTTCCCCTCCCTGCTCGGGTCCTGACCCAAACGTCCATCGCCGTGGGACGTCCTCCCGACGTGAAAGGCGCTCTATAAATGCAATCATGTTGTTGTTTTTGTTGCTGTTGGATTCCTGCAGCTCAGTGGTGAGAACGCTATGCCCGAAAGCGAGAGGCCTGGGTTCCATTCCTGGCACTTCGAAATGTTGGGCAAGATTACTGTCTCCGCATGCATCTGTTTACCAAGCAAAATGTAGGAACGCAATTGTCAGTCGCTTGATGGATCGCTGTTCTGGAGATATTAATCCTTAGAAAAGTTATGGCACTCATTCGAAGAGCTTCTGTGGGATATTGTTGTGTGAAACTGGCTGCAGCCTTCCGTCCACATATAGATAGTCTATTCGCTTTACAGTCATAATAATCATCCACACATTTGATGCAGCGCTGTCTACCTTTTCCACAAATCGCGAAGCACTTCAGAGAACATACTGTAACGTGTCTTGTCTGCACAGTTGCAGGCAAAACGCAGTAGGCAAAGGCGCGCTGCAGTATCCCACAAACAGCCGTGGATTGAGCTGCCAACTTTTTTTTAATGATTAACATCTCCGGAAATGCGATCTACCAATTGACTAACAACCGGATTCCTGCTTGCTACTGGGTAAATGGATATATCATGTGAAGTCTTAAAGAAGACAGGAAAAGTGCTGTATCAAGAAAAAGAGAAAATAATTGGAGAATGTAATCTCTTCTTTTAGTTTTAAACAATGAGTTTAGCCAACGATTGTCAGTAGGTTTGACTTATTTGTTAGTGTTCTTGTTTGCTAGTCAGAAATTTGCGGGCTAAAGCCCCCAAGAAATCATTGAGCTGAGGTGCCGAACCATGAGTGTCCAAGCTTTTGGCTTCTGGCTTTTTCCTGCATTTTAACCAAACTCGTAAATTGCAAATCTGTGGGCATTTGGTTTCCGGATTTCGCCCACAAAATATACAGTAAATTCATGCTTCAGATTATTATGTGAACCGACCGCTTTGAGACCTCACAACAACCACTTAAGGCGCTTAATCGAATGCAAGCATTTTTATTGATTGTTATTAACAATATTATTACTAATGAGGGCTGGATGACAAACACATATGCAATAGTTTTATAGTTGTCTTTCAGAAAAATAATAGTTCTTTGCCTGCATGTTCTTTTGTATCCGACACTGCATAAATATATGTCTCTTTCTCTGCCTATGTATGTCTCTCTCTCTGAGGAACTCTCCATCTCTCTGACTGTCTGTGTGTGTTTCTCTTTGTATCTCGCTCTGTCAATGGATAGCTCTCAATCTATCTGAAGCCGGCTCTGTTTATTTCTTTATTACTCTGCCAGTCCGTTTGTGTCTGTGTGTCTCACTCTGTCTCTGTGTTTCTCTATCTCTCTGTTTCTATCTTGCTCTGTATCTGTGTTACGTTTTCTGTTTATTACTATCGTGCTGCCCGCGTGTGCCTCTCTCTCACTCTGTTTGTGTTTCTGTGACTCAGTTTCTCTACCTGTGTGTGTATCTCTCTCTGTTTGTGTGTTTATTGGTGTGTGCGCTTGTGTTTGTCTCTCTGTCTCTCTGAATCTCTCTCTCTCCCTCTCTCTCTCTCTTTCACTATCCGTGTCTATATCTCCTTCTTCCCGTCTGTGACTCTCTCATGCTTTCTGAGTGGGTTTATTTCTGTCCGCGCATGTTTTTGACTCTCTCCCTCTGAATGTCTGTCAGTAAATCTCTTTTTTGTTACGCCGAATGAATGGCGCTATATAAATGCAAGTTATGTTATTGCTCTATTACTGTGATGGGCATTTCTCTTTCCCTCTTTCTGTAGCTAACCTGGTGTCGATTATAATCCTGTCTCGCGGGCGGTGCGGACTTTCCAAATGTATCTCTCGCTATCTGGTGGCCATGTCCACAGCAGATCTGTTGGTGATTATCACTTCAGTGATTTTCTATCGCGTAATTCTTCTCCGTTTTCCAAATTCATTCCTGTCCATCACACCTGTGTGTGGAATTCTAATGGTACTGGCTGTTTAAACAACATCAATCTGTCTGGATAACTGTGGCTTTCACTTTTGACCGATATGTGGCCATTTGTTGCCGAAACCTGAAACAAAATATTGTTCAGAAAAAACTTCTGGTGCAGTGATAGCGGTATTGAGTGTGCTTTGCCTTGTGATAAATATTCCGTGGGGTTTTCTAGTTAAACCACAGTCCGTAATCAATAATATTCCCTGTGGCTGCGAACCTAAAGCAAGCTATTTCAATTATCTTAGATGGGCGGTGTTTGACCCACTTAATTATGTTATAACCCCAATTTTCCCATTCATTATGATTTTGCTGCTCAACGCCCTGACGGTCAGGCACATACTTGTGGCCAGTCGAGCCCGCAATCGATTGCGGGGACACGGTAATGGGGACAAGAATAACGGTGCGAATGGCAGTGATCCAGAGATAAAGAACCGAAAAAAATCAATCGTTTTACTCTTTGCTGTTTCCGCCAGTTTTATGTTATTATGGATGACATATGTTCTAAATTTCTTATATTGGAGAATTACAAAAACATATTCTGAAACAGCACCGGGCTTTAGTGACCCATTGTATGTTATCTGGCTCACTGGTTACATGCTGCAGCTTTTGAGTTCCTGCACCAACACATGTATTTATGCGGTTACACAGACGAAATTCAGGGAGGAGCTTAGCAAAGTGGTGACTTTTCCATTATCTATAATTGTTAGATTATTTCACGAGAAAAAAAATGTTTGCGACTCGTATAACCCGTTGGTTGAACAGAAACCTAGACAATGTTACAACGACTGTCCACCATCCAAGATTAGGGTCACAGAAAGAAGAAAGCTAACTCCCAACCTACCATCACAAATCACCGGTCACGGATAGAGGAAGGGCATATCTCCCTCTAGACTGTCCGTCCACCCTCTCGTATAAGGGTGTTTTGGTGAGATGTTGTGATTGACTTAATACGATATGTCCGCGAGTATCTGTATCTCTTTTCATGTGTGTAGCGTAATTGTGCACATCTTTATACTTGTATTTTTCTTTCACTGCGTGTGAGTGTGCGGGTATTTATATCTATTTTGCGGGTTCTAATGTGTCAGTTTCTGCAGATCAGTCTATGTGTATTTGGCTTGATGTGTGTGTACCTGCACTTCTGTGTTAGTGTATGTGTTGTATGTGTCAATGTGTGTTGTGTGTGACTGTTTGTAGGCCAGTTTGTTTAAATGTCTATATGCATTTGTATGTCATTGTGTTTGTCTTTGCGTGTGTTAGTCAGTCTATGTCTGTGTGTCAATGTGTGTGTGTGGCTGTGTTTATGTATATTTTAATATGTGTGTGGCAATGTGTGAATTTGTAGGTCGGTCTGTGTGAGTGTGTGCGCGTGTGTGTGCGAATCTTGTTTGCATACCAACAGTGGTGGTACCCCCCGATTCTATATGACTCCATCTCTCATTTTCTCTCTATCACTATGTCAAAGGTGACCATGGCATCTGGTTATATACTTGGAAAGTGACCTCTTCATATGTTTAACTAATCCCTCATCGTCACCTACAAGGCCATTAACGGCCTCGCTCCCTCCTACATCTCCGACTTACTCTCCCCCTACTTACCTGCCCGTAACCTCCGTTCCTTTGGCTCCGGTCTGCTCCACATCCCCCGCCCCAACCGCCCTACCATCGGTGGCCGGGCCTTCAGCCTCTCAGCCCCGAGGCTCTGGAACTCTATCCCCCTGTGACTTCGCCGCTTCCTCCCTTTCCTCCTTCAAGGCCGGTCTCAAGACCTTTCTCTTTGACCGTACCTTCAGCTCCCCTCTCGACTCTCTACCCCCTCCTCGCTCCCTCCCCTCACCCTGACCATTTCCCCCTTGCTCAGGTCCCGACCCAACTGTCCAGCGCCTTGGGACGTCCTCCCGAACTGAAAGGCGCTCAATAAATGGAATCTTGTTGTTGTTGTTGTTCTTTTGGTGTTTGACCATGCCTTCTCTTTAGTTAATGGGCTAGTGACCTGGTCAGCTGGTGAGTTACTGGGTATCTAACCTGTTTATCTGATTATTTTCTGTGTAATTGACCTGATTGGTTGGTCAACGGTTTGTAGAACTGGTTTGCTGCGCTGTCGGAGCTCTTCAGCCCCAAAATGGCGTCGTTGTCACTGCCTTCATTCGAGCAGCATTAGCGACACTCGGGTAGACATCACAGACCCGTATGGCTAACGTCACGGCGCTATGCAGAATGGTCAATTGCCTGCATAATTTACTATTACTATCTATTATTGAATTACTAGTAGGTATGTCGATGTGAAAGGCGCCATAGAAAATTAATTTGTTGTTCTATGTGAAATACATAATTGATCATTACTAATTAAACTAAATTGTGTCATTGATTATTACTGTCCTTCTATGATTACCAGCGCCTTGATATCCAAGTCAACCGCTTTCACAAACACATGTTGGGTCTGACTGGTAGACGTCGTGTGACCGGGGAGTTGATATGTGTTCGGGGAGGATCGGGTGACAACAATATATAATGTAAATTATCTGCAATTTCGCAATAACACACGTCCTCGCCCGGTTCCCATTCTCCAGGGCTGTTCCGAAAAATTACAATTGATCCCGAAACCAGAAGAACAACTCGAACACATCATCGTAAACCAGAAACCTTCATGATCATTCACACTCCAATTAAACCCTCTCCTCACTGGACTATCCCACTTAATCCATTGAGTCCTAAGAGGCCTACACTGAGGGAACTTTATCACGAGGAAAGTTTCAATGGAGTGAGCTAATGTTAGAGTTCAAGTAAAGCGAGGAAGAGAGAGAGAGAGTGTTGGAACCGAAAGAGGCAGAGGGCCATGTTAGACTGGAGAGAGAACGTTGCTAAGCGTTAAAATGTAGACAGATACATCTGGTGTCAGACTTGAAAGTGAGAGGGGGAAGTTAAGCTGGACAGCAAAGTGAAGGTTACGTTTAGAATAAAGAGGCAGAGTATCATCTTCAAACTACAGCGAGAGAGCGGTTAGGAGCGAGACAAAGTTGGGGAGGTAGATCAGGTAACTGGTGATTCCAGCAACGACAACCACAGCTAACGGGGAGTTGGAAAAAGAGCAATGAGCGGGGAATTTTCATTTATTTCTTTCTCTCTCTCGCAATGTGTTTATATGTCTATCTCACCAAGTACGTTTGTTTTTGGGTTCACCTTATGGTGTTTGACTGGAAGTAGGCAGGGAGAGAGTTAATCCTATTAGTTTGTGTCTGTGAGTGAGGTGTGTGTCACATCCTTTGGTCTATGTATCGATTGGTTTGTGTGCCTGTATATGTGAGACCGTGGAGAGGCAGTCGAAGCTATAATGTGTGTCTTTCTCTGTCTTTCTCTTCGCCATTGTGTCCTTTGGTAAAGGCAATGAGGGAATAACTTCGCATCACCAGCCTGACAGTAACCTGGTTCCATTAGCAACTGGAAAATGCTTCATATCCCTCAATGTTTCCAAATCTTCGATTCGTTTGCGTCATTACTTTCCTTTCGCAGAATATCTACCTTTTCCACGTGTGATTGCCAATAACATCGGAATCAGCCTGAAAATATGAGTATTTGAATATAGAAACACTAAGATGTGGTGTGCCTAGGGATTATATATTAATGTTTATTCCTTTTATCAATTTAAGCACAGACGATTCACTCCAGATACTTTTTTTTGTTGAATTTGCAGCCTTTGTTCTTTGTAGACGCTTGACTCCTACAAGAACCTTTGCATTTTGTGTCTTGTGTGAATTGAATTTACGCGAATCCTCGTTAGTATAGTGGTAATTATCCCCACCTGTCACGCGGGAGATAGGAGTTCAATTCCCGACACTCCCCCGAAGATTTGGAAATATTGAGGGATATGAAGCACTTTCCAAGTCATTGTATTCCTCTTTTTTACTAAACTAGATGCACTGGAATTTAGCGTAAAGAAATATGTTGGTAAGAATCGAAGAAAATGGTACAAAATGTGGTGTTTGCCATTTGTGTGTGTTGGATGTTCACGGAGACAGTTTCCTTCAGTTTTATTTCCTGTCATTGTCAAAATCGCAACCCTGGGATTACGGACTATTTTCACACAATTTTACGCTTATATTGTCATATATTTGTGAACGATTTTCGTGATTTGGGCGCTTGGTCCTACTGGACTCCATACACAATTTTTTCAAGCGATTTAGAAGTATGGGCGGTTCCTGTGCACACATATCGAAGCCATTTTTTCTGAAGTTGAATACTAACAACGGAAGTAACAAAGTTACACTGTCACAGGGACACAAACGTAAACGAACAGCTCTCTAATGTTCTTCAGGAAATCTGCTTCCAAGAAACGGCTTCTCTTCCACTTTCCCGACGCTTCCCATTCCCCAGACTGTTTGACAAAACTTTCAAGCCCCTTTCCTCTCCCCACCGCCGGGTGGCTTCCAGCCTCATCTCTTGTTGATGCAATTCACATAATCCAGCAAATACGGACCCGTTGCATCTGATATGACACTGATGTTATCAGCTCAACTCAAGGATAATATTTGCACTCAAGATTTCGTAATATTTTTAAAAGCAGTCATTGTGCAGATTTCAGAAGTGGAGAAGCCACCATTAACCAACATCAAAATGTTGTGCTCAGTCGCAAACAAATCATTAGCTTTCATAGCGAATGAAGCTACAACGGGAGACGATCATCCTGTGCAAAATATCTATCGCGTTTCACTATCCACATACTTAATCTTTTATCCGCACATTTAACCACTTTTGAATATTACAGCCGGTTATACAGAAATACGGCCTGTTATACAGAGACCAATCCTGTTATACAGAGACCAATCCTGTTATACAGAGATCAATCCTGTTATACAGAGACCAGTCCTGTTATACAGAGACCAATCCTGTTATACAGAGACCAATCCTGTTATACAGAGACCAATCCTGTTTTACAGAGACCAATCCTGTTATACAGAGACCAGTCCTGTTATACAGAGACCAATCCTGTTATACAGAGACAATCCTGTTATGCAGAGAACAATCCTGTTTTACAGAGACCAGTCCTGTTATACAGAGACCAGTCCTGTTATATAGAGACCAGTCCTATTTTGGAGATACCAGGACTGCTGCACATATAAGAGACCTGTTATACAGAGACGATGGAGCCCGGATAGCTTATTGGGTAGAGCATCAGACTTTTAAATTTACTAATTTGACAGCTATCTGAGGGTCCATGGTTCAAGTCCTTGTTCGGGCGTTACGTTTCTTTTCTTATTATTGGTGGGTTTGGAAGGAATGACATGCAAGTGTTTATTTAGCTTTTCCCTTATATCATACAGACGACATTAAGTATAAGATTAATATCGCAATTTGTATTCAAATCTTCCTCAGTTTCTTCTTTCCAGGATAAATGTACGTGTAGTGACAACTGAATAAATATTATGGGAAACATGATAAGTTAATGCAGTTAAACTTCAGTTAAACTTGTTTCGCATGGAGTAAATTCCTGGTCTACCTATCAAATCCCCTCATGATTTTGAAGACCTCTATTATGTCTCCCCGTAACCTTCTCTGATCCAATGAGAATAATCCAAGCCTGTCTAGCATTTTCTCATAATCATGTTCCCTCATGCCTTGTAGTATCCTTTTACATCTCCTCTGCACCGTTTCCAATGCTTTAACATGCTTCCTACACATTTGTATCTGCGGATATTTTAAGTGTACGGCTAAGTATTGGGACATTTTAGATATCATTTATGAGCTCAGCTAATGGATATGATGGCGCACCTGCAATCGTTGTTGAATTAAATATATATTTGCAAAATAGTGCTGAAAAACGCAACGCTACTGTTAGAATATACACGTTTTGTATACGGCTAGAATCATAATAGATGTTGTGAATGGGTTAACTTTTAAGTTAAGTGTGTGGACAACTGGAATGACAGTCATGGGATAGTACACAACTGGTTTTCTCTGTTTTTGAATGGATAACGGACAGGGGCAGGGGATCGCCTCTTATCAGTAAATGACAACAAGCCCACAGAACTAACGGTCCAAGGTACCAGTCGACACAGGATCTCGACTGGGCAATAAGTCGCTGGATTCTGACAGGGCCAAGCAACAGAAGGCAACCGTCAAGAATAGCAATTAATGAGCAAGTTGCTTAAACTAGAGGGTTTCGGTACCATCCCGGGATCCCATAAGAAATAACCAGTCACTTAAAAGGAATGCACTAATGATCCCACAACACAAAATAATGAGCACCACATACAGTCCTAAACTGATCAATCCTCTATCTTAGACAATCAGATCAGATAACAGGGGTCTTAAGACAATGTGTATGTGTGCTGAGGCACGTACACCCAGCGTGATTTCGACCAGGTGATCTAATGTCCGCACCATGATTGGATGAACATTGGTACAAAAGTTCTGTTAACTTTGTGTACGGTGCCGTCCCGGGTCGTGGAGACAGGGATAAGGCAGATGGGGCCGTCCCGGGTCGTGGAGACAAGCATACGGGAGATGGAGCCGTCCCGGGTCGTGGAGACAAGGATACGGGAGATGGAGCCGTCTCGGGTCGCGGAGACAAGGATACGGGAGATGGGGTCATCCCTGGCTGCGGAGACAAGGGTACAGGAGATGGAAGACTGAGAGCTGGAAACACTAAGACTGAGGAATCAGATGGAAGATTGAAAGCTGTAAGCAAGAAGACTGAAAGCATGAAGAATCAAGCTTGTGTGCTGGAAAGACACAGTGTTGAACTCTTGAACTCGAGATATCTAAAGTGGTGTTATTCTGTTGTAAGATCTGTTGATTGCACCTGCCTTTGTTCTGACCCATCGGGATATTGGGAATAACGAACGAATATCTGGTTAGAGGAATTAGCGTTATTTCCTTACAGATTTGGCTAATTTTATTTTCTAACACATTGCCTCCCAGAAACCGCTGAGAGAGATACAAAAGCAGCAGAGCTCATTAGCATCTTGCAGGGAAAGAATACAATGAATAGAAGCACACGTGGCCAACATTTATTCTAATTTGCAGTCACCCAATAACACCAACCAACACATGTAGATATCTAGAAACACACGACTATCTGCTGTATATACAGATTTATAGATATGCAGCCACCCGCTTTCCATGGCGAAACAGACACACCGTGCTTCCAATGGCATGGATATTTGACAGTGCCACAAAAGCAAGGAATAATTAGTACAGTTACCATAAAATCAAAAGACGTAGGAACAGGAGAAGGCCATTCGGGCCCTCGAGTCTGTGCCGCCATCTAATAAGATCATAGCAGATTTTCTATCCTAATTCCATTTACCCGACTTATCCCCATATACCTTCATCCCACTATCCTTTAGAAATCTATCAAGCTCAGTCTTGAATATGTTCAAGGACTGAGAACCCACAACCTTCTGGGGTGGAGAATTCCACAAATTCACCACGCTCTGACTGAAGAAATGTTTTCTCAACACACTTCGAAAAGGCTGGCCCTTAATTTTCAGACGATGACCCCTATTTTGAGATTGTCCAACCAAAGGAAAGATTCTCACCGCATTTACACTGTGAAGAAGTTTACGAATCTCATAAGTTTCTATAAGATCACCATTATTTCTTTTATATTCTAGAGAATAAAGGGTGAGCCCTGTGAACGCTCCCGATGTGAAAGTCGATATACCAAAAACAGAAATTGCTTTTTTTTCGAGTAGGTCAGGGGATGGGACAAAAATTGTAGTCGTGTGCCGGAAGCGGATTTAATGTTTAAGTAATTTGATGATTTGAGTCCACGGATAAATTACTAATTTCTTTACTTCTTGCCTGAACTTATTCTGAATCACTGCATAGATGCATGTATTGGCGGAAGAATACAACAACATGAGAAGCCGACCACATTCAGTGGCGATATAACCTGGGTCTGTGTGAGAGATTTGAGAGAAGTGCGTCACCACAACTCGGGTGCTCAGGAACGACACAGTCACCGTCGTCCACAGCAGCACGAAGCTGCCCGAGATGGTGAAAAGGAGGACGATTGATCGCTGTCTGCTCCTAATCTCAGGGTCTTCGTTGCCCAGACCCGTCGTGTCCCCGCGTCGCAGCATCCGGCGCCGCCTGCTGGCTGCCAGAATGAATCGGGCAGTCAGTGCATTGAAGAATATAATAAGCACAAACGGCATGAGTGGGGTGGAGAGGCTACAAAGCCACGTTAACGCCTCCCAGAATGGAAGCGTGAAGAACGCCGCTTTAGCACTGCATCCCCAGGACACACTGCCGATGGTGAATCGAGGCTCAAACAGGAGTAAGAATGGAACATTCTTCAGAATGAAGATCGCGCTGACAATCAGTATAACGGCGATCGCAGTTTGCTCGGTGCAGTATACCAACCGCGCCTTCTGATGGCAAATGGCTATGAATCGATCGAAGGTTAAGGAGACAGTGAACCAGACGGAGATGTCCAGGCCGAGCGACTTGAGGAAAGTGTGGACACGGCAAAAGGATGTGCGGGCGAGAAAGGTGAAGGGAAAGTGATCCATTAAAATGTGATGGAGGATCACATTGAAGAGAAGAACGAGCAGGCCAGCCATTGCCATGGCCAACATGTAGCGAGTGATGCCCCGGGAGAGACCGTGTGCTCCTCGCCAGAGAACCACAATCGTCAGAAGGTTCGCTGCAAGTAAAGAGGTAATGGAAAGTCACCGAATATAATGAAACGCCAGCAGCAATTTATATTCTAAGATAGTTTCTTGTGAAGCCATAGCGCTCAGGGACGCTATCCTGCATGGGGGCGTAATATAATTGTCATTTGTTGTTATTGGCTGATTTGATCATAAATTGCAGCTTTTCAGAAGCTTATGTGTTGAAGCTCCACATCAGTGACATTCAATTCACGATTCTCTGGGCACACAGTCAGTGCTGCACATTAACTATATTCCTTGCACATGATACTGCACCTGATCACGTCTTCGAAAACGTTTCACAGAGTGTAAAGTTGCAGAACCGGCTGTATATCTTATGGGTGAAATGCGGCAGCCAATTGCACGCAGGAGTGTCCCACAAACAGTCTTGGATTGAGTGACAACATCATTATAATTATTGAAATATATTTTTTGGAAAGAATCTTACCCTGAAAATGGAACCTGAAAAGAACATTCTTTAAAAGCTCAAGGCACAGCCCTTCACTGTATTGGGAGATTGTATACAAGATTAGTCTGTGTAATGTCAGCCTGATACTGAAGTACATCCGGTCATGGGAAAGATTTTTTTCCGTAACTTGCAGACGGAAAACGGGTAAACGTTGCTCATAGCTATTTGACGCTCAGAACTCCACCTTAAATACATTTATCTAATCTGTATTAACTACTTAAATTGTGAAATTTGCTAATTAATATGTTAGCGATTTGTAGGAAATTTAGCTGTCCAAAATTTTCACAGATGATAATTCTGAAAAAACAATTTCTTGAAAATAATCAACATTCTTGCACATTTACATACTTACAAATACGTTGCTGTCTTATTTAATTTATAAAAGGGGTACAGTTTAGTGAATCAAATGAGCATTGTTTTCTTTGGCACCTTTATTAAAATAGAAGCAATATTTAAATGTTAAGTGTTGCAATCAACTGGTATGCTCCAAATATGTCTCACCAGAGCAGCCACATTTGACATTCAGATGTGTCAAGAAAAAAAGCAAATGATAATATTGGTTACTTCAATCCACGACTGTTTGTGGGACAACGCTGTGCGCAATTGTTTGCCGCTTTTCTCCCACAAATATAAACTTAATTCACTTTGCAGTATATTATGTGAATCGTTTTGAGACATCGAGAAGACGTGAAAAGGGCTATGTCAAATGCAAGGATTATTATTATCATTATTAACCCGAAAAAGGGAACCGCTGACCGACTAGCAACTGGTTGCTACTTACTGGTAGCTGAACAGAGCCTGATGGATTTTAAAAAATTGCCTAACGTTTCGCCCTGTCGGGAATCGAATCCAAGTCCTCTTGCTTACAAGGCGAGTGCTCCAAAAATTGCACTACAGGTCTCCACTGCTTCGCTGCAAAAGTTGTTATTCTTTGGGTGAATCATTCAAACCAAGTCCCCTCTATGGCTGCAATGGTGGATGTTAAATTTCACGAATGCATTAGTGCTATTAAAAAAGCGAAGGCAATTTCTCTCTCCCTGGTGTTGGCTGCATGTTTGCCCTTGAAATTCAATTACCCGTCTTTATGGTATATACTCTGAAGAGCTTTGAGACAGCTTTCCCATGTAAAAGGTGCTACAGTAACATCCCGGTAACTCGTCCCTCCAAGGGAAAGGGCTCAGTGACGGTTACTGTTTAAAATGCAAGAACATTTATAACGATGGTGATAACAACATCAACTTTATCGACAAGACTGGGAAGTACATCTCTTGAGTACAAGGGATGGCCCTAAAATACAACCGTCCAAAAGACCAAGATCACAAATCTACAAGATGACGAGTGATTGAAAAAATCTTCGGCTATTTTGATCTGATCTTCAAACAATTCGAAATCCACCATCCTCATGGAGCAGCTTTGAAACATTCAACAACGGAATCAAGTGCCTTTATTTAGCGCTGCTTCTCATTGGTAAGGTCCTTAGAATAATACATGGTATTTTGTTACCTGTTGCGATGGATGTGAACTACGAATTCGATGGTTGTCCACAGTAAATGTGTATGAAACCATAGTGAATATTTTCGTACTATTTCAGCTGAAACAAATGGAAGTTATCTGAATTACGGTAACACAGTAACAATTTCAGACAGTATATATTTCCTGATCCTCATACACTTTCCTGATTATCGTACACTCTGAGGATTCCCGTACATTCTGATGTCTTTGCATAATTTTTTCCCCCAAGTCTGCTCACTGATACAAAACAGTAGCTGCAACTTTGCTCTACAAAACGCCAAATGGTTCTGCTGGCCTCGAAATATTTTTGATGGATCCTGAAACAAATTGTAAGGGTTAGTGGCAGATTTACAAGTTAGTCACGAACACTCACATACCCGGCACAACGAAAGCTGCCAATACAGGATAAAAAATGTCTTTGACCACGAGAATCACCGGTTGCCCCATTCATCGCTTCGTGCAGAGACACTGAAGTGACGTGGTGACAGAAGCCCAACTATTATAGAGATGAGAGGTCTCCAAAGATAAGGGATGAAGTTGCGTAAGATTTCAGAAAAGACATACTCAACTGAAAAAAACAAAACTAGCAACATGATTGGGGAATACACTGCTTGGCAATTCGTCCTTTCCCATGTAATTTTCTGTGTACATTTTACACGATTTATTCGTCTCAAGAGACGAGGGTTCACTAATATTGAAAATATCTGCAAAACCCGAACTGGAGTCGGGACAATCAAAGAGCTAACTCCCCTGCAATTTGTGGAAAAAAACACAGATTGAGCTGAGGTTATTTAAACATTGTTACCAATCAAATTTGGGGTCCGGATGGGATGCATTATAAGACGGTTGAGTTTTGTAAGGGTGGAACTAGCGTAGTCTCTGGCCAATATCTTTCAACCCTGCTTGGATGTGGGAATGGTGCGAGATAAATGGATGGTTGCAAATTTTATACCCATGTTCAGTAAAAGGGAGGAGGGATAAACAATTAAATGTAGGCCAGTCAACCTTCTGTCGGTCAAATGGAAACTTAAAAAAGACTATAGTGCGGAAAGAGAGTCAACACTTCTGATACAGCATCTTGGTCGTAAGCGGGGTATGTTGGGAGGGATAGGCTTTTAATCTTAGTAGAGAGCGGGGAAGCAGAACAAGTCAGATAAAGGAGAAAAAGTGCTTGGCGACAGTGGATGATGAGTTAAAGAGGCATCAATGATGTAAAACAAAGAGGTGATTGAAACAAAGCAATATTATCAACACTATTCCCTCTCCTGACCTATCTGTACGTCCTCACGACGTGAAATGCGCCCTATAAATGAAATCTTGCTGTTCTTTTATTGTACTACTTCTGATTATCCTGCACCTAAAACCAAGTCAATATCGAATATTGTGGACACACTGCATTTTTTAAAAATGTGATCTATGAAAGTTGAAAAAGAAGGAAGGGATGATCAGAGAGAAAGAGACAAAGAAAGAGAGAACGACAGAGAAAGAAGGAAGGAAAGAAAGAAAGAAAGAAGGAAAGACAGAAAGAAAGACAGAAAGAAAGAAAGAAAGACAGAAAGAAAGAAAGAAAGAAAGACAGGAAGAAAGAAGGAAGGAAAGAAAGAAAGAATGACAGAATGACAGCAAGAAAGAAAGAAAGAAAGAAACAAAGAAACAAAGAAACAAAGAAACAAAGAAACAAAGAAACAAAGAAAGAAACAAAGAAAGAAAAACAGAAAGAAAGAAAGACAGAAAAAGAGAGAAAAATTGAGAGAAAAGCAGAGGGAAAAACAGAACGAGAGCAACCACTTTGCTTCTGGTACAAGTGATCAAGTAAACCCGCTGAGTTAACTGTCCAAATTGACACCTGATTCTCTGCAAAACAATCCCATGATCACAGATACCCAAAGCCTCAAAGACAAAATGTTGTCGTAGAAATAGCCACACGATTTGTGTTACAGTAAAGGTTGTCTTATCTACAAGAATCCTCTACTTTTATCATTTCTTCTGCTCCTTCTATCACTGTTATTTCGAGGATCCTTATATTTTGCATCAATCCTTTCAAGGAACCATTAGAAGGATACGTATGGGTTATGATCCCAGCAATTATCGATGTGTTTAATTTGATTGGGGCATTTGTCACTGTTTTTGACTTGTCTGTTGTGTTGTGATATTTCTCACCAACATTCTCCCTCCCACGCCCTCTCGCTCCCTCTCGGGTTGCGAGATGGGTGTGTTGGGGACTTGGCTGCGAACATTAGTCTTTCGTACGTATTCTAGAATTAAAACGGGGCCGTTCCCTCTTAAAGTTTGGAGGGAAGAGTTTTCAGGAGGATAGTCAAACCCTTTTTCTTCATAAAGTAATAACCCTTACATTTTTATACAGTGCCTTCTCGAATCTTCAACATCTCTCAAAACTTATGCCCGTCTCTACTGTAAAGTTTAGTAGCTGTGCGTTTCGTGGGGGTAAAACGGCAGCCAATTGTGCACAGCAGTATCTCATACACATTCAAGGATTGAGTGACCACACGATTCTTTTCCTTTAGGTTATTCCCGTAATACGGTCCTGCAATGAACTAATATTCGGGTTCTTGCTTATTGCTCGGTAAACAGAGGTGTGTGGGTGCGTGGAGTGAGGAAACTTGCCTTATGTTTCGCCCTGACCAGAACGGCAATCTAACCTGGTTTCTCTCGCAAGTGAGGCGAATGCTCTAAACACTAAGCTTCAAGTCTCCATCACTGCTTGACTCCAGGCCTTTGCGCTCACATCCATGACCCATGACCGATCCTGACATCCTCCACCACTGCAACGTTACTCGACTCCGTCATTTAAATTCCCCTGAGTCCGCTATGATCCTCATTCACACATTCCTCACATCGAGGCACGATTAAACTGACTCGTGTTTGTCAGCGTCCCCAGTATTACTTAGAACTCTACACCTCGTGTCCTCTCCCGCCCCAGGCTCCGTAAACCTATCACATCCACCCTTACCCGGATCCATTGGCTTCCCATTCCCCCAGAGGATCGATTTCAAAATCTTCGTCTCCATTTTAAAGGCCACGCACGGACTTGCTCCTCCCGAGCTCTGAGAGCTGCTGACGCACATTTAAACAATTGGGATAAAAAAAGGATGGCACGCATCTATCAAACCTCGTGTAATTGTTTCTGTGAGTGCCGTGGCTCAATGAGTGTGATCATGGCTGTGTGTTTCTGTCTCACTCTATATGTGAGTGTGAGTACGTCAGTGTGTATGCCTCGGTAGAGGGTAAGGGAGAGGGTTAATCTTATGCGTGTCTTTCAGTACATGTATGTGTTTGTTTCTGACTCATTGTATGTGTGTGTGTGAGGGCGTCCGTGTGTGAGTGGCAGAGACAGGCAGTGAGAGGGTTAATCTTATGTTTGAGGTTGAATGCACTTATGTGCGATCAAAACCCACACTGGCCTGGCTGTGCTGTCCGTCTGCAGCGTTCCCAAACTTCCACTGTGTCAATTGTCTCAAAACTGTTGCTTTCAAGGCCTATGTTGTGGCATTGTGCTGATACCCCAGTGCGGGCTGGGGATTCAGTACATTATTGGGGAAGTCAAACTGTGAATGGGCTGTTACGCTGAGAGTCACGCCATGCACCTCCACGTGTTTCCTCCGTCATCCACCTCAGTGGGACCGCACTCGCCTGGTTCGAGTACTACCTCACAAACTGCCAGAATTACATCTGCACAAATGGCTTTTCCTCCAGCTCTCAAATGGTCACCTGCGGGGAATCCCAAGGATTCCTCCTTGGCCCCTTCCTCCTTCTGATCTATACGCCCCCTCTTGGGGTGTCATCCGCAGACATGGGGTACACTTCCACATGTATGCTGACGGCACCCAACTCTATTTTTCCACATCACTTTGCGACCCCCAGTCCCCTGAAGTGCTTTCAGCTGCCTGTCAGACTTCAGAAGCTGGATGTGCACGAATTTCCTTCACCTGAAAGTTGACAGGATGGACGTCATATCCTTTGGCTCTCGTCATTGTCTAAAATATCAAGCTTCTCACTTCCTCCTCCTTCCCTACGTCCCCCCTAAAACGATCACGGCCGCAAGGTAGGCGTCTGATTCGACCTCAATTATCCTTCCTCCCCCACATCCTGTCCCTCACCAGCACCGCTTTCGTGCACCTCCGATGCATCGCACTTCTCCGCCAAAAGCTCTCTCCGAAAGCCAGTAAAACCCTGGACCATGCCTTTGTCACCTTTTGTCTGGTCTATTCAAATGCCGTCCTCGCCGGCCTCCCATCCACTGCCATTCGTAAAATCCACATTATTCAAAACTCTATCGCCCGAATTCTCACCCGCACGAAACTCCGTTACAGGTTCACACCAGTCCTGGCCGGACTGCACTGGTTGCCTATCCCAGAGAAGACCGACTTCAAGATCATCACCCTTATCTTCAAATCTCTCCACTCCTCTGCACCTCCTGACCTCTCTGACTTCCTCTCTCCTCTAATCAGTGTACGTTGCCTCCGTTCCTCCGCCTCTCGCCTGCTCTGTATCCTCCGAGTCCTATGCTCCACCATCGGCGGCCTATCCTTCAGCCACTAAGCCACTAGGCTGTGGATCTCCCTTCCTCACTCCCTTCGCCTCGCACCATCTCTTCCTGCAATCCGATCTCTGCTGAAGACCTTTCTTTCAGACCGCGCCTTTGGTCACATTTCCCCCCTCTCCCTGGCTCGGTCCTGGGATCATTTACTATGAAGCGCTCTTGAGACGCTGTCCGACTTTGAGGGTGCCATATATACACACAATTTGATTTTTCTGTTTTCTCTTGACGTGAAGAGCGCTACACTGTAATTTGCTGTTGTATATTCTTATTTTCTCTCAATATCATCATCCGTACTCATCCCCATCCCATCCTCACCCGCACCCAGACGCTCCTCATCCTCACGCATTCTCAGAACATCAACATCCTCACCAATACACATTCCCTCTCCTCTCACTCACACCAGCCCCACCCATCCTCCCTCACACCCGGCCTATCCACCTTACCAACCACACACAGACCCTCACCCTATCACACACATCCAGCCACTTCCCCTTTTCACCTCCAGTCAGCCCTTCCCTCCTCAGTCACACCAAGCCGCTCCCACTTATTACCGACACCGACACACCCGATCCAACATCACCCACAACCAGCCACTCCCCATCATTGCATTAGCTGTCATAGCACCAGATCAGCACTAACACCATGGTGACCAGCCAGCATTAATACCGTGGTGATCAGCTCAGCACTAACACCATGGTGACTTGCCAGCATTAACACCATGTTGACCAGCTCAGCACTAACAACATGGTGACCAGCTTAGCACTTAGTCCATGGTGACCAGCTCTGGACTAACAACATAGTGACCAGCTCAGCACTAACATCACAGTGACCAGTTCAGCACAAACACCATAGTGACCACTCAGCACTAAAACCATGGTGAGCAGCTCAGCACAAACAACATAGTGACCAGCTCAGCATTAACAACATCTTGACCACTTCAGCAGTAAAACCATGGTGACCAGCTCAGCACAAACACCATGCTGACCAGCCCAACAGTAACAACATGGTGACCAGCTCAACACTACCAGCATGGCGACCAGCTCAGCACAAATCCCATGGTGACCAACTCAGCACTTAACACCATGGTGATCAGCTCAGCACTAACACCATGGTGACCAGCTCAGCGCTCACCTCATGTTGACCAACTCAGTACTTGCACCATGGTGGTCAGCTCAGCTCTAACAGCATGGTGACCAGCTCAGCACTAACACCATGGTGAGCAGATCAACAATAAACCATGTTAACCAGCTCAGCATTAACACCATGGTGACCAGGACTAATATCATGGTGACCAGTTTAGCACTAACACCATTGTGACCAGGTCAGCACGAGCAGCTCAGCTCAACCACCATGGTGACAAGCTTAGCACTAACACCATGGTGACTAATTGTGAACAGCTGCGACTGAGCACACTGTAGGTATGGTGAAGAGTTACACAAAGCCTCTGTTGTCTCTGTAACTTTGCTTTATATGATGATAGTCTGTGTGACTTCGCACGGTCTCGATGAGAGCTGTTTTTAGGCTGATTTTCGCCAATGGTGAGGGTTATTTAATTTGTGACCCTGCGGTGAAATATGAACTGATAAACATTTTCTTTTTAGTGATAAAATTTAATAAAAGTTTAGAAAGCTTACGCAAAATCAAACTGTTACATTTCATCATATAAAATTAACGCTTACTAAGGGTTAACAAATTTTCCTGCAACGAGTTGATCGGATCATTGTAATGGTTTTGATGTATGAATCGATTGGATGTGCACACTCTCTGTACAATGAAACTCTTTCCACCTCTTGGTGTCTCTCGCTGTCCTTTCCTCCACTGTTACACTCTTTCTCCTTTCACTTTTACACTCTTTCACTCACTCAATTCGCCAGAACAGAACAGTAACAGAATTACTAATACTGTATTGCAGTGTCAGCCCACATACGAGTCTTGAAACGGCAGCCTACTGAATCAATGCTGGAAACTGATGCAGACAAACCCCGAAATTAACAAAACTATTTTTCCGCCAGATTTCTTACTTGGGATTTCACGTATGCTAGATGAACGTATGAACCGTTGCATGACAGAATCATGTCCAAAGCCGCCTGCTAGATCTATCCTCAACTGAATATTTTATTTGTTTATTTATTCAACCCAGATTTGTAGATTCCTAGATGTTTACTGCGGTATTCAGTAAGTAGCAGTCACCTACTTACTGCGATGTAAATATAGGCGTATAGAGTGAGGAATCTTGCCTGAAATTTCGACCTGCCTGGAATTCAATCCAGGTTTCTCACTTGTTAGGAGAGTACTCTAACCACTGAACTGCAAGACTCCATCAATGGAAATGCAAGGTGCACCCTCTCCCTTGAGGGACACACACTGCTTACCTGATTCCGGAAAATATTAGGCGCAGATTAGCAAGATCCAAGGCTAGCAGGACCCCAGATTGTGCCTTGGGGTAACTGCTGAAGTCTAACTGGCTAAAACAAACCATTGATATCGTTGTTTGTATGTCAATTTTCCAGCTGCTTATTGTCAGTATTTGAAGAGGCTTCCCTGATTGATATATCGTAAACAATGAACGACCTGACAATCCCAATTGGGTGTAGCACTGTTAATTGTAACATACGTGGGATCATGAATATAACACCAACAAGAAAATTACAAACTCGAAGCCGTATTACCCGGTTGTTGAGCCTGAATAGTAGCCTGACATGTCGCTCACATCTGCATCTCTCCCGCTCTCGAGCAGTTACTGCTGTTGCGGATCTAATCCGGGCTCGTCATTTATAGTGTTAACAGGTTGTTTCTCTGTATAAGCGTTGTCCCTTTTCCCGTGCATGTTTCCCCTATGATATTTTGCGACTGGTCGGTGCATTCAGGTCCTGTCGATGAGCGAGGATCAAATGTGTTCTGATGAGCAGTGTCCTGATATACTGCGAACCCACCTAGCTCAGGAACCGGCCTTGAGCCGACAAAGAGGGCAGGTTTCATTCTAGCATCCCAGTTTAGCTCCAAGACGCTGCATATACCCAACTTCAGGAGGATAATCATCCGTTGCGATTTCGCCATCCAACAAGCGCAGGTTTGAGCCCCCGATATATAACAGGAAATCCGTACGATCTTTCCGTAGAGAATATATCTCAGCATGAAATTTTGGGGGCGTGCAGCTCGGTGGTTGGAGCATTCATCACGCAAACATATTACAGCGTCTTACACACATATATTACAGCGCCATCCTCAGCACTGGGGAAACATTGCAGCGATCCACACACAAACACAGCGTCACGCTCACCAATGGGGGCACATCAGAGCCTCTCGCTCTCTCTCTCCCTCTCTCTCTCTCTGTCACTCTCACACACACACAGCCTCATCCTCAACACTGAAGGTAGGTTACAGCTTCACAAGCACACACACACATGCACACAGAGCGTCACTCTTAGCTGACATACCCACACACATATACTGCGCCACCAACAACACTGGACGCACATTACAGCCTCTATCACACGTAAACAAACACACGGCGCCACTGCCATCACTGGGAGCACTTTACCAATGAGATTCACCAGCCGCCTCCTTTACTGTACTGTGTTCAAGGCTCACTACTTTTTCTTTTGCTCAGCTGTGTTTTAACTGGTTTAACTAACGATTAAAGTATCCAAACTAAACCATTATTCTTCTGTGCAAGCCACCTAAACATGGGAATTCCCATTATTGGAATTCAATGTGAACTCTCTCACTGGATGAATGCATCCTGGCTAACCAATTACAGTCAATATAAGGAGGAAGATACCCAAACTGTGCTACCTTTCTGAATGTGCTGAGCTTTCGCTCACATTCTGGATTATAAACATCTAAATCCGCTAGTGCTAGTGATGCTAGTGAGTGCACTGTCTGGCAAACTTTTCAACTGCTTATGCAGTATGGATTACCTAACCCACGATGAGCTCCCTTCGGGCTAGGATAATTCGGTCTCCTTGGCGCTGAACTGGCAACAGAGTTTCTCAACGAGCTCTGACATCAGATGCTCATTCCATCAAGTGTTTGGGAGAGCACGGTACACAGACCAATCTGTGGGCTTCCGTTGACAAAATAGACTGGTGTTGTACATCTGGGCAATGTAGCACTGCACACAAATGATTTTAGGGCTTCCTAAAGGCAAAAGACACCCCCTCAGACACGTTCACCTTATTTCTGATGTACGGACGATTTCTTTGTCCACACTAGTAGCCTTTTTCAGAATGGTTTAAACAGGGGGAACCGTCAATGGCAAATATTATTTAACTTGTGAACCTGTGATGAAGTAGAAATTGACACGAATTTCTATGTAAGTTGTAAAATTTAATAAACTTTTAACAAGCTTAGACATAATCAGCATTATACTTTTCATGAAATCAAGTGAATGCGTGTGACGGATTAGTAATGAATTTAATGCTCACTGAGGGTTACGAAGATTTACTGCAATAGGTTGATCGGATCAATATAGTTGGAATAAACTTGGTTTCGTTTCCCACCAGTTGATTCCGATTAAACATCGTAGGCCGTTACATCAACAACTTACAAATAGCCGCCACTGTGATCAGTACATTCTCACTACTGATCAATATAGCTCTTCAAGAAAAGCAGGCGGTCATTTCCCAGAGAATTTTATCTGAGGTTTTGCCAACTGCCTCGTAACATACATCGCACGTAGACATACAATTCATATGATTCGGATTAAGCGTGTAGTCTACAGATCATTGCAATGCGGAATAGGATGTGACAAACAACCTTCGCCTGATTACACAATCAATATACAATAAAGATTGTCATTCCAAACGTCAGCTGATCAACATAAGCATTTGTAACCGAACTCAAGTTAGTCTTTAAACCATGGGTGGCCGCCCATTTCTGGCTGCCGAGGGCTGGGTTCCCTATTTGGGAAACTTCCCACGAGCAATAAGGTTGTGTTTCCTTTCCAGGAGCATAACATTTACAAAGAGACGTTTTCATATCGGAAAGATGTCTTAAGTCGCTCGACATTGCCGACCGAGCACTGAGCTGAGCTGAAGGAAAGGGGCTGGGTAGGGGAAAAGATGACTGAAAGCAGTCGAAGGATAAGTTATGACAAAAGGTCATGGATCTGAAATATTAGCTCACTTTCCTATCCAATAGACTTGGCCTGAAATGCTGAATATTCGCAATGAGATTTTATTTTATTTCAGTTTTAGTTTTGATGTGGTATAGAAAGAGGAGAGCCGGAATCAATGCAACTCCAGCAATGAGCTCCAGAAAGTGGGTGATTGTGGGTCAGGTGGAGTAGGGGGAAATGTGTAAGCTGTGCGATACGTCGCTGAGTTTCTCTCCTCGGAACCCCTCACTATCTTTATTTCGCTCCCTCCCTCCCAACCGGATCCCCTCTCTCTCTTTCTCCATCTCTGTCTCTCTCTCTTTCGCTCTCGCTCTCTCTCTGACACACACACACACACACTTTGAATCTCTTTACCTTCTCTGTCATGAATTCTCTCACACAAACTCTCTCCCAGTGACTCACTATCTCTCTCAATCTCCTCCCGCACTCTCGATCCGATATCACTCTCTCTCTCTCTCCCCGCTTACACACTCAGCAAGTAATGTGCACGTTTATGTTTAGCCGATATTGGCATAGACAGCATCATCGTCCTCACCAGCTTCATTGCCATTCTCACTCCTGTTCGTAATTTCAGATTGTTGTCAGTTTTATCATCGTCCTGCAAACAGGGCAACAATCAGTATTTCTGATGCGGAATCAAGTGAATTGTTCCCCGAGATAACCCCCCGAAATAAACAGGAACCAATGTTAATAACAACCTTGCCTTTGAGAGTTTCTCCTGAGCTTAAATGAGCTGCTTCAATGTAAAACCGACAAACACACGAACACAGTCAGACAGACATACACATACACAGATACGTGCACCCACACACACACAAACACAACGGTACAAGCACTTAGTGTAAAGTGTATTAACTTGACAGCCAAATGCAGCAGGCAAATTGCGGACAGCAATGTCCACAAAATGCACAGTCACTCGACTATATAGTACATTCTCTGAAAAGCTTTGACACATCATCCTGATGTAAAAGAAGACATGTCAAATTCTTGGGTCATTATTATTTTTATAAAGTGAGCGACCAATATCGCAAGAATCCCTCTTCTCTGCTTGATTATTTCCAATTTCGCGATACGGTGATAAAACCAGCACCTTCTTTATCAGGGTAGGCTGATTCAACGCTTAGCTGGGCTGACACAGTGCTGAGCTGTGCCACAACTGGGCTGATACAGTGCCTGAGCTGGGCTGAGCTGAGCTGGCAAAGTGCTAAGCTGGGCTGAGCTGGTCTGACAGTGCTAAGGTGGGCTGATACAGGAACTGAGCTGGGCTAAGCTTGGCTGACAATCCTTCACAAGTAAAATTATTCCGTCACAACTAGAAGTAGGACCGATGAAAGTGGGAGAGCAGATGAACGAGTATGATGAGCAAAGTGTGTCAAGTGGTGAAAAGAAGCCCACGCATAGGTTACTGGTAAATAGTACTAATAGTCTTTAGTCACAATTAAGGGCACTGTATCTGAACACGCGAAGCATTCGAAACAAGATAGATAAACTAACTACACAAATGGATATGATCTGGTAGCCATCACCGAGACTTGGTTACAGGGAGATGAACAGTGCGATCTAAATATTCGAGTGTACGTGGTGTATAGAAAATATAGGCAATGTGTTAAACGAGGAGTGTGGGTGTCTCTGCTAAAACAAAGGACGGGATAAAAACAGTAGAGAGGAAATATTTTAAATCAGAAAAGAATTACAGTCAGTACGGGTAGACGTACGTAATAAATAGGGGCAGAACATTCTAGTGGGAGTGGTTCACAGACACCCCAGCAGCAGTCATACTATCTCTCAAGGTTTAAATGGGGAAAACAGCGAAGCATTTTGCGAAGGAAAAACATTAATTGTGGGTGTTTTTAATCTGTATATAGATTGTGACAACCAACTTGGGAATTGTAAGATAAAGGAAGAGTTCATGGAATGTATTATGGATAATTTTATAGATCAGTGTGTCGCGGAGCCAACCAGGGAAGAGTCCATATTAGACCTTCTTTTGTGTAGTGAAGCAGGGCTGATCAGCAAACTGGAACTTAAGGCTCTTCTCCGGCAAAGTGAACATAATATCATGGAATTGAGCATTAATTTAGAGAGAGAAGTAGTTAAGTCCGAACCAAAGTGCTTAAATTTAAACAGAGCCCACTTTGCTGGTATGAGAGCGGATTTAGCTAAAGTAAACTTGCAAATTAGACCAAAGAATTCGGATTTGACGGAAGACCAGCAAGGGCAGACGTTTAAGGAGATAATGCAAACTTTCCAACGAGCACACATTTCTTGAGGAATAAGAATGCCACGGGAAAGGTGGCCCAACCGTGGCAAACCAGAGCAGTTAGGGAAAGTATAAACTTGGAGGAACAAGCCAATTACACAGCTAAGATGAATAGTAAACACGAGGACTGGGAGAACTTTAGGGATTAACAAAAGAGAACCAAAAAGTGATTAAGAGATTGAAAATTGAATATGATGGAAAACTATCGAGGAACATGAGGACAGACGACGAGAGTTTGGATAAATATATCAAGAGGAAGAGGCTTCAAATGTAAATGTGGGTCCGTTGGAGGCAGAGACTGGGGGGAATAATAGTAGGGGACAAAGACATGGCATAGTCATTAAACATGTACTTTGCTACCATCTTCAGCTTAGAAGACACTGAAAACCTACCAAGAATAGCAGGCAACCAAGAAGACATTGTTAGCGAGAAACTTGGGGAAACTTACATTAATAAATAGTATATTGCAGTTCAATTGTCCGTTCTTAAAACTGACAATTCCCTTGGATCTGATGGCCTACATACTAGGGTTTTAAAAGAGGTGGCTACTGAGATAGTGGATGGCTTGTCTTTCAACTTCAAAAATTCTCTGGATTCTGGAATGGTTCCCATTGATTGGAAGATTGCAAACATGACACCACTACTTAAGAAGAATGGGAGAAAAAAGATGGGAAAATACAGACCAATTAGTCTGATATCAGTACAAGTGAAATTTATTGAGTCCTTTATTAAGGATATCGTTATGGGATTCCTTGATGACCATAACAAGGTTAGGCAGAGTCAAGAGGACTTCACAAACGGGACGGCATGTTTAACTAATCTTTTGTAATTTTTTTAACATGCATCTAGCAGGTTAGATAGTGGGGAACCAGTAGATGTACTTTATTTAGAATTTACAAAGGCATTTGCAAAGTGCCACACAAAAGGCTATTGCACAAAGTTAAGGCCCACGCAATCAATGGGAACATATTAGCATGGATTGACGAGAGGCTAACGGGTAGAAAAGAGAGAGTAGGGATAAACTGGTCTCTCTCGAATTGGCAGGATGTGACTATAGGAGGGCCACAAAGGCGAGTGCATGGGCTTCAGTTATTCACAATTTACACCAATGATCTAGACGAGGTGGGATGGCACAGAATAGAGATGGACAGACGTAGGGACTGAGCTGGGCTGAAACAGTGCTGAGTCAGTTTGTTATATGCTGTGAGCTGGGCTGATAGGTTAAGTTGGGCTAAGCCAGGATACAACAAGGTGTGAGCTGAGCTGACAAATGCCATGAGCTGCGCTGACACTTGGCGTGTGCTTCGCTTACATGGGCATGACCTGGGCTGACGTGTATGAAATAGTCTCAGCTGGGCTCACCTGCGCTGACACAGTGCCTAAGCTGGGCTAATAAAAGGCATGAGCTAGGCTGACACAGTGCCTGAGCTGGACTGACAAAGGGCTGAAGTGATCTGACGCGTTTGAGCTGGACTTCGCGGGGTTGAGCCTGGGACTGAGCTTTATTGACATAGGGCAGAGATTGTTTCACTCAGGACAGAGCTCGTATGCCAGTGGGACTGAGCTGGACTGTCAAGAGGAAGGAGCTGCGCTGTTACAGGTCGTGAAATGAGCTGAGCTGTGCTGACACAATGCGGAGCGAGGCTGATACATACCTGAGCTGGGATGGAACAGAACTGAGATTCACAGACTCAGGGACTGAGCTGGGCTGAAATAGTGCAGAGCCAGTGACTGAGCTTGGCTGATACAAATTGGAAATTAACATAGGGTGTGAGCTGTGCGGAAACAGGGTTCAGCTGGGCGGAGATCGGCTGCAACAGGGCATGTGCTACGCTGGTATAGGGATGACCTGGGTTGACACAGGGCCTGAGCTGGTCTTAGCTGGGCAAATGTGGTTGACAACGAGCTTATCTGTGCTGAAACAGGTTTGAGTTATTCTGACACAGGTTTAAATTTGGCTTACACAGTCTTCAGTTCGGTTGAAATAGGCCTGATATTTGCTGATACAGCGCTGAAGTCGGCTGACACAGGGCCTGAGATGGGCGGGCGCAGTGTCCAGCTGGGCAGGCACGGGGCTGAGGAGGGCTGGCACATGTCCTGAGCTGGTCGGTCAAAGGAGCTGCTGCGCTGATTTCGGGCAGCGTTGGGCTGATCTGGGCTGACACAGGGCTGAGATGACCTGAGCTGTGCCGACACAGTGCGGAATTGCGCTGATACAGGGCCTTACATGGGCTGAGTTGACTTTACAGAAGGCTGCGCTGTCATAGGAACGTAGGATCAGCAGGATGTCGTTCAGCCCTTGGAGCCTGTTCTACCATTATTTAGAACATGGCTGCTCTATAAATCGACTAATAATGGGCAGACTGAGAGTGTGATTTGAGATTAAGTTTCTGAGGCAGGCTGACACAGCGTGTGAGCTGCACTGACACTGCCTTTGAGCAGGGCTGACAGAGGGCCTTAATTGGTCCTACGCAAGAACTGATCTGGGCTGCCACAGGGCCTGAAAACTGTGATGATAGAGGAACTGAGGTGGCTGAGCCGGCTGGCACCGCGCTGAGTTGAACCGACAGAGTGCTGAGCGGTGCAGAAACAGGGCGTGAGATGCGCTGAAATCGCGAGGAACTGGGCTGAGCTAGGGCCTGAGCTCGCCTGAGCTGGGCTGACACAAGTTTGAGCTTGGCTAATTCACTGCTGAGCTGGTTTGACACATTGCTGAGCTAAGCTGACACAGGGCTGATCCGTGCTGATACAGGGCTGAGCAGGACTGACACAGGTCTGATCTGGGCTGACACAGAGCTGAGCTTGGCCGACACAGGGATTTACCTGGGTTGAAACCGTGCTTAGCCAGACTCTTACAAGGCATGGCAAGGCTGCTGGAGGGGCTGCGGTGGGCTGACACAGGGACTGAGCTTGGTTGACACGACTTTGAACTTGGCCGAATCAATAACAATAATATTAATGCTTGCATTTAATGTAACGCCTTTAACGTCTTCGAGATATGATGCTGTCACTACTCGCCTCTCTCGGTTCCCAACGTGAAGCAATTCTCCCCATCGCGACTGAAGCAAACACAAACTGAATTTAACAACAGCTTTTTCATTAACACATTGCTATTTCAGAACATTATTAATGATATTAACTGTGCATATTAATACGTTTTCATACCAAAGATAATTAATAGACAAACATTAATATGTTACTACTCGTTGCAATTAAAATAACACCTTATCACGAGTTCGGGACGTCCCAAAGTGCTTCACAGGATTAATAGTATCTTGAGGTGTATTCTGTGAGCAAAACACGCCATCCAATTGCGTCCAGCAGTGCCCACAAACAGCCATGAAATGAATGACTAATTTTATTCCGGATTATGTCAGCAAGGACACTGGGGGAACTTAATTGTCTTTGATATTTGATATCCACCCGAAGAGGCAGAAAGGACGACGGTTTGACATCTCATCTGCACAGAGCACTTGAAGCATCTGATATTCAGACAATTGATGACGGAGTGGATGGGGAAGTGGAAGGGGGTGAGTTATTGAGAAAACAATCCCCGCGTGGCGAAGGGGCGATGTGTGTGGGGAGTCAGGTGTTTGACTCGTGTGCAAATCCATCAACGTAGTTATAAATATCCAAATATGAAAACAGGTACCAGTCAAGCCTCCTACACACAGCAATTCCTGAGATTCTAATGAACGATTCAGTGGATTATGCGGGACTGCTTAGTTTACGAAGTGCAGGAGAAAGATCCTGCGGAGCACTCACAGCGGCGTAGATCAGTTGGGTCGAGTGGCCTGTGTTTGTGCTTTATATTCTTGTGTATTCTGATGTATTCCTATGAATGGGTAGCATCTATACCAACCTAATCACCATGAGTATTAGGCAAAGACTGGTGACAATCAGGGCTAGGGAATCTCAGAGTGTGAATTGGGTAACTTCTGGATTCCAGCTAGGTACACATATTTTGCAAATCAGACACCTGTCTGGCAAACTTTCCCTCTCCCTGTCTAGTTAGTGCCACTCAACACACGAGGGCTTTGTCCTGCAGCATTAACAAAAGTTGAGTCGGATGGCTCCCTGCCGCCACTGACTGATCTGCCATTCCAGATCCTGCCGTTCTGTGGAAGAGCGAGTCCCAGCGCAGACACGATGGAGAGAGAGCAGAGGATGGGATAAGAGTGCAGTGATACGATGGGGTAGCAAGCAGCAGCAAAGTCACGATGATAAGATATAATTATCCTCCCCTTTCATCAGCCTCAAATCCCTTTGCAGGCAAACCTTGTCAAGTGCACTTAATTATACCCCCACTCCTTAACCACCACACACTCCGCACGACTTTCATCATGGGACAAGCTTTCAGCCACTCCGCCCCCGCTCTCTGGACATTCATCTTAGATTCACTTTGGTATACCCGTCGCTCTCACCCTCGCAGTACAACATCAAACTCTTCAAACGTGTCTAACATTATTATAACTCTTCCGTGAAAATGCCAACGAAAATCATTGTTATCGTTTATTATATTCTCTATTATTATTCATCATGTTAATATTTTGAGCTGTAAAATATAGTCTGCTGACGTTTGTCGAATATAATTTGATATTATACAGAGAATTAACACGATCAAGACTGTTATTCACACAGTTTGTTTGGTCCAAGACAAAACAAAAATAACAGTCGTTTGATACAGCGCCTTACCATTTGTCCAGATGTATCAATGGATTTCAGAGAACTTATCGAAAGTGGAGTAGCTGTGCATTTAGGACATGAAATGCCGCAGCCAATTGAACGCATCAGTGTCCCACAAACAGCCACGGAGTGAGTTATCAATTTTGTTTCGGGAATTGATGTACAGGCAACGGGAAAATTTCCATTCACTTTTCGAAAAGCGCCATGGACTCGTTCACATACACATGAACAATCAGACGCGGTCTTGGATTAAAGGTCTCACAGGTGGTTCAGGCTGAAGAATTTAACATTAAACCCACACTGTGAAGTTACAGTATCTTCAACACTGGCTATCGCTATCAATGCTCTGAAACCAAGAGGGTCATTATCTACAGCCTGTAAACAATGATATTGCCAAGTACTCTAATCACAATATCATATTGCCCAATGATTGTGTTAAAATAAAAGTAAACATGTGTGCCTGGCTCAGGAAGCGAATTTCTGTTCTCCTGGTAATAAATGAGTTCTGAGATACCGAGTATTGGTTTAGCAAGTATTTTCTCAGTTCCTATCTGCACACTTTCACAATATCAGCACAACTTGCTTTGATGTAGCGCCCACAAACCGCGTAGCATCCCAGATCACGTAACATTGACGCAGCAGCAAAGAAACACACAGTGATTAACTCCATTGCTGGGTTTTCATTTATTTATTTAACATATGCTATATTCATGTTGTTAATGGACCCTTACCTCTCTTGTACACACAGAATCCCATTATAAACGCAGTGATGACTGACGCGATGACAATCCCCACAGCCATTCCTGCAGAGTGCTCCTCTGTCCAATTTGCTGAAGAGAGAAATGGGCAAACAGTAATTTGTCGACAGTGAAGAGCTAATAGGAGGGAATAACTCATCATTTTAAAGACCTCACTCAGGTTTTATCTCCTCTTGGTGTGAAAGTGCTATAGAAACGATTGTCTTCTCTGTTCCAATGAAAATAGCTTACGTACCCCTTTTCTAACCTCATGAGAAAAGACTGTCGCCCTCGTTCCCTGGGGACGGAAGCTGAAGAGGGTCACATTGTGGGCTGCGCTGGTGACCCTCCAAGCTGTGGAAAATCGGAATCGACTTCACCCTTGATAGTGGTCTCCACTCTGGACCCTGGGCCAAGCAGTTCCGCAGTACCCAGGGAACTGTTGATCACTGAACAAAGCAGTCTGGCTCATCGGCAAGTGGTTGAGGAACACATCGTTCACCTGGAGCCGGGATTCATCCACCTCGGTTCCCAAAAATACATCTTGGTAGTGTGAGCGTTTTTGTGGTCCTCTCTCGACAAGGAATGATTGTGTACCAAGTTGAGCTCAATGAAAGTAGCTTAGCTGGTTAAATATCAGATTACATATAAGAACAGGATCTGTGGTGGCCAAACCTTGTCTCACGTGAAAAAAAAAACTTCATAGGGGTGATGGTTGAAGCAGCAGAGGCGTCTCTCCAGCTGGAAAATGAGAGAGAGAATTTGCACCCTGGTTCTGGCGTGTGTGGATAGGTTGGGAGCTTGGGTTTGGAAACTGTGTTACCGCAAGGCTGGGTTTCCGCCTGTGGTCAAACACTCCAACCAACACCAGGAGATAATATGGAAATATGATCAACAACAACAACAACAACAAGATTCCATTTATAGAGCGCCTTTCACGTCAGGAGGACGTCCCAAGGCGCTGCACAGTTGGGTCATGACCCGAGCAGGGGGGAAATGGTCAGGGTGAGGGGAGGGAAGGGAGGGAGAGAGGAGGGGGGAAATGGTCAGGGTGAGGGGAGGGAAGGGAGGGAGCGAGGAGGAGGAAGAGAGTCGAGAGGGGAGCTGAAGGCACGGTCAAAGAGAAAGGTTTTGAGACCGGCCTTGAAGGAGGAAAGGGAGGAAGCGGCGAAGGCACTGGGGGATGGAGTTCCAGAGCCTCGGGGCTGAGAGGCTGAAGGCCCGACCACCGATAGTAGGGCGGTTGGGGCGGGGGATGCGGAGCAGACCGGAGCCAGAGGAACGGAGGGTACGGGCAGGCTGTAGGGGGATAGTAGGTTGGAGAGGTAGGAGGGAGCAAGGCCGTGAATGGCCTTGTGAGGTGAGGATGAGGATCTTGAATTCATCCTCTGGGGGATGGAGAGCCAGTGGAGGCGAGTGAGGGTGGGAGTGATGTGGTCGCGAAGCCTGGTGCGGGACAATACCCGAGCTGCAGAGTTCTGAATGACTCTCAGTTTAGCCTCTGTTGCGGATTAACTACTTAAATTTTTCAGTTGCTCAGACTTTTTCTTTTCTCAGTAACTTGCTTTTCCGCTTCCGCACAGCATTTCAGGAAACTCACTACTGACGACACAGCTTAGCCTGACTCATTGGGAGGACGCGAAAGGGCGGAACATTCAGTGTGGCAGGGAATGCTCCCACTCACTTCCTGTCACCCTGCAGTCAAAGCCCTAACTAACGGCTAGGGTGGTCCTAGCTGGACAAGCAGCAGGGAAGCTTGCCAAACAGCGTTCTCAATAACATGCTATTATGTTTGTGAGAAACAGTATCTTTCCCCCGCCTTGACTGCCCCAACATTGGCAGTCGGGAATTCAGCCGCTCTGCCCACACCGTTAGAAATCCATCCTGCAGTGTCTTCAGCTCGCTACCTCCATTTCCTCCTTCAAGACACATCTCAAGACATTTTTCTTCGGTGAATATTCGGTTACACCCCTATCACTGCCCTCCGTAACCTCCACCCCTCCTGATTCCAGCTCCCGTCTCGATTACAAATCCCTGATTGTCCAGCGACTTGGGACGTCCTCCCATATGAAAACTATGCGTAAGTGTTATTTGTTGCTGCTGTTTAGAAATAGTCGACAATGCAGATGAAAAAATGTGAGTTTATCTTTTGTGAGCTGATGATAGACATTGCAAAGTTAACCTATACATTTTTGCTCAAGACGGGTGTTTAAACTGTACTGCAAGTTACTACTACTATTCTGATAAATTGTGAGTCCAGCTAAGGGCTGTGATATCGCACCAGTTACATTGTTGAATGAAATATATGTTTGTATAATCAAATTGAACAAAGAGACATATTTCAACTAACGTGCTTGATCTGTCCAAGCCTTTGTGTTGCTTTGAGTAATAAAAATTAACTTGAACGTTCCCAGCCCTGCTGTCGTGTCGGCTTTTGAGAACATTACAATCAGATAAGGAAGCCAGTCCCCACCCTGCAATACCTCGTTTGGCCACGTTGGAGAAATTATTTCTGCCTTTCAAGCTACAAGTTTAATACAAAATTATACAAATTACAATTGTTTCGCGACTTCCACTTCGGGAGTTCAGTGGCTCTTAAATTTGTGCTTTGGGATGCCGCTGCAGATAGTTTAACCTTATTGGAGACCCATGGTTTGATCAGGAAAGAGCAGACTTGCTTCTTTAATCTGAGCAATGTGTGGGAAAGGTTGTGGCTCTGTATAAGACCACAGAAATTTGTAAGATTTCGAGGAAAACCACCTACATTGAGTTCATCGATTAATGCAAGACCGTGGAGCTGGTGCGTTATGAACCCCTTATAACCCCATGTAAGTGATGCGAAAATAGGGTCACATTATTGGTTTATTCAGATAATGTGTTACAAACCAGAGAGCGTGGCAGTTTGCTCGAGGGATATGATTCTCGCTTCGAGCTCTCACAATTCATGGAAACACGAGAAGTCCCTGGTTCAGTTTACGGACGAGTCTGTCTTGTGTATTATCCTGGCCAACAGTCCACCAATAACATTGCTCATTCACTTTATGGCTGGTTGTGTGTCATGACAAATTATACTGTCACCTTCAATCGTAAAATACAAGTCACGTCACTTCAACATCAAAAACGTGCCCTTATATAGCACCGTCCGCACACGGTAGTGTCTCAGACTGCTGACAAGTATACACCGTGCAGTGCATCCTGCGGAATGACTTGTGATGTCTTCCTGATGTGAAAGTCTCTTGACAAATGCAGCGATTATTAACCTCCTGGTCGAGGAGGGGATAATAGTGTACTCAATGTAGTTAAGGGCTCCAAGATGATCTTCTGACTCACAACCCCTCCTGCCCATCCACACAAGGTCTGCCTGCCTCTCACCCTCTATTTCTCTCTCACTGCATGCTTCTCTCTCTCTCTCTCTCTCTCTCTCTCTCTATCTCTCTCTCACACACACACACACGTAAACAGACAGACAGACAGACACACACTAGCTCTGGCTCTCCCTCTCCCGTCAACACCACCACCCCCACCCCTCTCTCTTTCTCTCCCCTATCACACACTGTGTCTCCGATACTCCTGTAGCTCAGTGGTTAGAGCACTTGCTTTGCAAGCAAGACACCTGGGTTCAATTCCAGGCAGGGCGAAACCTTGGGCAAGTTTCCTTACTCCACACGCCTAATAATAATCCCTCCAAAAAACCCAAAACAATAATAAATTGGTCATTTTCAATCTACGACTGTTTGTGGGACATTGCTGTGCGCAATTGGCTGCCGCGTTCGCCCACAAATATACAGTCAATTCACTTTACAGTATATTCTGTGAAGCGCTTTGGGACGTCCTCCCGACGTGAAAAGCGCTATATCAAATGCAAGGATTATTATTATTATTATTACTCTACTTTCTCACACATTTTATCTCTAACCCTCTCCATTTGTCTCTCTCACATACTGTGTTATTCCCAATGTAAATCTCTCCCGCTCTCACACTCTGCCTCTTATTGTCTCCGTTTCTCTTTCTGAGATTCTTAGATGATATGATAAATTTTGTTGCAGTGTGTGCCTTGTTCAGCCCACATGATAGAGATCCCGCAAAGCTATTGTGGAAAGTAAAGGGAGTTTATCCAGGTATTGGCATTCATAACAGCTCAGTTCAAGCTGCCTTAAACCGTTAACATTGGACATGATGTCAAACAGGAAAGGCTGATGTGTAGCTGAACCACTTTTGCAATGTTAGCTGAGCAACAATAGCGGATATAAAGCCCAAAACGAGCAAATGTCGCTGCTAAAAACGGCTCAAACGTTTAGCTGCAATAGGAAATAAACAACCAACCACAACATCAGAATTGATGCTGAGAAATTTTGGCTCTCCGTTTCTGTGGATAGAAAACCGTTGTCATTCTCCAACCTGCATTTTAAGAGTAACAATATTAATAATCCTTGCCTTTGAGATATTGACTTATCTCGTTTTCGAGGCGTATCAGAATAATATTAAGGATCAAAGTGTTTGATTTCAGAGAATGAAACGCAATAAATAATTGTTTTTTCATTCAATCCACAAATATTTGTGGAACACTACGGTGAATATTCGATTGCCGTATTTTGCCCACAAAATATACGGTAGCTAGAGATGAGAGCGTATCCTGTGAAGCGCTTTGAGACGCCTCGAAATCGCGATAAGGAACTTTATTCCATGTAAGAATTATTAGAATACCTCAACTTTGTTAAGCCTCTTCCTTCTGTACAAACCCCACATACAGGTATTGCATTTATCCCTAGAATATCCATAACCCTACGCCTAACTCTGACCAAACTCTGAACCAAAATCCTAACCCTGAACATGTCCCCTGTCATATTATAATTCAAATAAATTAGTTTCTCAGGTAGGGCAGTACATAAGGCAAGTTTCTGAACTGCGCACACACGTCTATATTTACCTAGCAGTAAGTATCAGCCCGCTTGTTAGTCAATTGGTTGAGCGCTTTCCATGGAAATAGTTCCTTCACCAAATAATAATAATAATTTGGTCAATCAATCCACGGCTGTTCGTGAGAAACTTCTGTGCGCAATTATCTGCCACATTTGGCCCCAAAATATACAGTCACTACACTTTAGAGTCTATCCCGTGAAGAACTTTTGAGACGCCTTGATTATGTGATAAGACATATCATCACTAATAAGGATTACGAATGTATCGCAATATTTGTGAAACCCTCTTTCCCTGGTACAACCTCCTTCTCCTGGTAAATCAGTTCCCACTGGTACATGCATAACCCTAAACCTGAACCCAAATCGTGACTATAATACTAACCATCTCCCTCACCCCTAACCGTAACGCTCAGCGTTAACAAACACACCTCACATCATCTTCTCATTTATTCGGTGGAATTTAAGAGAAAGTGAAATTTCAGAAACAGACGAACTGTGAGATCCTGAAAGTGGAAAAATATGTAAGACAAAGAGGCTGAGCTGTGAGGAAGGATCACTGTCGTTTCTCTGTCGGTACTTATGTTTACATTTCCCTCACCATACCATCAGACCATCCAAACACACGTCTAATGCTGCAAAATAGCAAACAAAACCTTCTTGTCTGTCATCGTTTCTGAAGTCTTTCTTTGTCAATCACAGTTTCTTTCTCTCTCACACACACACAGTGTCAATCATTCTCTCACTCACACACACATTGTTTCCCTCACACTATCTGTCACGCTCTGGCTTACTCGCTCCATCACAATCTGCCTCCCTGAGCCTCTTAAATGAGATGACGAATTGAGGTCCTATTTGTGTCGTGCACAGGACAGAAGATAAACCATACGCCACGATGTTGGGCAAAGGGAAGGTATTTTTTACAGTTGGTAACGTCCATAGCAGCTCAATGAAAGCTGTACGAAAGGGTTAAGGTTGGACAGAGTTTCAAATGACAAAGGCTGGCGTGTAGCTGAACCACTGTTGCGGTGTTAGCCGAGCAGCGTTACCGGATACAAAGCATAAACCACACAAACCACCGCGGAAAAGGCGTCAAACATTCAACTGCCAAAGTATGAAAAACAAGTGGACACGATAGCAGATCTACTGCAGAAAACAATTGTATCTTAGTTTCTCTGGCAGGTACCCGATTCGAGTCTCCTTTTTGCTTTTTGATAATGATAATCCTTGCATTTCATATAGCGCTTAATCATGTTTTCGAGGCACTTCAGAGAAATATTCAGAATCAAAGTGCATTTACGTCGGAGCACAGTTGGTCTGCACATCAAACACCTATCTTTAAAAAAGGAGAATGACAAAGTGTAGTACAAAAATTGTCAATCAATCCATGATCGTGGAGTCCTGTAGCTCAGTGGTCAGAGCACTCGCTTTGCAAGCGAGAGACCTGGGTTCAATTCCCGGCAGAGGGCGAAACCTCGGGCAAGTTTCCTTACTCCACACAGAGCCTAATAATAATCCCTCCAAAATAAAAAAAAATAATAAATTGGTCATTTTCAATCCACGACTGTTTGTGGGACATTGCTGTGCGCAAGTGGCTGCCGCGTTCGCCCACAAATATACAGTCAATTCACTTTACAGTACATTCTGTGAAGCGCTTTGGGACGTCCTCCCGACGTGAAAAGCGCTATATCAAATGCAAGGATTATTATTATTATTATTATTATTATGACTGTTTATGTTACACTGCTGTGTGCAGTTTTGACCAACACAATATGCAGTCACCGCATTCAACTTATATCTTATGAAGCGCTTTGAGATGCCTAGATAATCTAATAAGGCGCTTTAAAGATTATTACAAATTCTCAATAATACTTCTCCTGGTACGTTCCCCACGCCTAGTACACAAACGTACCCCAAATGCAGCCAAAACCTTTGTGCCTGCGCTTGTCACCTTCTTCCTCGATTAATCAAAAGCTTTCCTTATAATAATAATCATCCTTGCATTTGATATAGCGCTTTTCACGTCGGGAGGACGTCCCAAAGCGCTTCACAGAACACACTGTAAAGTGAATTGACTGTATAATTGTGGGCGAACGCGGCAGCGAATTGCGCACAGCAATGTGCCACAAACAGTCGAAGATTGAAAATGACCAATTTATTATTGTTTTTGTTTTGGAGGATTATTATTAGGCTCTGTGTGGAGTAAGGAAACTTGCCCAAGGTTTCGCCCTCTGCCTGGAATTGAACTCAGATCTCTCGCTTGCAAAGCGAGTGCTCTAACCACTGAGCTACAGGACTCCTTCAAGATCACCCCAATTAAAAACATTAAGCTCATTGAAAACTCTGCTGCCCGCATACTTACTCGGTCCAAAATCCTAACACTCGTGTTCAAATCGCTTCTCTCCCTGGCAACTCTCTACTTGTCCGATCTCCACACTCCCCAATCCACCACCCGGCGCCTATGCTCGACTGCTGCTCGTCTCCTCTTCTTCTCCGACGTACCCTCCGCTACACTATTGGATCAATCAGACACGACTCCTCGAAAGTCTGGAGCAGTTACCATCAATCATTCGCCGTGCTCCCTCTCTCCACTCTTTTTAACCCCAGTCTGAAAATCTTCTTTTTCGACAGTGCTGACGCTCTCCACCAAACAACCCCCCTCTCGCGCCACAAGCAAACGCACACACACACACACAAACATACACACCCGGCTCCGAGTCAGGCTCCACCACTGTTAAATCCTTATGTATGTAATTGGACGCTATTAATGTGTTGTTGTTGTCGTATGTATTATGGTTGGTTGAACCCTCCTTGGTTAAAAAAAAAGGAATGAAATCCACATTGCAATCTTTAGGATTCCTTTTTACAGATTTTATTTTTAGATTGAGATATTGTTGAATTGAATAACACGATGTTGGCTCTTAACAATCGAATCGCAATCAACAGCAACAACAACTTGGATGTGTACTCTGTTCATGAAATATGAATCTGTCTCAGTCTTGGTATTATATTGGGCATTCCAAAGCTTGCAACTGTCTGTGGAATATATACCTTCATATATTTTTGCTTTAGAATTAACAGTATTTTGGCTTGCATCGTTTTAATAGTGGGTTGGTTTCCACAACGATCCTGGTCCTTTCTGACCAAAGTAAAGCTACACTATTTTGTTGAGTCACTTATGTACATACAGCCACACTCCAACACTAACAGCATCAACATCCAGCGATTACGTACAGCCAGTATAGAAAAAGCAAAACTATTGCAATATGTTGCATTACTGACCATGATAATGCGTGATCATAATCAATCAGAATAGTCCAGTAAATAATCTATACTGTCACGTCACACTGTTCAGTATATTGTGCAGTCCCTTCCATCAATGTATTCTGATATGTATTATTTACAAATTCTAGGATTATTATTGGGTATTTGCATGTGAATTTGCCAATGATAGTGCTAGTATGTCTGCTACAAGCCTGGAACTGTTGATTACTTTCTTTTAGTAAATTGTGAGAACATTGATTTCCATTAATTTCAGTGAATATGTAATTTTGTACACAAACAAGGAACCAATATTTTGTTTTCAAGCCTGATTAACAACATATGAATATCAAATTAATATTACCTCCATGTGGAAATGACATTTTGTGTGTGTATCTGAAAGGCCTTTGTGTTTTACTGCTCTTTGTAGAAGCTGTTTTAATAGTCAGTGTACATCACTATATATCCAAACGGTTTGTATATTTTTTTCTAAACGTTATTTTGCGTTTGATGAGATGCATTAGTCTTGCTGTTTGTAAGGTAGACACACATTTCTTCGGTTGGATTTGAACAACTTTATTTGAAAATCGCTACACAAGTGTTATTTGTTGTTGTTCATGACATTTTTCGCATTGCTGGAAACAATTGGCTTTAATTTGTCAGCTTTATTGAACATTATGTCGGTTTCTAAGTATATGTATGTTTGTGAAACTTGTCCTTTGTCTATTTGGAATAACAAATTCTACAACCATAACAATTTGATGATATTGGTTTCCAATACCATAAGATAAAATAAGAGTGTTTTTTCCAATGAAGGCGCACTGAAACATGCAATGTCAGGGATCAAGAAAATCCACTCTGCCATTTTCCCAGGAAAGCATCAATATTTAAATGCCACTGAGAGTCCTTGCTTCAATGGAGCTTTCTGGTAACCTGTTCCAAATGTTCACTCAGTTCTCTGTATAGATAAGCTTCTTGCCATCAATCCTGAATTTGTCATTTGGAACTGTATTCTACTTTCATGTTTCACACTTCAGTATTATTTTGGGTTCAATTGTTGAATCCCATTTACATTTTTATAATTTCTTGTGAGTTACTTTATCAGATTTTTATACTGACCTTCACCAAGGTTAGCGTTTCATAGAAACATAACATAAATATATGAGTAGGCCTTAGGGCCTATTCCGCTAGTTAATTATTTCATAATTAATCTGTACCTCAACCATTCTTTTCAGTTCCAGTTTCTCGCTTTCTCTCCATATCGCTTAACAACCCAAAAACATAACCTGCCAAAAATCTTCAACCTCACAATGAAAGGTGTGAGTCCAGTATCCACGGCCTTTTGGTAAGAGAATGCTAGATTTCTCTCAGCATTTAAGTTCAAAATTGCATCCTGGTTTCACTCTTAATTGACGTAGTTCTAATTTTAAGAAAACGCTGCCTTGTTTTTGGATCTATTTACCCTGTCATATCTCTTTATCATCTTAAATACGTCAATAAGATCAGCCCTCAACCTTCTGAATTGAAGGAATACAATCAAACGTTAAACAGCCTTTCTTCCAAACTTAACCCTTTTCAGATTGTTGAACAGTGGCAAAGTTGATGTCGAACTTAGAGAGGGGGAAGTTAAGGCAAATAAATGCACTTTCGTTTATTGTCATGAATGTCATAATCAACTGGCGCTTATGTGACGCTTATGCTGTATAATACAACACAAATTTGCATTTGTATATCGCCTGTCACTTCGGCAGGACTTCCCAAAGTTTGGGAATGAATTGCTAAAAGTCCTTTGGATGAGAAATAGAAAATATGTGTCTTTCACGTGTCCTCGTGATTTTAGAATTTAAAATAGCTATACATCTTATGTTGTCGATGATCTTTATTACCTCTGTACCTCTTTCACTGCCTGTCTGACAAAGGATGATGCACTCCAATCTCCTCAATTACTACAATTGAAATTTGATTTTGACAATGTGGATGTTCGTATGTACCCATCTGGGACTGTTGTTAAATACAATCGATTTCCCTAGTATTGAATGTGATTACAAAATTTATAATATTATTGTTGCTTTGGCCATAATTGTATTATCTCTGAAAACGTTTCTCAATGTTACTCTACATGTGTTTGTGAGTAGAGAGCTGACAAAACATTATACATGTTTGTGCACGGTTTCCTGTGTGCTGCAAAGCAAAATGTGAATGTGTTACTTGTGGCTAATTCTGGCATTGGCAGGAAGTACAAAAGTAAACCTGTTAGTTTCTGTTCACCTTCATATATGGCTGCAAATCTGAAAGGTTTAATATAATCATGTTTTTTTTCGGATGGGTTGATTGTTCAAATGATCTGTTAATGAACAATCAGCCATTCACATTTTTCTAAGCGTTTGTGATTTCTGTTAAAACTGTTTAAATAACCTGTGAGCCTGAAATCGATATTTTCTCTGCAAATGTAACTTGCCAGTGGATGTAAAACTACTAACCGTTGAACTCTGTGGAGGGAAAATAATTCACATTGTTTGGATTGTCACATACTGTGTTAGTCGCAATCTGCCTGTTTGTTCCTTTTATTGTAATCGAGTTTGAATCGATATTGTGCTTAACCAATTTTATTCCTGCAATGCTAAAATTATTCCTTATGTGCAAACTGCAGTGAAAATTTGGTGTGGATAATCTTTATCATTTGTACATTACATAAATCCTTAACGTGTATCTGTGTTGCAATGTCATCATACAAGTAAAATGTTTCTGGTCTTGTTCAGTGTTTGGGATTGTAAAAGCTTTCTTTCTCTATAAAATAGTGCAGAATTCGCTTCGTATAATACTTACCCGTCTCCCATCTTTGTGAACAGTTTTATGTTAGTGGGTATTGGGTCCTGCTTTTACCAGTGGAATCCTGTAAAGTGCGATTCCAAAATAAATGGGTAGAAACCTATCACTTGTGATTGTTAACTAACTATTTTCCTTATCTGTCGCCAGTAACTGAAATATAGTAGGCAAACGGCTCCACTGGTTGTCTGCTTTCAGCGCCTACATACCTCAGGCACTGAAAGACCGTCTCCACCTCACTGAGCCAGTCGCGAACACTGGCGTCTTGTTTAACCCTCCACTGTCCTTTCTACACCACATCCGTGCCATGAGTCGCTTTGCCTTCCCCCACTTTTGCAACATCGCCACTGCCTCACACTCAGGTCGCCGAAAACCTCAACCTCGCATTCATCGCACCTCGGCTTGCCTGCACCAACTGCCTGTTGTCGGCCTGAACAAATCTTCCCTCCACCAGCTGTACATCACCCAGAACTCTGCTGCTCCTGTCGTTTCACGGAACTCGCTCAGTGAACCCTTCAACCCCACCTTTGCTCGGCCCCTCTGGCTCCCCAGCCCCCAGAGGACAGAGATCAAAATCGTTGTTCTCGCCTTCAAGGCCCTTAACGGCCTCGCGCCCTCCCCAACTCTGCAAGCTGCTGACCCCATAACAACCTCTCCGCTTCCTCCACTCAGCAAGCTCTGACCTGCTCCTCGTCCCTCACCTGGTCAGATCCACCATCGTCAGCCGAGGTTTCAGCCTTTCTATCCCATCCTTTGTAACTCAATCTCACATTCCTTTGTCCTCACTCCCTCCTTATCCTCCATCCTCCCCGATCACTAGCAAGATACCTCATCTCTGAGTTCCAACGCCTCGGGAAGTGCTGAAGACTTGAAAAGCGCAATACAAATCTAATTCTTTGGTTGTTTTGTAAATTGTAAGCGTACATATAGTTTAGAAGACGAATGTTATGTAAATATCATATCCCTCGCTTATTTGTTACACACATTTATTCTAATAGAAGCTGTAAGATGATTATAGAAACTATTTGATATTACTTGCAACTATGCATATTGTTAGTTTTCGAGTTGCAGCGTACAAAAGGCACGTTGCATATATAAATAACCGTCTCCAATATTAATCGTTTTAATCGTTCTTAAGATCGAGCCAAAATATCTATTTTGTGCTCCGCATTCAACTCTATTAATGCTGCTGTACAGTACAGATATGTGATTGTCATTTACATTCAGGACAACCCATGTCCACATATGTGCAGAATGGCCCCTATTTTCTCTGCCCTGAACCCCATGTTCCTGACTATCAGACAGGAGTGCCCCTGAAGTTACAGGGACTGAAGCTGCTCACAGTGACTGATGTTCACACTGGAGCTGGGAGTGTAAAGCGCGGTCGTTCCCTTTCCATCTCAGTCCAGTCATCATGTCACCATTACAGTCCAATCATGTCACCATTACAGTCCAGTCATGCCAGCATTACAATCCAGTCATGTCACAATTACATTCCAGTCATGTCCCCATTAGAGCCCAGCCATGTCACCGTTACAGTCCAGTCATGTCACTATTACAGTCCAGTCATGTCACCATTACAGTCCAGTCATGTCATCATTACAGCCCAGTTATGTCACCATTGCAGTCCAATCATGTCACCATTAAAGTCCAGTAATGTCACCATTACAGTCCAGTCATGTCACCATTAAAGTCCAGTAATGTCAACATTACAGTCCAGTCATGTCACCATTACAGTCCAATCATGTCACCATTAAAGTCCAGTGTTACAGCTTATCCCGTCACTGAGCATCTGGTGTCAAAGACACAGATCTGTTCTATGTAAGGTAGCGCCATCTGCTGACTATTCCTGGTATTATTCTGTGAGGCCGATCGTGTGCATGTGTGCGTGGCCCTTTGTGTTTTTGTGTGTGATTGCGTGTCTGTGTTTGTTTGTGTCTGTGTTTGTTTGTGTGTTTGTGTAAGTATCAGCTTGTGTGTATAACTCTGTGTCAATGTGTGCGCGTTGTGTGTGTGTTTGTTTCAAGGAACACATATCAGGACTTCCTTGGATAAATCGACAAAAAACCGATAGCATCGAACACGAACTAAATCATCGGCAAAATCAATATTGCAGATTCGGCCCTGCAGATCTAAGACATCAGATAAAGTTAATTTGGTGCCACTAAAAATGGGAACCTACTCGATATCCCTTACGGTTTACAACTCTTCGATTCCTCTGCAACATGTCTTTCCTTTCGGGGAATATCTAGGTTTTCCATTTGCAATTGAGAGTAACATTGGAATCTGCCTTAAATTATGAAACGTTCAATATTGAACCACTACGCTGTGATGTGCCTGCGGAAAATCTTATTCCCGCTAAGTTTTTTTACTCAGTAAAGCACAGACTGTACACTCGACACAGACACAGACAGTCGAGACACTTGTTATGAAATTTACATCCTTTGGTATTAGCAATCGCGTTACTCTAAAAGAGTACTTTGTGTACTTGGAGCTTTGTATGAATTGAATCAGTGTGAATCCTCGTTAGTATAGTGGTTAGTTAATGGTTAGCCTGTCACGCGGGAGACCGGGGTTCAATTCCCCGAAGGTTGGCCATTCTAACCCTTGATCCACCAAAATTCAAACTAAAAAATGATGTTGGTGTGAATCGAGGGACTTGCTAGAAAAATGATATTTGCCATTTGTTTTTGGTTGAGTCTGGATGCTCATGGAGACAAGTTCCTTAGTTTTACTTCCTCTCCTTGTCACAATCAAAGACTGGATATACGGAATCTTTTCTCCCAATTTCCCACTTCTGATGACAGATATTTTTGGATGTTTGCGCTTTGGGCGATTGGTATTACTGGACTCTCAACAGCAAATATCCAAAACGGCTTAGAATCGGTGTTGGTCACTGTGCACATATATCGAAATTATGTTTTCTGAAGTTGAAGAGAAAGAATGCAAGTTAATAAGTTGTCGCATCACAGAGACACAAAGGCAAACGAACAGCCTACACAATCTTTAGTGATTCTGCTTTAAAGACTCGCCTTCTCGGTCTCATTCCCGAGGCTTCCCATTCTCCTCCTCAACCCGGGTGGCTTCCAACCCCAGCTCCAGTCGATGAAAGATACCTAATCCATAAGATCCAAGCCCTTTACATCTAATTAAACACTTATGTTATCATAATATTTCAAGGCCAATACTTGCTTTCAAAATTTCGCAGTATTTTTAAAAGCTCTTATTCCTAACTATTCAAAAGTGGAGGAGCGACAGTTAACCAACAACAAAAACGTTTGGCCAATCGCAGCCAAATTATTACTTTTTATAGCGAATGAAGCTACCAAGCGAGAATTTAGCCTTGTTCAAATGCATAATCACAATTCACTATTCACAATCTTTCCCTCCTATCCGCACATCTAATCAATCGTGATACGTACCCCCAGTTACTCAGAGGTGAGGCCTTCTATAAAGAGACGAGGCCAGTTTTGCAGCGACCAGTCTTGTTATCCAAAACGAGCACTGTTATACAGCGAACAAGACTGTTATACAGAGAGCAGGTTTTTTTATACAAAGACAAGGTCTGTTATACAGAGACCAGGCCTGAAATACAGAGATCCGGTGTGCTATACGAGACGAGGCCTGTTATGGTGCGACCCGGTCTATTATACAGAGACGAGGCCTGTTATACAGAGACCAGGCCTGTTATATGGAGACCAGGCCTGTTATACGGAGACCAGGCCTTTTACACAGAGAAATCTTTTGTTATGCAGACACCAAGGAGCCCGGATAGCTCAGTCGGCAGAGCGTCAGACTTTTAAAATGATCAATTTAACGGTAATCTGAGGTTGAAGGTTTCAAGTGCCTGTTTGGGCGTCACGTTTATTTTTTGGGGTGAGGGTGTGTCGGGGTGTGGGTTGCTGGGGTTTGGTGTGGGGAGGGGTGGTTGTGGATGGAAGTGAGAACATACAAGTGTGCATTCACTCTTTTCCTTTGTCAAAAATATGACAAAAGTAATGAGATTAATATTTTTTTATACAAAACTATCTCAGTTTCTTCTTTCCAAGTCAAATGAGATCCTGATGACATCATGCACTGACCTAACGCTGAGCTTCCTTGTGTGTCTCTGCGCACCTCCTACCCTCAGCTAACACTAACCTTCTGTTTGTGCGTGACCTTTAAATGTGACGAACGGTGTTGGCTTTCAATCACAACAAACCAGGTTCTGGAAATCTACCTATGCTACTCCAAATCAGTCACTCTCTACGTATCTCCAATCTCCACTGTGAAATCCAATTGCCCACGTCTCTTCGCCGCTTCTCTAATATACCATACTTTGGAGTATCAGGTCTAAGACTTCCACGCTGCGCTGTATTGTATTGTGTGAAATGCAAGTTATTGTTGTTGAATGAAAACAAATTATTCACATCTGACTGTGATTGCCGTACTCTACAGTGATATTTTATGCTTCAAGGAGAATACGTTGAGCGCAATAGATGGTGTCAAAATGTTAATTATTTCACTTTAATAGATTCTATTCTGCAATGACTCAAGAAGTTCACATCAAACGGAAACCGGCTCTCCACGTATTTTTGTGACTTCATGTGCTTCAAAACTTCAGCATCTGAAACAACGTTTTATGTTTTTTGTTACCTGAAATCTTTGCTTTTTTCTATTTGTAGTAAATTGCTATTCTTCGCATAGTATCTGTAGGTTATCAGGCTCCAACCAATTCAAGTGTAAGATTGTGTGCTCGTTAATGTTCGAGAATGATTTTGCCATAATAAATGTTAAATAAATGTTACGCCAGTTTTCGAACCTGGGACCTTTCGCGTGTGAGGCGAACGTGATAACCACTACACTACGGAAACTTCTGTGAACTCTTTTTGTTGAGAAACGAATAAATCTCTAATGCTTTTCCATCCAACTTTCTGATCTTTCACAAAATTCTTGAAACTTAGCGATGCGATGTAACACCTGAAACAAAATTGAATCCTCCGAATGCACGTAGGGCAATGGTTTATAATCGCTGAAATATGAGATAAGAAGAACTGAAGGTCTTGCAGCCGTGAAGGAAGTGACTGGTGCGTTGCAACATTTCCAAACCATTGGCACCTGATCCTACCAATAAGTTTAACTTCTGACAATGTATTTGAAAAGTGGTGCAGCAGGGTAATCAACTCAGAGAAATCCCCACATAGCTTTGTTCAATATCAATCTACAAATACTTGAAATTTTTAATAAAATTGTTAATTTGGTGCTGTTTTACTCAACATAGATCAAAAGTTTGTCTGAATATGAACGCTGGCTTCCGAACCAGCAGCAAACAGTATTTTAACACAAGTAGAGAGCTATGTTTTTACATGTATTTTGCAGACAAGGGCAAACATAGCATAGAGTGGCCGAGTGGTCTCAGGCGCTGGATTTGATTTCCACTCAGTTTGGGGTCGTGGGTTTGAAACACAATGCTATCAAATGCTCCTGATCTTCTTCATCTTTTATATCGACCGCGTCGGATACGTTTTCTGAACAGAATCAGCTACGTGCAGAAGGTACTAAGATGACTTCATCTTCCAACGATTAACCAGCGGCCAACATTTTCTGTTCAAGAGGCAATAACCTGAGACTTTGAAGGTATCAATGGCTGTTCGGTCAGTTTGATTCCATCATAAATTAGCTTCAACTCTCCAGCTCCAGCAGTTCGTTTCATTGTCAATAGGTAAATATCTTCTGACAAGTAAGAAAAAGTAAAAGCTGTTCTCACTCAGCAATGCACCAAATGAGGAACGTTTTGGAATATTTCGTATAAGAACACATCACAACCGGTCAACAAATTCAATTTCGCTATATATCTTTATTAATTGTTCCAGCTCAGCGTGAGTGAAATAATATACTATCACGTTACTCTCATATTTCTGACTAAGTTTCAAACTCTTCTCCAAAATACGTTCTTCCAAAATTAGCTGCTGAGTTGATCCAAATCAACCTATATGGCATGTGTATTTCAATTGAATGTCTGTTGAGCGAGAACAAGTGCTGATGAGCAAACAATCCCAAATCACACAGTGATCAGTGTTTCCATCTATATTTATTCTGATTTGACTTTTGAACGACTCGCTCATAGATGTTGTAATTTCTTCTCAATCCGGCGTTTGCCCGTGACTACAAGAGCAACAAGATTCCATGTATAGAGCGCCTTTCACGTCGGGAAGACGTCCCAAGGCGATGTACAGTTCGGTCAGGACCCGAGCATGGGGGAAATAGTCAGGGTGAGGGGAGGGAAGGGAGGGAGCGAGGAGGGGGTAGAGAGTCGAGAGGGGAGCTGAAGGAACGGTCAAAGAGAAAGGTCATGAGACCGGCCTTGAAGGAGGAAAGGGAGGAGGCGGCGAAGGCACTGGGGGATGGAATTCCAGAGCCTCGGGGCTGAGAGGCTGAAGGCCCGGCCACGATGGTAGGGGTGTTGGGGCGGGGGATGTGGAGCAGACCGGAGTCAGAGGAACGGAGTGTACGGGCAGGTAGGTAGGGGAGTAGTAGCAGTCGGGGAGCGGCGGCAGGACAGCGCGGGGAGGAGCCCTGTTGGGTTCGATGCCCCAATCTACGGGATAATGCCATCCACCTGAGCGCTCGCTCCCGGTCCCCGCGTGCGCACTATGGCTGCCGTTTTGACCCGAGCCCCCTCACCCCCTCCCTCCCTCCCCCCTGCTCTCTCCCCCCAAACCCTCCCCCCTCTCCATCTCTCCCCCTCTCTCCTCCTCTCTCTCCGTCCCTCTCGTCTTCTATCCCCACTTGACCCTCCCACAACCTCCTTCTGCTCCAGCCTGGGAATCCCCCGCCGGCCGTGCTCACCGCGGCACTCGGCGTTGGCTGTCCAGCAGCAGCCACACCGACTGCCCCATTCCCCACCACTCTCGCCAGCCACCCCGGACACAGACCCGGGGAGTCAACCTCTCCTCCCTCATCCCCATTCCCCCCACCCCTGCCTCACAACCTGGACCCCCCTTCCCTCCCACACACCCTTCTGTCAACCGCTCCCTCCACATCGGACTGCAAAATGTCCGCTCCCTCTGCAACAAGGCCCTGGTCATCAACGATCTCATCCTTGATGAGAACGTTGATATCATGGCCTTGACAGAAACGTGGCTCACCCCAGGCGACACCTTCCCCCTCACGGAGGCCACGCCACCCGGCTACACCTCCCACCACATCCCCCGCCCCAACCGCCGTGGCGGTGGTGTTGCCCTTATCTCAAGGACACCACTTGCCCTATCCCCCTACTCCTCTGGCTCTTTCCCCTCCTTCGAGCACCTCACCCTCTCCCACCCCTCATTCCTCTCCCTTAAAATCCTCCTCCTCTACCGGCCCCCTAAAACCTCTCCCACCTTCATCTCTGACATTTCAACACTCCTCACATCTCTTTGCCTCTCCTATGATCGCCTCATCATCCTGGGCGACTTTAACCTACACTTCACCCCCTCCTGCTCCATCTCCACAGACTTCTCTTCCCTGCTCTCCTCACTCAACCTCTCCTTACACATAAACTCCCCCACTCACAGTCACGGCCACCCACTCGATTTGGTGATCACCCGGGGCCTCAGTGTCTCGGATGTCACTATTACCGACAAGGCCATCTCCGACCACTACTTCATCTCCTTCACCACCTCCACCCCCCCCCCCCACCTCCACCAGACCCACCACCATCTTCTACCGCCCTTGGAAGAAGTTACCCCCACAATCCCTAACCGATGCCTTGGAGTCCTCTGAACTCCTCTCCCTCTGGCCTTCAACCCTCACCGACCCCTCTTCTCCTCTCTCCCTCCTCCACAATATCCTCTCCTCCACACTCGATACTCTTGCCCCCATCACTTCCCGCACTGTCTCCTACTCCCGCTCCTCCCCCTGGTACACCACCCACCTCCGCTCACTGAAAAGCCAGGTGCGGGCTGCTGAACGCACCTTTGTCAAATCTGGCCTAACGGTCCACCGACAAATCTGGCTGGACCTCCTCAAAATTTACCGCTCCACTCTAGCCTCGGCCAAGTCGTCCTTCTACTCCAGGATAATCCTGGAGGCGAAGAACAACCCCAGGCTACTGTTTTCCACCACAACCCGACTCCTCCGTCCCCCGCGCCACCCCGCGCAGGTCATCTCCTCCAACCTTCACTGCGAGGAGATGCTGGATTTGCTTGAATCCAAGATCAAGGGAATCCGCTCCGCGGTCACTTCCCCTCCAACTTCCACCCACCACCCACCCCTTCCCTCCCACACTCCGACTCCTACCCATCCTCCCCTACACACCTTCGTACCCGTTTCCCCACCCTCTGTCACTGAACTCATCCTATCCCTAAAACCAACCACCTGCTCCCTTGACCCCATCCCCACTCCACTCCTTATCTCCCAGCTCAACTTTCTTGCCCCACATATCACTGACATCATAAACCTGTCCCTCTCCTCTGGCTCTGTCCCCATTCCATTAAAAACTGCCATCATCACGCCCACCCTGAAAAAACCCTCCCTTGATGCGTCGCAGCTATCAAGCTACCGGCCCATCTCCAACCTCCCCTTTCTCTCCAAGGTCTTGGAAAGAGTTGTCGCCTCCCAACTGCGCTCTTTCCTTTCCACCCATTCTCTTTTCGAACCCCTTCAGTCAGGTTTCCGTGCTGCCATAGCACAGAAACTGCCCTGGTCAAGGTCACCAATGATATCCTGACCATCTGTGACCAGGGCTCCCTCTGTCTCCTCGTCCTCCTCGACCTATCGGCAGCATTCGATACGGTCGACCACGCTATCCTACTCCACCGCTTGTCCTCCCACCTCAACCTTCAAGGCACTGTCCTTGAATGGTTTAGGTCTTACCTTTCTCACCGTCTTCACTTTGTCTCGACGAATGGCTTCTCCTCCACCCCCCGTACTGTCTCATGTGGTGTCCCTCAGGGCTCTGTCCTCGGTCCCCTCCTCTTCACCCTCTATATGCTCCCCCTTGGTGACATCATCCGCAGACATGGGGTTAACTTCCACATGTATGCGGATGACACCCAACTCTACCTTTCCTCCTCTACTCTCAACTCCACGACCACCGATGTCCTGACAGCCTGCCTGTCCGACATCGAGTCCTGGACGAGAGACAACTTTCTTCAGCTCAACGTGCGAAAAACCGAGGCCCTCCTGATTGGCTCACGTCAGCGCCTCCGCACCTCAGGCGCTGACACCATCAGCATCCAAGGCTGCACTCTCCACCTCTCAAAGCCAGTCAGGAACCTCGGCGTTTTGTTCGACCCTGAGCTGTCCTTTCTCCCTCACATCCGCACCACAACTGGCACCGCCTTCCATCACCTCCGGAATATCGCCAGACTACGGCACTACCTCACCCCTCACGCTGCTGAAACCCTGGTTCACGCCTTTGTCACCTCAAGGCTGGACTATGGGAACTCTCTCCTCGCCGGCCTTCCCGCCACCTCCCTCCACAAGCTGCAGGTCATTCAGAACTCTGCAGCTCGTGTACTGTCCCGCACCAGGCTTCGGGACCACATCACTCCCACCCTCGCTCGCCTCCACTGGCTCCCCATCCCCCAGAGGATTGATTTCAAGATCCTCATCCTCACCTACAAGGCCATTCATGGCCTTGCTCCCTCCTACCTCTCCAACCTACTATCCCCCTACCTACCTGCCCGTACCCTCCGTTCCTCTGGCTCCGGTCTGCTCCACGTCCCCCGCCCCAACCGCCCTACTATTGGTGGTCGGGCCTTCAGCCTCTCAGCCCCGAGGCTCTGGAACTCCATCCCCCAGTGCCTTCGCCGCTTCCTCCCTTTCCTCCTTCAAGGCCGGTCTCAAAACCTTTCTCTTTGACCGTGCCTTCAGCTCCACTCTCGACTCTCTTCCCCCTCCTCGCTCCCTCCCTTCCCTCCCCTCACCCTGACCATATCCCCGCTCCTCGCTCCCTCCATTCCCTCCCCTCACCCTGACCATTTCCCCCCTCCTCGCTCCCTCCCTTCCCTCCCCTCACCCTGACCATTTCCCCCCTGCTCGGCTCATGACCCAACTGTGCAGCGCCTTGGGACGTCCTCCTGACGTGAAAGGTGCTTTATAAATGGAATCTTGTTGTTGTTGTTGTTGTATTAGGTCGGAGATGTAGGAGGCAGCGAGTCCGTGAATGGCCTTGTAGGTGAGGGTGAGGATCTTGAATTCGATGCTCTGGGGGATGGGGAGCCAGTGGAGGCGAGCGAGGGTGGGAATGATGTGGTCCCGAAGCCTGGTGCAGGACATTACACGAGCTGCAGAGTTCTGAATGAACTCTGAGGTGCCGGGAAGGCCGGCGAGGAGAGAGTTCCCATAGTCCAGCATTGAGGTGATAAAGGCGTGGACCAGAGTTTCAGCCGCGTGAGGGGTGAGGTAGTGCCGTAGTCTGGCGATATTCCGGAGGTGATGGAAGGCGGTGCCAGTTGTGGCGCGGATTTGAGGGAGAAAGTACAGCTCACGGTCGAACAGAACCACGAGGTTCCTGAGGCTTTGAGAGGTGGAGAGTGCGGCCTTCGATGCTGATGCTGACAGCGCCTGAGGTGCGGAGGCGCTGACGTGAGCCAATCAGGAGTGCCTCAGTTTTACGCACGTTGAGCTGGAGAAAGTTATCTCTCGTCCAGGACTGGATGTCGGACAGACAGCTGTCAGGACATCGGTGGTCGTGGATTTGAGGGTAGAAGAGGAAAGGTAGAGTTGGGTGTCATCCGCACACATGTGGAAGTTAACCCCATGTCTGCGGATGATATCACCAAGGGGGACCTTATAGACGGTGAAGAGGAGGGGACCGAGGACAGAGCCTTGAGGGACACCGCACGAGAAAGTGCGGGGGTTGGAGGAGAAGCCATTCGTGGAAACAAAGTGAAGACGGTGAGAGAGGTACGACTTAAACCACTCAAGGTCAGGGCCTTGAAGATTTAGGTGGGAGGACAAGCGGTGGAGGAGGATAGCATGGTCGACCGTATCGAATGCTGCCGATAGGTCGAGGAGGACGAGGAGGCAGAGGGAGCCCTGGTCACAGATGGTCAGGATGTCATTGGTGACCTTGACCAGGGCAGTTTCTGTGCTATGGGGAGCACGGAAACCCGATTAAAGGAGTTCGAATAGTGAATGGTTGGAGAGGAAAGAGCGCAGCTGGGAGGCCACGACTCATTACAGGACCTTGGATAGGAAGGGGAGGTTGGAGATGGGCCGGTAGCTTGATAGCTGCGACGCATCAAGGGCGGTTTTTTTTAAGGTGGGAGTGATGGTGGCAGTTTGTACGGGAATGGGAATAGAGCCAGAGGAGAGGAACAGGTTGACGATGTCTGTGATATGTGGGGCAAGCAGGTGGAGCTGGGAGATAAGGAGTGGAGTGGGGATGGGGTCAAGGGAGCAGGTGGTAGTTTTCAGGGAGAGGATGAGTTTGGTGACAGAGAATGGGGAAACGGGTACGAAGGTGTGTAGGGGAGGATGGATAGGTGTCGGAGTGTGGGAGGGAAGGGGTGGGTGGTGGTTGGATGTTGGAGGGGAAGTGATCGCGGAGCGGGCTCCCTTGATCTTGGATTCAAGGAAATCCAGCATCTCCTCGCAGTGAAGGTTGGGGGAGATGAGCTGCGCGGGGTGGCCGGGGGGGGACGGGGGACGGAGGAGTTGGGATGTGGTAGAGATTGTGTCATCGATTATTATTAAATTAATTAACTTTTAACTAAATTGTGTCATTGATTATTATTGTCCTATGATGATACCAACGCCTTGATGACCAAGTCAACCGCTTTTACAAACAAATGTTGGGTCTGACTGGTAGACGTCGTGTGACTGGGGAGTTGATATGAGTTCGGGGAGGATCGGGTGATAACAATATATAATATAAATTATCTGCAATTTCGCAATAACACACGTCCTCGCCCGGATCCCATTCTCCAGGGCTGTTCTGAAAAATTACAATTGATCCCGAAACCAGAAGAGCAACTCGAAAACCTCATCGTAAACCAGAAACCTCCATGTTCATTCACACTGCAATTAATCCTCCACTCTCTAGACTATCCCACTTAATCCATTGAGTCCTAAGAGGCCTAAACTGAGGGAACTTTATCACGCGGAAAGCATCAATGTCGTGAGCTAAAGTTAGAGTTCAAATAAAGCGAGGTGGATAGAGATAGAGTGTTGGAACGGAGAGAGGCAGAGGGCCATGTTAGACTGGAGAGAGAACGTTGCTAAGCGTTAAAACGTAGACAGATACATCTGGTGTCAGACTTGAAAGTGAGAGGGGGAAGTTAAACTGGACAGCAAAGTGAAGGTTACATTTAGAATAAAGAGGCAGAGCATCATCTTCAAACTACAGCGAGAGAGCGATTAGGAGCGAGACAAAGTTGGGGAGGTGGATCAGGCGTAACTGGTGATTCCAGCAACGACAACCAGAGCTAACGGCGAGTGGGATAAAAAGCATCGAGCGGAGAATTTTCATTCATTTCTTTCTCTCTCTCGCAATGTGTTTATATATCTATCTCTCCAAGTGCGTTTGTTTTGGGGTTCACCTTATGGTGTGTGACTGGAAGTAGGCAGGGAGAGAGTTAATCCTGTTAGTTTGTGTCAGTGAGTGAGGTGTGTGTCACATCCTTTGGTCTATGTATCGATTGGTTTGTGTGCCTGTATATGTGAGATCGTGGAGAGGCAGTCGAAGCTATAATGTGTGTCTTTCTCTCTGTCTTTCTCTTCGCCATTGTGTCCTTTGGTAAAGGCAATGAGGGGATAAATTCGCATCACCAGCCTAACAGTAACCTGTTTCCATTAGCAACTGGAAAATGCTTCGTATCCCTCAATGTTTGCAAATCTTCGATTCGTTTGCATCATTACTTTCCTTTCGGAGAATATCTACCTTTTCCACGTGTGATTGCCTAAAACATCGGAATCAGCCTGAAATTATGAATACTTGAATATAGAAACACTAAGCTGTGGTGTGCCTAGGGATTATATATTAAGGATTATTCCTTTTATCAATTTAAGCACAGACGATTCACTCCAGATACTTTTCGTTGTGAAATTTGCAGCCTTTGGTCTTTGTAGTCGCGTGACTCTTACAAGAACCTTTGCACTTTGTGTCTTGTGTGAATTGAATTTGCGGGAATCCTCGTTAGTATTGTGGCGAATAGCCCCGTCTGTCACGCGGGAGACCGGGGTTCAATTCCCCGACATTCCCCTCTGTTTACAAATCCCCCGAAGGTTTGGGAATATTGAGAGATGTGAAGCAGTTTCCAAGTCATTGTATTCCTTTTTTTACTAAACCAGATGCACTGAAATTTAGCGAAAAGTAATGTGTTGTTATGCATCGAAGGAAACGGTACAAAACGTGGTGTTTGCCATTTGTGTGTGTTGGATGCTGATGGAGACAGCTTCCTTCAGTTTTATTTCCTCTCATTGTCAACATCACAACCCTGGGATTACGGACTATTTTCACACAATTTCCCACTTATATTGGCATATATTTGTGAACGATATTCGTGATTTGGGCGCTAGGTCCCACTGGACTCCATACACAAATTGTTCAAACGTTTCAGAAGTGTTGGCTGTTCCTGTGCACACATATCGAAGCCATGTTTTCTGAAGTTGAATACTAACAACGGAAGTAATAAAGTTACACTGTCACACGGACACAAACGTAAACGAACAGCTCTCTAATGTTCTTCAGGAAATCTGCTTCCAAGAAACGGCTTCTCTGCCACTTTCCCGACGCTTCCCATTCCCCAGACTGTTTGACAAAACTTTCAAGCCCCTTTCCTCTCCCCACCGCCGGGTGGCTTCCAGCCTCATCTCTTGTTGATGCAATTCACAAATCCAGAATATACGGACCCGTTGCATCTGATATGACACTTATGTTATCAGCTTAACTGAAGGATAATATTTGCACTCAAGATTTCGTAATATTTTGAAAAGCAGTCATTGTGCAGATTTCAGAAATGGAGAAGTCACCATGAATCAACATCAAAAAGTCGTGGTCAGTCACAAACAAATCATTAGTTTTCAGAGCGAATGAAGCGACAACGGGAGACTATCGTCCTGTGCAAAATATCTATCGCTATTCACTATCCACATACTTAATCTTTTATCCGCACATTTAACCACTTTTGAATATTACAGCCGGTTATACAGAAATCAGGCCTGTTATACAGAGACCAATCCTGTTATACAGAGACCAGTTCTGTTATACAGAGACAAGACCTAGTTTGGAGAGACCAGGATTGCTGCACAGATATGACAATTTGACAGCAATCTGATGGTCCATGATTCAAGTCCTTATTCGGGCGTTACTTTTCTTTTCTTTTATTGGTGGGTTTGGAAGGGATTACATACAAGTGTTTATTTGGCTTTTCCCCACTATCATACAGACGACATTAAGTATAAGATTAATATCGCAATTTGTATTCAAATCTTCCTCAGTTTCTTCTTTCCAGGATAAATGTAAGTGTGGTGAAATGTGAATAAATATTATCGGAAACATGATAAGTTAGTGCAGTTAAACTTCAGTTAAACTTGTTTCGCATGGAGTAAGTTACTGGTCTACCTATCAAATCCGCTCATGATTTTGAAGACCTCTATTATGTCTCCCCGTAACCTTCTCTGATCCAATGAGAATAATCCAAGCCTGTCTACCATTTTCTCATAATCATGTTCCCTCATGTCTTGTTCCGTCCTCTTAAATCTCCTCTGCACCTTTTCCAATGCTTTGACATCCTTCCTATACATTTGTATCTGCGGATATTTGAAGTGTACGGCTAAGTATTGGGACATTTCAGATATATATTATGAGCTCAGCTAACGCATATGATAGCGCACCTGTAATCTTTGTTAAATTAAATATATATTTGCAAAATTGTGTGGAAAAAAGCAATGCTACTGTTAGAATATACACGTTTTGTATACGCTAGAATCATAATAGATGTATTCAATGGGTTAACTTTTAAGTTAAGTGTAGGGGACAACTGGACTGACAGTCACGGGATAGGACACATCTGGATTTTTCTGTTTTTGAAAGAATAACGGATAGGAGCAGGGGGTCACCTCATATCAGTAAATGACAACAAGCCCACAGAGGTAACAGTCTAAGGTACCAGTCTGCTCAGGATCTCGACTGAGCAATAAGTCGCTGGATTTTGACAGGACCAGCCAACCGACAGAAGGCAACCCTCAAGAATACAAGTTAATGAGCAAGTTGCTTAAACTAGAGGGACTTGGTACCATCCCGGGATTCTGATAAGGAATAATCAGTCACTTAAAAGGTATATACTAATGATCCCACACCACAAAATAATGAGCACCAGATGCAGCCCTAAACTGATCAATCCTCTATCTTAGAGAAGTAAATCAGATAACAGGGTTCTTAAGGACAATATGTATGTGTGTAAGGCACATACATCCCATGAGATGTTCACTTGAACCCAGCATGATTTCAGCAGGTGATCTGATGTCCGTCTCATGATTGGACGACCATCGGTATAAGAGTTCCGTTAACTTTGTGAACGGGGCAGTCCCGGGTCGCGGAGACAAGAATACGGGAGATGTGGCCGTTCCGGGCTGCGGAGACAAGGGTACGGGAGATGGAAGCCTGAGATACACTAAGACTGAGGATATCAGATGGAAGATTGAAAGCTGTAAGAAAGAAGACTGAAAGCATGAAGAATCAAGCTTGTGTGCTGTAAAGACACAGTGTTGAACTCGCGATATCTACGGTGCTATTATTCTTTTATAAGATCTCTTGATTGTACCGGCCTCTGGTCTGACCCATCGGGAAATTGCGGAATAACGTACGAATAATAATAAATGTCTGATATTTGGTTGCAAACCAATTATGGCTGATTTTATTTTCTAACATTAACGTTGTTTATTCAATATTTATGTTTATATGTGGATTGAACAACACAACAGTCGTCAATGTGCATTCAATATTTTATTTAAAATATAACTAAATATAAATAGGACAATATATGGCTAGTCGCTATCTGCAGGTGTGGACTATTCTTCCTTGAGCTTCTGCATAACAGTAGCACCCAAATCACATTTCATAGCGTATTTTTCCAAGTGCCTGCGTGATTCTTCCTCCCCACCACAGCACCACATGTTTATGATGAGCAAATTTCAGAAGCACAGAAAAACAATTCATGGACGGCCAATGTTGTTTTTGGGCAGGCCAAAATGTTAGGCAAGTTTCCTTTCTCCGCAAGCTTATTACCCAGTAATAAGTAGGAACCCAGTATCTGGGGTAAAAACTTGAGAGGAAGTTGAGTGCTTTCTAAAAAAACAATAATTTGTTCCCTCAGTCCAAACGTTCTGCTAAAATTTGGACCCGTCGGGCCATCTCGCATAAATATTTAGTGGCTAACCCCTAAGCGAGAATCATACCCCTAGACCAACGATGCGCTTGTGCTCCAAGCCACTGAAATTTCAACAGGAGAACTTGGCATTACAAAATTGAATGGAACTTGATTTCTTGAACATTTAGCAAAAATAATTGTGATCTTTAAATCGAATCGTGAACAGAAATGATGAAACAACGCCCGTTAGTTGCTCATTCAATGTGCCAGCGAAGCCATTTCCGTAACGATGATTAACTTCACTTAGAATCATAGATAGAATCATAAAATGTTACGGCACAGAAGGAGGCCATTCGGCTTATCGAGTCTGTGCCGGCTCTTTGACAGAGCAATAATAATAATAATAATCCTTGCATTTGATATAGCGCTTTTCATGTCGGGAGGACGTCCCAAAGCGCTTCACAGAATACACTGTAAAGTGAATTGACTGTTTGTGGGCGAACGCGTCAGCCAATTGCGCGCAGCAATGTCCCACAAACAATCGTAGATTGAAAGTGACCAATTTGTTTTTGATTTTGGTTTTGGAGGGATTATTATTAGGCTCTGTGTGGAGTAAGGAAACTTGCCCAAGGTTTCGCCCTCTGCCGGGAATTGAACTCAGGTCTCTCGCTTGTAAAGCGAATGCGCTGAGAACTGAGCTACAGGACTCCACGAACTGACTTTTCTTAATCCCGCTCACCAGCTTTCTCCCCATAACCCTGCAAACCTGTCTTTCCCAGATACCTATTCAGTTGTCTCTTAAAAGCTGTTATCGTATCGGACTTCATTGCCCTTTCGGGCAGATCATTCCAAATTCCAACAACTCGCTGAGTGAAAACATTCCTTCCAACCTCCCGTTTACTTCTTTTGGTAGATATCTTCAGACTTGACTACGAGTCACAGACACACCTATCAGCTGAAACAGCTTTTCCCTATCTCGCCTGTCGAAACATTTCAAGATCTTTAAGACCTCTATCAGGCCCCCGCGTAACCTTATCTGCTCTAATGGGAAAAGTCCTAACTTTTCCAGCCTGTCCTCACAGCTAAACTTCCTCATTCCTGGTATAATATTATTCTGTTAATATTTTAAAATTTTACAGCAGAATCAATCAGGCTCAATCAATATATATTAAATTTTGGAGTAAAGACTCTTCCTTATTTGTCACTAATAATAATGATGCAACGCTTAACATCACACAAATTATAAGTACAAGTTTCTTCAGCGAAACCACAGCTTTGTTGAAACCTTTTCATCTAACAAAAAACATCATAGTGCAAATCAGGGCATTACATTTTAAAACATTGTAGGAGATAATATGTATTCACTATAAAATTCTTGCAGCATTGGGAAATCCAGGTAAGTTTTTTTTTGAACACTTTTCAGCAGTAGGATTTCTGGATTCCAATAATACCGATGCGAAACTTGGAATATGATGATATTTTTTGTCATAAGCTTCTTTGGGAAAGGCGTTTTTTTCGAGCCGTGAGATACTTTGTGAGGCGCATCAAAATGAGCGTTATTGCATTGAAGTAAATTCCACAAACTTCAAATAATTCCTTATGAAATGTATTTACGGAAAACAAAATATTTTCCTGATAATAATATTTTGAATCTGCTGCATCACAATAAGGACGCATAGCGTAATGGTAATTTCCAGAGCACAGCATTCAGGAACGCTATTTAGTATAACTCGTTGGATATCCAAACACTACAAGTGATAATCCCTGCGCTTGATATAGGACTAATCTCGTCTTTCAGTGTCTCATCACGCTTCAAAGAATTTTACTGTAAAATTAGTTGACTATATATTTTGATGGCGAAAAGTGGCTACCAACATACCGTCGCGCATTTTCGGACTAAATTATTGTTAATTTCAAGGGATATTTTCCCCCAGAAAGCTGACCTTATTAACAAATCTGTTCCTACTTACAGTTTAACAAATGGGTTCCTAATTACAGTTAGGTATACAAGCCGGTGGAGTAAGAAACTTGCCTAACATTTCGTCCTGAAAGGTATCTGAGAAACCCAGGTCCTCTAGCTTGAGGGGCGAGTGCTCTAACCACTAAGTTCCACGACTCCATACAACGGTGACACATAATGACTCTGATGAACAACCGATTGCATTTATACGCACTTAAACATTTGAGACAAAATTGTTGGAACAATATAAAAAAAGCCTGTCAAATATGTCAAAATACAATGTTGCACCTTTCAACTAAGAATTTGAAATCAATCATAAAATAAATTTATGTAGCGCCTTTCACTCCTAAAGCCGTGGACGTTGATTGACTTGCAATATAGAAAATGATACGAGTCAATTCAGTAATGTCTATCTATCACACTGATAGATATTGCAGCTGATAAATTGCCAAGGTAATTAGCTGGCGATTGTGGTCCTGTCCAGAGGAAAGTGCCGAACTTCAACCTGCATAACTCACTACCCGATAGCCCCGGCAACGGCAGATCCGAATTGCACCGACCCACCCAGCTCGGGTCGTAAACCGTGACGTCGCCTTCTTACATCCTCCTGAAGTGAAAGGCGCTTTACATGTCATTTTATGGATTAAGGGAAAGGAGGTGAAAATACCTGTCAGCAAGGTTCAAAGATCCAAAGAAGGGAGAAATGACCAAATAAATTTAACTGCTGAATCCATAGCTGTTTGTGGGAAGTTGCTAAGGGCAAATGTCATTGTTTTTGTTAGCCCACAAAATACGGAGCTACTGTCCAGTATAATATATCCTATGAAGCACTTTGTGGATATCCTCCCACTGCAACGGTGCTTTTCCAAATTCAAGCATTGTTATTAGTATTATTATTGTTGTTATTGTAATGTCTTGTTCCTGTTTTGTTTTGCAAATTGTAGATATTGTGCAGCTCAGTTTAGTTTAAGAAAGGGATCGTTTGCTTTCCATACTTTCTGTGACACAACTTAGTGTGATTCGAAAACTGACTGCTCAGTGTTTTAAGTCAGTTGGGGTTCGGGTATGTGCAAAAAGCTCCACAGTGTTTTTGATTTGGACCCTTATCAGTTAATAGCTTAAATGGTCAAATACATAAAAAGAAAAGCATCAAACATTCGGGCATTGGAGACATTTCTCAAGAGATGATATATATTCAAATACCTGCGGAATAAAATTAATGTGAAAACAGTAATTTTGTTTTTCTTATTTTCATGTGAGGTTGCACTGATTCTAACGTAATATGTCACAGTTAAAGGCTTACTAATTGAATTGTTCAACAGATTGTCACTAATTGCAGCTTGTGCGACCTGCACATCTCACTGGAATTCTACCAGCAGTTTAAATAAAGCTCCCTTAAGCCGTCTGTCTGATACAAACTTGTTTGGAAACCGTGCGACCTTCACCAGTATTTCTGTAGGTTTCTCAGAGACAATGCATCGACAGGAATTCATTCTTCCAATAACCTACATTTATTATCCGATCCTCGCAGCCCTTCAGGTTCCCAGTAAGTGCTTACAATGAAGAAACATTGAGAAAAGCATGAAGCGGTTCTGATTACATAATATTTATGTACAGTTATGTCTGGCTTTTTCCTGGTCCTTGCACCGTGGCTCAGTTGAAAGCGCTGGGGACGTGGGGTGTTTGTGGGTGGTCAGTGAGATGCAGAATGCTGCAGTGTTCCTGAGGACACGTCAACCCGAGCTAACAATTTGCCTGGTCACGGGGATGTCAAATCTCGGCTGATGCTCTTCGCGAAAATAGATTTTATCCCTCTGTCTCCTTGTGTCACAGTACAAATCATAGTACAGGACAAGCACTGTTGCTGAGAAATGGACCGAGTGATGCAAAGATGTTGTGGCGAAGAGAGTGAGGTGTAAGATCGTGAAGTTAACCGAAGGAAATGAAAGTGTATTGCAACCACATCTATTTCACCGTTGCCTTGTCAATCAGACTGCACCTAGGTGACAGCCTGGCTCAACTGGTAGCAATCTCTTATATATTTCAGAAAGGTGTGGGTTCAAGCCCCACTTCAGGAGTGTGAACTTAAAGGTCGACACGACACAAAGCTCTATATGTCCTACTCTGCAAGGTGAGCTCCTGACCAGGAGACAGTAAACTGCACCCCGAAAGGTTTGATGAGGTTAGCATCAATAGTCTACTCACACAAGATGTGCGTAACCAGGATAACAAAGGAATAATAAAGTGAATCCAAAGGGAACATAAGAAGAACTTCTTCACGTTCAGGGGAGTGGGAATGTGGAACTCACTGCCGTAGATGGTGGTTGAATAAAATGCAAGACAGACAGGTGAATGGGAGAGAGAGAGAGAGAGAGAGAAAGAGGGAGAGAGAGAGAGAGAGAGAGAGAGAGAGAGAGAGAGAGAGAGCAATATATGCGTATGGAGAAAACTGAACCATGAGCCGGGAAGGGGATTTGTATGGAATATAAACACTGACAAACAATGTTTGGTCCGAATAGCCTGACTCTGTGCTGTGCAGACTTTTACACGGCTTTATAAAGGGACTGTGAATGAACGTCGTCGTTTCAGCCCAGTCCAGCCTGTCCTGATAGAGGAGAAAATTATAACAAACTTATCATCCATCCACCCAGTTCTAATTCCATTTATTTTGAACAGTGACATCGTATTTTCTTTCACTCGCTTTCTCTCCTGCAGCAAACCTAGTGGCAATCGTGATTCTATCCAGAGGAAAGTGCGGTCTCTCGAAATGCATTACTCGCTACCTGGTGGCCATGGCAGCGGCAGATCTGATGGTGGTGATATTTGATGTGATATGTTACCGTACTGGTTACCTTTACTTTGCCACCACGGAGCTGAACATCACCCCGGTTTGCCGTGTCAATATATTCCTCATTAAGGCCTCCACAGATTCCTCTGTGTGGTTCACAGTCGCTTTCACCTTCGATCGCTTCATCGCCATTTGTTGCCAAAAGCAGAAAGCAACGTATTGTACTGAACAAACGGCGGTGAAGGTGATCGGTACATTCTTTGTCATAAACTGTTTGAAGAACATTGGGTATTATTTTACTTTCGGTCCTCGCTATGTTATTAACAACGTCTCTTGGGGCTGTGTCCATACTGAGAGCTTTAACTTCTTATTAGGATGGAAAATCTATACATATATTATGTACATTTGGAATCCTTTGCTCCCGTTCCTGTTGATTCTGCTATTCAATGCTCTGACGGTCAGATACATACTGGTGAGCAGCAAAATTCGTGCAAGACTCCGGGCTGGTAACATTGGCGGGAAACGGAAAGATCCCGAGATGGAGAGCCGCAAGAAGTCCATTATTTTACTATTTGCTGTTTCAGGCAGTTTTATCCTCCTCTGGATGACTTACTTGGTCAATGGCATATACGGCCGAATCACGAAAAAGTACTATTACTCAGGTTTCAACGATCCGTTGTTCATCAGACAAGAAGTGGGGATTATGCTACAGCTCTTCAGCTGCGGCACAAACACGTGCATTTATGCGGTGAGCCAGAGGAAGTTCAGAGAGGAGCTGAGAAATTGTACGCTTTTCCCATTCGCTCACTTCCTAAAACTGATAGCCTTGGTGAAGAATTGAATTAAATCTGTTGTGGTTTTCCTATGACTCATATGGCTCCTTCAGACAGGATTGTGATAAGTATGTGTCTGCGCTGCTCTAAGAATAATAATATAATAATTAAAATAATATTTGCATTTGACTTAGTGCCTCATCACGTATTCGAGATGTCTCAAATACTCTCAAATCGGAACATGAATTGACGGTACATTTTTTGGGCAAAGCACAGCAGCCAATTGTGCAAAACTTGTATCCTCCAAACATTTGTGAATTGAGATACCAACCGTTATATTTTCTTTTATTTTATTGAAGGCATTATTACCAAAAGAAAAGCGATCCGCTAGGTTTCACAAGCGATTTCCTACTTTCTGCTAGGTAGCGGGCTAACCATCGTCGATAGCCATCTCCTATCCCTTCTCGACTCTCAACTCCCTTTGCTCCCGCCTTCACATTTGTCGTCGTGCGCACCATGGAAGACGCCGTTGAGTGTCCTATTGCACCCATCCTGACCGCACCTGCCCTCACTCTAGCCGCATGGCCCTCCGACCTTCACTCACGGGAGACAAACTTTCCTCCCTCACTCACATCCCCATCCAACCCGGCTGCCCGAAGCCTCCCCCACTCTTCTCCCCACACTCCCACCACCAACAATCCCCTCCAATCGGTCTGCAGAACGTTCGCTCATTAACCAACAGGTCCCTCACAATCCATGGCCTCACCGTCGAGGAAAATATCGACGTCCTCGCCCTCACCGAAACTTAGGAAATCCCGGGCGACCCGTTCCCACTAGTTCAGGCCGCAGCTCAAGGTTACAACTTCCACGACACCCCACGACTCAATCGCCGTGGCGGCGGTGCGGCTCTCATCTCACGTTCCCCTCTCGGCCTTTGCCCTTACTCCTCCGGAACCTTCCCCTCCTTTGAACAGCTCACCCTCTACCTTCCTCCAGTCTTTCCTTCAAAATCCTCCTTGTTTCCCGACCCTCAAAGCTTTCCCCCACCTTCCTCTCAGGCATCTCCACCCTCTTATCCTCCCTCTCCCTCTGCTGCGAACGACTTCTTATCATAGGCGACTTCAAACTCCACTTCACCCCCTCCTGCTCTACCTCTACCGAATTCTCCTCATTCCTCTCTTCCCTCAAACTCTTTCTCCTCATCCTTACATTAATGAACATCCGGGGCCTCACAGTCTCGGACATCACCATCATCGATAAAGCCATCTCGGACCATCACTTCATTTCCCTCAGTAACCCTTCCGCTTTCCTAACCCTTCACCATTGCATACCGTCCATGGAAAATAAAATCCTACACTTCCCTCTCTACTGCCCTGGAGTCATCTGAAATCCTGCACCTCTAACTCTCACTGACCGATCTCCACTCGTCACTCTCTTTTCTCCACAACGCCCTCTCCTCCTTGCTCGATTCCCTTGCTCCCCTCACCGCCCGTACTGCTTCATACTCCCGTAAATCTCCCTGGCATACCAGCCATCTCCGTTCCCTCAAGGCACATGTTCGAGCTGCCGAACGCGCATGGACCAAATCCAAACTAACCGTCCATTGGCAGATTGGCTTCACCACCCCAAGACTTAACGCTCCGCTGCTTCCTCCTCAGCCACCTCAGCTCCACCCACATCCATCGGCACATCACCTCTCCCACATGACCCACCCCCCACGCGTCCCCCAATATATTCCTTCGACCCTATCGCTCCCTCCTACCTCACCACGACTTTCCGGAAAGTCCCTCCCATCCCGACCTCCCTCCTCGTCTCCCAGCTCCATCTTCTTACCCTCTCCTGTCCGTTGTCATCAACCTCCCCTTTTCCACCTGTTCCGTTCCCACACCCCTAAAAATAGCCGTCATCACATCCATCCTGAGAAAACCTTCCCTGGATCAATCCCTCCTCTCCAAATACCGCCCCAATTCTAATCTCCCATAATAATAAATATAATAATAATCCTTGCATTTGATATAGCGCTTTCTCACGTGTTCTAGGCGTCTCAAAGCGCTTCGCAGAATAGACTGTAAAATGAATTAACGTATATTTATGTGTGAAACGCGGCAGCCACTTGCGCACAGCAGTGCCCAACAAACAGTCATGCGTTGAAAATGACCAATTTACTATTGTTTTGTTTTTTGGAGGGATTATTATTAGACGTGTGGTATAACGAAAATTGCCTAAGGTTTCGCCCTGAAGGACGGTGACTGAGAAATAAATAAGTAAGCAGTAAACATAATAAGTATTGTTATGTGTGCAACATAATAATAATAATAATAATAATAATGATCCTTGCATTTGATATAGCGCTTTTCACGTCGGGAGGACGTCCCAAAGCGCTTCACAGAACACACTGTAAAGTGAATTGACTGTATATTTGTGGGCGAACGCGGCAGCCAATTGCGCACAGCAATGTCCCACAAACAGTCGTAGATTGAAAATGACCAATTTAATTATTGTTTTTGGTTTTTGGAGGGATTATTATTAGGCTCTGTGTGGAGTAAGGAAACTTGCCCAAGGTTTCGCCCTGCCTGGAATTGAACTCAGGTCTCTCACTTGCAAAGCGAGTGCTCTAACCACTGAGCTACAGGACTCCACATCGAGACTGGGACTATTCTATTCACATTAATCTTTATAGGCCAAAGGACAAGACACATTGCTAATGGTAACAGCAAAACATGGGAATAAGTGCATGTCCATCATTGCAAGTACATATCTACGGCTAGCAATGGATGCAGTGGGAAATTGATAGTCCTTAATTCTAATGGTAAATCTCTATGAAGAGTAATTGATGTCCACAAGAAAGTGTCTGCTGTGGTTGCACTGTGATATTTACTACCAGGCTCTGCTGATGGAAGTTGGACGAGTTATAATAGATAGATGCTGACAGCTAATAATGATGGTTCACACGCTCAGCTTTGCTCTGCTGTCCAGATATTGGCTGTTCACTAAGTGGCAGACAGGGTATACAGCAAACATGAGCTACCAAAACGCGATCTGCGGCATGCTATCGCAAAGCATCCCCATTACAAGAATGAGTTTAGCATGAACATTTAACATCGACCAATATGGTTAAAAGTGCTCGTAGCATAAAATGTTTGTGTTCCTAGTCCGACCTATGACGTCCTGTAACAGGCCTCGGCCACTTTTTAATTGGTTGTCCTCTTAAGAGCTTCACATATAAAGTGTCCCGCTTCCATTAACTTGCATAAATCTACTCCAAGAGCCTGGAATGATTCGTTGCGTCCCAGCTCCGCTCCTTTCACTCTCGCCATTCCCCCGTTGACCTCTTCGAATCCGAGAACCGCACTGCCCACAGGACGTAAACAGCCGCGGCCAAATTCACTAATGGTATTCCGAACATCTGTGGTCAGGGCTCCCTCTGACCCCTTGTCGTCCTCGACCTCTCTGCCGCCTTCAACATAGTCGATTACTCCGTCTTCATACACCGCCTCTCCGCTTCACTCAATCTTCGCGGAACTGCCCTTGCTCGGAACGATTCCTATCTCTCTTATCGTCTTCTCTTCGTTGCCTCTAACTGTTCCTCCGTCAGCCCACGCACTGTCATACATGGCGTCCCCCACGGCTGCGTCCTTGGCCCTCTCTTCTTTAATATCTAAATGCTCCGCCTTGGTGGCATGATCAGCAGACAAGGGGGTCAAATTCCAAACGTATGCGGATGACATCTTCTTGCCGCCACCCTCAACTCTGGGAAAACTGCTTTCTTGACAGACTGCCAGTCGGACATAAAGTCCAAATTTCATACAGTTGAATGCGAAAAAGACTGAAGTCCACCTGATTGGTTCACTCCAGCGCCTCGGCACCTCAGCCTCTGGCAACGTCACCCAACATGATTGCACACAACAACTATCCAAGCCATTCAGTAAGCTACGGGTCGTGTTAGACCCTCACCTGTCTTTTTTCCTCCACATTCAAGCCATGACCAGTTATGCCTTGCCTCACGTCCGAAACATCGCCCGACTTCGCCAATAAATCACCCCTCAGGCTGCTGAAACATTTTTTTTCATGGCTCCATCAACTCCAGGCTCGACTGTGCAAACGCATTGCTTGTCGAACGTCTCAACCCTCCCTCCACAGGCTGCAGATAATCCAGAACTCTGTAGCCTGTGTCCTCTACCACACCAAATTCCGTGACACCATCTCCCCCACTCCCGCCCGACCCGATTGACTCCCTATCATTCATAGGATCCAATTCAAGATCCTGGTCCTCGCCTAAACAGCCCTCCATGGCCTCGCCCCAGCCTTCCTTCCACTCAGCCGGCTCTGGCCTGCTCCGCGTCCCACGCCGCAACCGCCCCACCATTGGCGGGAGAGCCTTCAGCCCCTATGCCCCCAACCTCTGGAATTCCAACCACATTCACTCCGTCTCGCCCCCTCCTTAGCCTTCTTCAAGCTCCGCCTCAAGAACCTCCTTCTCGACCGTGCTATCGGGCAACCCCATCCCTTCCCATCCCTTCCCCGACTGACCGCAGCTCGGTTCTGAAATGCTGTCCTCTGCCCAGCGTCTTGGGACGGCCTCCGTACGTGAAAGGCGCTATACATATGTAATCTTGTTGTTGTCGGTTTCTTTGTTTACCATAAGAGCCTTTTACAGGCTGGTTTAAGCACTGGGAAAGAACAAATATATAGGACGTTAATTTTTGGCCTGTGGTGAAGCAGGAACTGACAAAAGATTTCACGTGAACAGTAAAATTTAATAAAAGATTAGCAAGCTTATACATAATCAAAAGTATGCATTTGATAAAAATAAAATAATGCGCATGACAGGATAGTAATCAAACGAAAGTTTATGACAAATTATTAAAATTCACTGCAATGGGTTCATCGGATCAATATCGAGGCTTTGATGCAGGAATCGCTTGGGTAAGGTTCTCATCAGCCGATACTGATTAAACAGCACTGGCCGTTACATCAAAATCTAAGAAAGAGCTGCCACTGTGATCAACATTTTCTTACTTCTGATCAAAGTAATTCTTTACCAAGAACATAATATCTAAAGTTATACCTGCAGCTCCGTAAGGTACATCAAACTTAGACGTACGATTCAGAGCGTTGTGAATAGGTTTAAACAGATCTTTCCAATACAGTGCATGATACTGCAAACAACCTTCACCTGATGAAACAGCTAACTTTTGATCAAGAATATCATTCCATGGTACAGCAGTAACCATAAGCATTTCTATTCGAGCTACAGTTATATATTAAGCCAGGAGTGGCTTCAGATAGCTGACTGCTGAAGGCCGGATTCCATATTTGAGAAACGTCGCATAAGCAATAGTTTCGTTCTATCATTCCAGAAACGCAACATTTACACAGAGAATTTTTAACATCGGAAGGATGCCGTGAAGCGCTCGACACTGCCGACTGAGCACTGAGCGGGCATCGGAGATGACGTAGCAGGGGTGAGGAGGGCAATAGTTGACTGAAAACACAGTCAAAGTGTTAGGTCAGTTAGTTAGGTTTAATACAAGGTCATCGACCTGAAATATAAACTCACTTTCCTCTCTGCATAGATGCCTAAGCTGCTGAGTATTCTCAGTGACTTCTGATATTATTATGGTTTCGTATTGACGTGACCTGGAACGATTGGAGCCGGAAATCGGTTCGACTCCAGCAACGGAGCTCCAAACAGTGTGGGCAAATTGGTGATAGTGGGTCAGATGGGATGGGCGGAAAATGAAAGAAGCCGGTGTTTGTGGACGAAGGGAATGGCCAGGTCGGGAGGTCGCAGAGTTAGGGTTGACGGAGAGGGGGGAATGGAATTAAAGTTGTTTTTCACTGGGGAAAGTGGTGATATCTATGAATTAGCTGCATGACACGTCGCTGGGTGTCTGTTCTCGGTCGTCCACACTTTCTTTAATTCTCTCTCTCCGCCTCTGTCTGATGCGCGTTCTCAATCTCTCTCTCTCTCTCATTGTCTGTTCCCACTCTGTCATGCACTCTCTCACACACTGTCTCACGCTTTCTCTCTCTCTCTCTCTCTTAATCTCTCTTCCCACTCTGTCATGCAACCTCGCACGCTTGTCTCATGCTCACTTTCTCTCTCTGTCTCAGTCCCCTGTCACACCCCTTTGTCCCTCTCACTCTCTCTTTCTCTCCCCAGTTACTCATTCGCTTTCCTTCTCGTTTAGTCTCAATTAGAGAGGGTGGTGAACAGAGTAGTTTCTCATCGTGGAAACAGGTGACATCTGTGACTGAGCTGCACGAAACATCGCTCAATGTCTGTCCTCGGTCCCCCCCAATCTCTTTAATGTTATCTCTGCCTCTCTGCTTGGTGCTCTCTCTTTCTCTGTGTCTATCTCTCTCTCTCTCTCTCTATCTCTTAATCGCTATCTCTCTCTCAATCCGCTGTCACAACGTTTCGCTCTCTGTTTCTCTCCCCACTTACGCATTTTCTTTTCCTATCAATTAATCACTTCTTGCTCGCCCTTATTCCTCTCATACTCTCTGCCTCTCAATTATTTTGTCTCACACGCTTTCTCCCATACACATCCATTCTCTCCGCTCCCACACTGTCTCTCAATCACACTCACTTCCCCGCCTCGTCGCATTATCACTGTCGTCACAAACTGTCTCCCCATCTGTCTATCTCTTTCTCCCCCTCTTTCTCCCTCTTTCACTCTCTCTCACCCATCTTTCCCATACACAATTTCTCCTTTCCCTCTCACTTTCTGCTCTCCAACCCCTTTTCTTCCTCATTATTTCACCTACTCCCTACTCTCCCTCACAATCTCTCTCTCAACCACTCTGTCACCCCTTCAATCTCGCTTCCTCCCTTTCTCTCTCTCACTCTGAAAAACACACGCTCTCAGAAACAATCTCTCTCCCTCTCACACATTCTCCCCCTCTGTCCGCCTCTCGAGTTCACTCTCTTACCCTCTGCCTTAATTACTTCTCTCAAACTACCCCTCTTTTCAACACACACATTCTATCCACTCTCATTCACCGTTCCTCTCTCCATCACTATGGGTCTGCTATCCTCCTCGCTTCCCACCTCCCGCCCTTTTTCGGTCTGACAATCTCTCTACCTCTTCCTCTCTACCGTTCTACTTCGCCGTCTGCCTGTCGGACCAGCCTGTAAATTATGAAATAACATTTCTGATCGAATCTTCACTCTCTCTACTTCTGGTTTTGTCTCTGTCTTTCTCAACATGCCTCTCTCTCCCACATTCTCTCACTCATTCTTGTTCTGTATTGATGTCTTAGTCTTCATACACTCTCTCTTTCTCTCTATTACTCTCCCAGTCACTCATGTCATGCAATCTATCTCACTCAGTCTCTCTCACTCGGTCATTGTCTGATGCAGGCTTAAAAAGTCTCACTCCCTCTCATTCTCTTCGTCAGTCATTCTCACACTCAGTAGCTCTGTTTCAGTCACGAATGCTCCCTTCTTCTTCTCTCTCTCTCTCTCTCTCTCTCTCTCAGTCTCACTCTTTGTATGTGTGTGTGTGTGTGAGTGTGTGTGTGTCAGGGTGACAGATGATTGAGAACCCCATTCAGTTCCGAATGAAGCTCGTGTTGGCGTAGACTTGATCATCTTCCTCACCAGCTTCACAGCCCCCGTTCGAAAATGACATATTGGTGAGGATTTTATCAGCGTCCTGCAAATAGGCCAACAATCAGTATGTCTGCTTAAGGACAGGGGAAAGATACACCGCCACACCCGCCCCACTCCCCCGTGAGATCCCAAATCGCAGTTCATCTGAGCTTGGGTTTATGTGTGTTTTTGTGTCAGTCTGTGTATGTGTGTGTGAATGTGTGTGTTGTGAGTATGTATGAGTGTTTACTTGTTGGTGTGTGTAAGAGCGTGTGAAATTATGTGCAAATGTTCGAGTGTTTGTGTGTATGCATGCCTCACTGTGTGTATGTGAGTTTTTGTCTACCCTACCGTTCATTCTTTGCCCAGTAGTGCTACGGATGTTAACATTCCTTAATGGGCATTGAAGTCAATTATTCAACTATTAATTTTCCCGAAGTAAACATGAACTAAGTTTACCAATCACCTAGCATTTGGGAATTCGTATTGAGCTGAAAGTAGCTGCTTGAATGTAAAGCCCACACATAAACGAATACACGCACACACAGAGACACACACATACGCACGCACTCACAACACAAACAAAAATCGACATAAACACACACGCATAGACATATATGCACATACACAGACAGAGACATTCACGCTCCGAAACACACTTAATATAAACTGTAGGAATTTGCAAACACATGCAGCAGCCAAATTGTGCAAAGCAAATTTCCAAATCGCACAGTGACTCCTCTATACACTATCTCTTATGAAACGCTTTGAGACTCACCTTGATGTAAACTGAGTCACAACAATTGCTCGCATTACTAATGAATAATAATCTAAAGTGAACGACCAATGCCAGCGAAGTCAACGAGTGAATCACTCTTCTCTTTTTGATTATTGCCCAATTCGCGACATGGCTGACAGAGGGCTGAACTTGACTAAGCCACGGATGAGCAGGGCTGTCACAGAGCTCAACTTGGATGACACAGGAGCTAAGCTTGGGATACCACAAAGCTGAGCAGGGCTGAAACAGTGCTGAGCTTGTCTGTAACACTGCTGAGCTGGGCTGACCGAGGGCTGCACTGGGCTGAAATAGTGCTAAGCTTGTCCGAAAATGGCTGAGCTGGTCTGAAACTGTGCTCAGCTGGGATGTCACAGGTCCTAAGATGGGTTAATACAAAGCTGAGATCAGCTTAAACAGCGCTGAGCTGGGCTGACATAGGGCTTTGCTGGGCAAACACAGGTCTGAGCAGCTCTGATACAGGTCGTGAGCAGGGCTGAAAAGTACTGATCGAGAAAGATACAGGGCTGTGGTTTGCTAATGCAAAGCTGAGCTGGGCTGAAACAGTGCTGAATATGTCAGACACAAGGTTGAGCTTGGATGACAGAGGGTCTGAACTGGGCTGACACAGGGCCTGAATTGTGACGAATAGGGCCTGAGCTGGGCTAATCCAAAACAGATCAAGGCTGACAAAGGGGTGAGCTGGGCTCACACTTGGCTGTGCCGGGCTGACACTGCGCCTGAGCTGGGCTGGCACAGGGTAACTGCATCAGCCATGACTCACCGCTGGAGGTAACGGACATTCAACCTTTCTCACCGTCGCGTCTGAAACAAATAAAAAAACGATTTGACACTACCACATTTCAAAAACTCCCACTGCTATTCATTTATGTCATTCAGGATATAAATAATTAAAATGCATATTTATCAATGATAATGGCAATAGTAATTACAATGCAAAGTGTAACATATTAATAATTAGGATTGCTTTTACGGTGGTGTGCAAAACATGGCAGTCAATTGGACAAGTCGGTGCCCCACCAACAGTCATTTGTTAAGTGATTGATTTTACTTCGTGGCGGTCACCGGGAGTGAGAAACTCTCTTTTTTAATCGTACCGCGGGATATTTAATGTGCTACTGCACAGGCAGATGTGACCTTGGTTTACCATCTCATCTGAAGGACAGAACTCTTGAATCGACTCAAACTGAGAGAAATAAATGACAGAGAGACACCCTTTCATGAACGTAGAGAGAGAAACAAACAAATGGACAGTCTTATAGACATCAGACACAAGGAAAAAATACAGACATACAAGCACACGGAAAGACAAATAGAAGGAGAGAGATGGGGGATAATGGAGCAAGCGTGAAGCTAAACGGACAATTGCCTCTCGTTTGGGGGCGGCTGATGAGGAAGTAATTGTTTATGTTGGGCTCGAGCACAGGCTGACCATCCCTGTTTGTGATCAGCTCCTTTCGCTCTAGTACCAAATACAGAAAACCTCTCACTCACATGGGACGTTGCTGGTTTTGGGATCGTCTCCTGTGGTTGCGTTCCTGAGAGAAAAATACAGAGAGGAGAGAGCAATGAATTCACTACTTTTACTGAGGAGGATTGCAGAGCTCAAACTCGGGCTTGCCACAGGGTTAACCACCAACTATTTTCTCTCATCTGGGAGAGGGGTCAAATGGCCGTCTCCTGTTCATTGCATGTCTCTGATGATAGAGTTGCTAAAGGATCAGGTAGTTGGCCACACGGTGATTTCAAAACCTGTTTAAACGAAAGTTAAACGCAGCGTTCTGTCTTTGTTTGGGGTATTAAAAGGAGCGAGGGATGAGAATGTGATTCTGTTGAACTATTTCCTAGTCACTGGAGGATATCGATTTAATATGCCGTGTTGGGGTGTAAGTGGGAATGGGGCATATACGGCACATATGGGAACATATCACCGTGATTTCGAGTTCCAGTTACACGTTCCACACTTCTAAATTCCTGTGTTTGTGAGAATCATAATCATTGCAATCTAATCTCCATGCGGATTAGGTCACAGGCTTCCGAGATTCAGGCTTGGTGATCTCAGAATGTGTGTTGTGGTTACTGCTGCTGTCCGACTAGCTAACCATATATAGATTGACATTGAGGGCACTGGCCGACACCATTTCTCACTGATTGTCTTGATACAACCATCCTATCCGTTAGCGGTTTGGCTTGCAGGCTTGACACCAACATAATGCCTCTCCCCTCACCTACTCCTCCCTCCACACACACGGTCCACACCAAAAACACAGTTTCACAGTGGGAGGATTTCAAGCTACCAGTGACGAGTTCGCACTTGCATGTCCTACCGAATTGTGGGGTAGCACACACACAATGTGAAAAGTGCTCAGAGGGGATTAGAGTAGAGAGCACCAGTGGAGTAGCGAACACCAGCAATGATAAGATGGGGAGAAAGCATGAAATACGTTTCCATTAGAGAGCGCCAATGGGGAACGAGCCCCACCACAGGTATGCTGGGGAGAGAGCAGAGAATGAGATTGGAATAGAATCGTTCTCACCCTTCCCCTCTTGAACTGTTCTGTTTACCTACGAATACAAAACAAAACAAATTTTAAACAATGTTCAGCACTGGTTGTGTGTTTTTTTATTAATATTAGTGCTTTCTTTTTAACCAGAGTCAAAAAGGCCTTCACAGACACTTTTTGTCAAGTACAGTTTCCTACACGAACAACGTGATTGCTGGTTGTTCCTTTATTCCCAGCAATCATATTCTATATTCAGTAACATTAATGGCCACTTACCTCTCTTATGCCCACAGAATCCCAGTACAAGCACAGTTATCAGTATCGCAGTGAAAATCCCCACTGAAAGTCCCACAGTGTGCATCCAGGTCCAGTTTGCTAGTGAGGTAAATGGACAAGCAGCAGTTTGTTATCCGTGAAGAGCTAAGGGATAATACCATTTATCATTTTGATCTCCTCCTAACGTGAAAGTTCAGTAGAAAGTAACGTTTTCTCTCAACTTTCTCTGCTTCAATGAAAACACCACCATTCCCCTCCAGTCTATCGTCATGAGAAAAGCCTCTTGACCCTCGGAGGGGAGGAAAGTAGGGGGCCTCCACAGGGGCTGCACTGGTTGCCAAACCTGCTGTGCAAATCGGAATCGAATCCATCTTTGGTGGTGGTCTCCAGGCTGATATCGGTTCCAGGCGGATCAGCAATATTCCAAGGCACTGCTGATGACAGCACATTTCAGCCTGGATCATTGACAAGAAGCTGAGCAGAAGATCTCTCACTGTGAGCTGTTTTTCCTCACCCACGTTACCGATAATACACCATTACAGAGCAGACGGCATGAGAGGTCCTCGCTTGAAAATAAGGGGTTGCCTACCACATGGCTGTCAATGACAAGCTGTGTTGTTCAGCTGATTAAGTATCAACTTTTCTTTAAGAGCAGGATCTGGGGCCTCCAAAGCTTTTCTCGCAGAAAGTCGTGAGGATTAAGTCAGCAGAGGCGTATCTTCCTCTGTTGAAAGGAAAAAACTGCTGACACCACGGACGTGCCGTTCGGACAACGCTCAGGATTTTGGATTTGGGAACTGTTTTATTGCGGGGATGTGTTCCTTTCCAGGTCAAGCACTACAGCAAACACAAGGACATAACATGAAAATATGACCAATGGTTTAAATAGTGGTTATAACACGAGCTGCTCTGGATTGTCAAAAGGCAAACGGGTTATGGTGTGAGAAATTACTCAGCTCTTACCCCGCACAGAGATTCCCAATCGCTCGCTCTCTGATGATGTGAACACCCGACTGTCTATGACTGTAGCGTACTCTGTGCTAAGCACCCAACACTGCGCTGAGATACCCTATTTTTTGCTATCTTGGATGCTTCGCCCAACCTGTCCTCAACTTCCCTTTCCACAGCACCTTCCTTTTGATCAGCTCCAAGCCCTGAGCTCAGCCTCTAATTTTCACGACCCCTCCTGTAGTCAGCCAAACTCCCTTTGCTCCAGTCCTACGTGCTCACTCGTCGTTGGTCAGCCTCACACTCGCTCCCCGCCATTGTTTACACATTCTGTCTTCAAAACCCCTCCCGTGCATAGCATCCCTATGTCCACCACTCCTCCCCAGTACTCAGTAGTCCTTTCTGCCTCTACCTACTCCCGCTACCATTCCATCCCACCTTCACCCCCAACACCGCTGGCACGCCCGCGTACACAGCATCCACTGTGTTCAGTTTCTTCCATGTGCTCTCGCACCTGCCACACAAACCCAGCGGTCAGCTCCCGTCCGCAAACTGCGGTCACCACCCTTTGCTCACTCTCCTATGCGCACAAAACTGTATGTTCCCACTATGTTGCCACTTTGTGCTCTAACGTTGTGCTCACAACCGTGCTCCCCCGCGGGCTCAACACACCAATGCTCCCCCACCCTGAGCTCATCCTCCTCTGCTCAGCCACATTTCTCGCACTTGTGGTCACGACCCTGTACTCGCCGAACCTGTGATCATCCATCTGTGCCACACCGCTGTGCTCAACCTCTGTTAACACGAGGAAATAATTTGGAAATATGATCGATTTGGTAAAGAGCGATTATAACAGGAGCTGCTGTAAACGGTCAAAACAAAGAGATTATTGTACGAAAGTTTACTCAGCTCTTACCCGACTCAATGATTCTCACTCGCTCGCTCTCTGGTGATTCGAACTGCCGTCCGTCGATCTGAATGGTATATCTACACCAGTAGTTTCCTGCAATGATCTCCGATGGTGTGAATGTTGTTGTGTTCACATTCGCTGGAGCTGCTTGTGATGCGATAAATTCGCCGTCTCTGTATAAAGAAAAATTGCTGCCAAGATAATTCCCAGAACACGAGATATCAGCACGTCTTCCTTTAACCGACGCTTGGGAATCTGGCTTCACAGTGATGGTGGGTTTCTGGAGTGGATCTGGGAATGAAAAATGATTTCAAAAACACTCTGACAGCGGATATCAGTCCCCATATTCAACACAGATTCTGCCTGTATGACAAATTATTTTGATATGCACTGTATTTTACACGGAGTCACTAATAATAGTAATAATAATCCTTGCATTTAATACATGCCTTATCACATTTTCAAGGCGTCTCAAATTACTTCAGAATATTCCGTGATATAGATGTCCAACTACCTCTCCTGTATACACAGAATTTGAATGAAAAGTGAATTGACTGTATAGTTTTCGGTTTGTCAGAAAATTGTGCGCATCAGTTTCATGCAAACAGTTGTCGATTGAAAGATTAATTTCTTATCACAATATTTTTTTTTAAGGAATTATTGTCCCCCCAAAAATGATCCGCCATTCGACTAACAGTCGGGTTCCTAATTTCTGAGAGGTAAACAGAGGCGTTAGTGTGAAGTAATGTTTCGACCAATCCCTAAAGGGAATGGAACCCTACAAGGTGATTGCTCTAACCACTGAGCTACAGGTCTGCGTTTCACTCTATGCAGCGTCTGAGACAAAGTCCGCCCTCACCCGACAAGCACGTGAAAGGTCCAACAACAAAAACAGGGTGTATTATTGCTTCGAGTAAGTTAGCTTTCCTGATGAGACGGCAATCTGGGGTAAAGTTCTGCGTCACGTCTTTATTTGTTGATAAGTCATCTAAAGACAAACAGGTAATTGTCGCTCTTACCCCTCACGGAGATTCTTACAGTGTCGCTCTCTGGTGATAATAACGTCCGTCCTCCTATCGTTTTAATATATGTACAACTGTAGTCGCCTGAATCGATGACTGACAGGATAAACATCTGTGAGTTGCTGTCCTCTGTAGCAGTTTTCCGTCCGGCAGAAATAGCATTTGGATTTAGAATGAATTTGCTGACAAAATGATCGGTAGAACATGAGACATTAACCCTTTCCCCTCTCACAAACACCCGGTAATTTGGCTTCAGAGTAATCGTGGGTTTCTGGAGCTGATCTGGAACAGAAACACAATATCAATAATTTCACGACTAGTCAAATTCTAGGCTGAGAACCTTACACACCAAAAGCACCTCCATGGGGTGTGAAAGGCGCTGTTTAACTGCCGACGGATAATTATTATTATTCTCCAGGCCTCCGAGCTCTGTGCGTATGTTATTGTGCATGTCAGAGAATGTCTGTTTGATTGTGCGTGATAAAAATATCAATATTAATACCTGCATGTCAAACAGTGCTTTTTCCGTTTTCTAAGTGTCTCAAAGCGGTTCACAGAAAATAGTGCAAAGTGAATCGACTGTATGTTTGTGGGCAAAACGCGTTGGAGTCATGTAGCTCAGTGGTTAGAGCACTCGCCTCACAAGCGAGTGATCTTTGCTCGATTCCCAGCAGGGTGAAACCTTGTGCAAGTTTCCTAAATCTACACGTCTGACAAACATCCATCAAGAAAAAAACCGAATAGTAAATTGGTCACTTCAATACACATGCTGTCCGCAATTGGTTGCCGCCTTTCATCCACATTGTACAGTCAATTCAATTTTCAGTATATTCTGTGAAGCAGTTTTCGATGTCTATACGAAAATGATTATATCAAATCCAAGTATTATTAGTATCGTGTGTGTGAATGTATGTAAGTGTCTGTGAGTGTCTGTTTTCTTGAGTGTGTGTGAGTGTGGGACTGTGAATGTGTGTGTGAATGTGTGTTAGTGTGTCTCATAAGTGTTTGTGAATTTGTATGGATCAGTGCGTGTGTAAGAGTGTTTTCAGTTTGTGCCTGTGAGTGTGTGTTTGTGTGAGTGTGTATGTGAGTGTGTGTGAATGTTGTGCTTCTTTCTCCTCCCGGTCCCATATAGCGGTGACGAGGCCCAGCGAACGGCTTGTGACTGTGAGAGGGTGTCACTGACCTGCAGATCCCACTGTCAGTCTCTCCGGTAATAACGCTGGCAAAACAAAATCAAAGCGAGAATTATTGAAATTATCCGTTTCCCTCTCCCTCTCGCACTTTCTCCCCCGTGTTTTTCTCTTTGTGTCTCTCTCTTTGTCTATCAGTAAGTGCCAGTCAGGTGTTGATACTTCTATATTGGTTCCCTCCTGTTTCATCTTCTTACTTCCAATAGAAACATACTAGCAGTAGGAAGAGACTTAGCGCCTCAATCCTCTTCTGTCATCCTATTACAGTTCGGGTGATCTGTACCTCAACTTCAGTACTGTAAGGCTGCGAAGCTCCGTCTCCAGGAGAGATATACCTTAACTGAGTTTTGGTGCCCAAAACTGAAGCCATTATTCCAGATGTAATCTGATCAACGCTCTGTACAGCTGAAGCATAACTTCTTACCCTTTTTAGTCTAGGACCCTCCTCTCTTCTCATCGCTTACCCTCTCCTCTACTCTTCTCCTCTCTTCTCCTGTCCTACCCTGATAAGCCCGTTCCTCCCCTCTACCATCTCCTCGTCCCCTTTTCATCTCCTCTCCTCCTCTCTTATCTCCTCGCCTCCCTTCCTCTGTCGTCGACACCACTCTCCTACCCTCTCCTCTGCCATCTCCTTCGTTTACCTTTATTTTCCTCTCCTCACCACTCGTCTCCACTCCTCTCCTTCCCCTCGTCACGAAACCTCTCCTTCCCCCTCCTCTCCTCCTCTTTCTTCTCCTTTCCTTTCCTCCCCTCCCATCGCCGTCGTCTCGTCTCTTGGTCTCCCCTCTACGCTTGTCCCGCGTCTTCTCCATTCTTTCCCTACTCTCTTTCCATCTCCTCTCTGTTCAGGATACCTCTTATCGGGCTAAAATACATATTCACCGAGGAGAAGAAGCATGAGCAGTAGCATTATCCTGGGGACCAGGCGGTGCAGCACATTCGGGGATTGGTGCTTGTGTCTGCGACTACGGGAGGAAGAAAGAGTGGGTTGGTCGCTCATTCATGGTAACACTCATACTGAGTGACAGTCTGACACACACAAACACACGTAAATTGAGAGACAATCTGACACACAAGTGACACTGGGAGACAACCTCGCACATTTCCCACCACACCCACCCGCCCCCCACACCCATCCCCCAACACACACATCCACAGATTATGAGGGACAGCCTCATACGCAAGTATACACCGAGAAGCAAACTAATACTAATACACGTACGTACACACATTCAGAGACAATGTAAAACCCTCGCTCCCCCCTATCCCCTCGCTTCCCCAAAAAACACACACAGACGCTGAGAGATAGACTGACACACCCACACAAACACTGACAGAATCGCTGACACGCTTACCCAATGGAAGATGAGCTGATACACACACAGACCCTGAGAGTTAGCCAGACAACTCACTGAGAGTCAGCCTGACACACAAACACAGACAGTCTGACTGAAACACACACTGAGAGACAGCCTGACGCACACACAGACATTGAGAATCAGCCTGACACACACACACACACACACACACACACCGAGAGTCAGCCTGACACACACACACACACAGACAGACTGACACACACACACAAACGCACACTCAGAGACAACCTGACAAAAACACATAATCACTGAGACAGCCTGATACACATACACCAGGATACTGCCTAATTACACATAACGAACGTCAGCCTATCTACACATATACAGTGAAAGACAGCCTGAATACACAGAAACACACACACTGAAAGATAGGCTAACCACATAGAGACGCAGTGACTGTCTAACTACATATACACCGAGACACAAACTAATTATGCACACATGATGGTAGCAGTCTTACTCACACATACTGAAAGATAGCCAAACTACACACACACTGAGAGACAACCTAACTGCACATACATACCGAGAGACAGCCCGACCGTACACACACTGCACACACACACACACTAGGTGACAGCCTGTCTACACATACATACCGAGAGACAGACTGATTGCAACAACTACATACACTGAGGGAGAGTTTGCCCGGATTGCAGACTCACGGTTTGATCAATTCGGAGCAGGCTGGCTTCTGATCTGTTTGCAATATGTGGGATAGGTTACTGCTATGTATGAGATTACAGAAAGTTGTAGCTTTCAGAAGAAAACTCCCACAGTGTGTTCCTCTCTTTAGGTAAGGCCTTGGAGCTGGTGCCTTTTGAACCTCTGATGATAGAAGTATTAAGAATGGGAAAAAGAGTCACATTTTATGTTTTGTTCACAATGTGTATAGCAAACCATAGAGCGAGGCTGGTTGGTTGAGGGCTATGGTTCTTTCTTCCGGCTCAAAATTCAAGTCCAATTGACCGTTCCCCTGTTGAGTTCCCAGACGAGCCTATCTTCTGTTCAATCCCGGCCATGAATCCCCCAATAAAGTTGTTCATTCAGTCGGTGGCTGTTTTTTGGATGTCACTGTGCCAAACTATGATGCAACGTTCACTCACAAAATACATAGTCACATGACTTTACTCTAAATCATGTGACATGACGTTTGACGTCCGCCTGACGTGAAAGGCTCCGTGACACAGGCAAGGATTATTATCCTCTCCTTTGCGGAGGATTAAGCGAGGACTCATGATATTGGAACTGGCTCCAAGATCATTTTCTGCTCAAACACTGCCGCTCCTACTTCTCCTCGCAAAGCCCCTTTCCCATCTCGTGGCTCTCCCCTGCACGCGCTGTGCCTCTCACACTCAGATTGTCTGTCACACACTATCTCTTACACACTCTGACATACTTTAGTTCTCACACTCTTTCTCACACTGTCTCTCACACTTTCTCTCACACACTGTGACACTCACACGCGCTCTCTCCATCTGTGTTTCTCACACTGTCAGTCTATCGCACCCTTTCTCTGACGCTTTCTCTCCCTCTGTCACTCTGACACTCTTCTCTGTGAGATACATCGTCCGTCCCTCTCACACACTGTGTCTCTCACACTCTCAGTTTTTCTCGGTTTCTCTGAGCCTCTCAGATGAGATAATAGACTGACTCCAGTTTGTGCCGTGTTCAGTACAGACTACATATCCGTTGAGGCGACTGGGGAAAGAGGAGGGCATTGATCCATTTGTTCAATTCCAGAAGAGCTACATTCAAGCTGTGTGAACGAGTTATGTTGGACATGTTGTAAAATGGAATGGCTGATGTGCAGCTGAAACTTTGTTGCAGTGTTAGTTTAGCAGCTTTACCAATTCTAAATCACAAACAACACAAACCTGACTGCATGACTGGCTCAAATATTCAACTGCAAAGTGGAAAAAAGCTAAACTAAACAGAAACACAGAAATTCTTTACCGTAGTTTTACCTCGATATTTCTCTTGACGTTAAGCAAAATCGAATCTCTGTTCTGTAAGCAAAGCTGTGGCTCTGCATCAGATCACAGAAAGTTGTAAGATTCAACAATACATCGACAGACTTAGAAATCACCCACCCCCCCAATTTCCACCCTTCCCTCACCGCCTCACCATGAAGGAAATTTAAGTGATAGGAAAATAGGCAACATTTTGGGTTTCATTCAGAATGTTTATTCTCAATCAGAGGGTTTAACTGGTTTTTCGATGGATATCATTCTCGATTCATAGTCACAAAATTCAAGGAAAAGCATGTATTCCCGGATTCAATTCCGGGACGAGCATATTTTGTGTGTGTTTTTTTCCTGGCCAACAATCCCACAATAAATTGGCCATCCAATTCCATCTGTTTGTTGCATGTAGCTGCGCCAAGCTAAGCTTCACGAACAACATACACAGTCACTTCACTTCATAGTATATCGAGTGACATAACACTGACGTCTACCTGACATGGAAGGCTGTGTGCCAAATGGAAGGATTATTATCCTTCTTGTTGGCGAGGGGTAAAAGTGCACTCGTAGGAGTTGAACTGGCAAGATATTGTTCTGCTCAAACACTGCACCTCCTGCCCCTCCACAAAATGCCTGTCTCTGCGAAACACAATGCCCCTCTTACGCCTCCCACAAGGAGTGTCTCTGACCAACAGAGCATCTCCAGCCCTTTCACAACGGCGACCTCTCACCCTCTGTCTCTGTCTCTCTGACGCATTGTGTCTCACATATTCATTTTCTCTCACACACTGTGTCTCACACATTCTGAGTCTATGGGTCTATATCTGTGTATCTTACACACTCATTCTCTTTCACGCACATACGCCGTTTGTGTCACTCTCACTCTCTCCTTTTTGACTCTCACTTTGTCAATCACCCTTAACACTGTGTCTCTCACACTATCAGTCTCTCTCTTTGTCTCTCCAAGCATCTCATGTTACAAGATACAATTAAGTACAGTTTTTGCCATGTTCATGAGAAATATTGAAGATCCGGAAATGCAAAAGCTGAAAGACAAAGGCGTTTTCCCAGTTGTTAGAGTCTAAATTGTGTTCTTAAAATTCGGCAATACCTTGGCGATGTTGCCGTTTGAACCCCTCCTGATGGAAATGTACGTAATGGGAAAATAGGGCCATGTTTTGAGTTTGATTCAGAAAGTTTATTCCAAATCAGAGAGCGTGCCTCTTTGGCCTTACGTCGGACTCTCAAAATTCAAGGAATGCAGGAGGTCCCGGATTCAATTGTATTGTTTTTTATCCGGGGCAACTAACCACCAAAAGCATTAGGCATTCAAAGCATGTCTATTGGGCGGGAAGTAACTTTGATCATCCACTTTGCCATCTTTACTCACAAAATGCACTGTAACTTCACTTTACAAAATATCGGGTGACATGACTTATGACGTCCCACAGACGCTAAAAGCTTTGTGCCGAATAAGAACATAAGAACATAAGAATTAGGAGCAGGAGTAGGCATTCGGCCCCTCGATCCTGCACCGGCATTCGATAAGATCATGGCAGATCTTCTGACCTAACTCTAATTACCTACTCTATCCCCATATCCCCTAATGCCTCTGTTTGTTAAAAATCTATCAGTCTCAGCCTTGAAGATGTTCAAGGACTGAGCAGCTATAGCTTTCTTGGGTAGTGAATTCCATAAATTTACTACCCTCTGAGTGAAGAAATGTTTCCTCAACTCTGTTTTGAAAGGCTGACCATTAATTTTAAAACTGTGACCCCTGGTTATAGATTCCCCTACCAGGGGAAACAGACCCTCAGTGTCTACAGTATCCAGCAACTTGAGAATCTTATATGTTTCAATAAGCTCCCCCCTAGTTCTTCTGTACTCCAGACAATATAGCCCTAGTTTATTAAGCCTATCCTCATAGATCAGTCCCCTCATCCCAGCAAATGACCTATTGAATCCACGCTGCACCACCTCGAGGGCAAGTATGTCCTCTTTTAAATAAGGAGACCAAAACTGCACACAATACTCTAGGTGCGGTCTCACCAAGGCCCTATAGAGTTGCAGCAAGACTTCCCTACTCTTGTACTCTAAACCTTTTGCAATGAACGCTAAAATACCGTTCGCCTTCTTAGTTGCTTGTTGCACAAGCAAACTAACTGCTTGAGGCCGTGTACAAGGACACCCAAGTCCCTCTGCACGGTAATACTATCTAATCTCTCGTCCTCTAAAAAATAATCTGTTTTTCTATTTTTTCTGCCTCGGTGAATAACTTCACACTTCGCCACATTAAATTCCATTTGCCATCTACTCGCCCACTCCGCTAGCCTATTTGTTTCCCGTTGCAATCTTTTTTGCATCATCCTCAGAGCTTATTCTCCCACCTAGTTCAGTGTCATCCGCGACTTTAAAAACGTTACATTCAATGTCCTCCTCTAGATCATTGATGTAAACTGTAAATAGCTGAGGCCCAAGCACTGATCCTTGTGGCGCTCCACTAGTCACATCCTGCCAATTGGATAATGACCCGTTTATCACTATTCTCTGTTTTCTACCCGTTAGCCACTATTCAATCCATGCTATTGTGTTCCCATTAATCCCTTGGGCCTTAACCTTGCCCAATAGCCTTTTTTGTGAGACTATGTCAAATTCATTTTTAAAATCTAAATATGCTACATCTACTGGTTCCCCCTATCTATCCTGCGAGACACGTCTTCAAAATACTCTAAAAGATTAGTTAATTATGACTTCCCTTTTGTAAAGCCATATTGACTCTCCCTCATCTTTTTATGGTCTTCTAGGAATCCCGAAAAAGACATCGTTAATTAAGGAATCAAGAATTTTCCCAACCACTGAAGTCAAACGAAGCGGTCGATAGTTCCTCATGTTTGCTCTCCCACCCTTAAATAGTGGTGTCACTTTTGCAAACTTCCAATCAATGGGAACCGTTCCAGAATGCAGATAATTTTGGTAGATTAAAGAAAAGCCATCCAGTATCTCAGTAGCCACGTCTTTTAAAACCCTGGGATATAGGCCATCCGGTCCAGGAGATTTATCAGTTTTAAGACCTGATCATTGACGTAAAACCATTTATTTACTAATATTAATTCCTCCAAGTTGCTCGCTAGCATTTTCTTCTTGGTTTCCCTCTATTCTTGGTTGGTTCTCAGTGTCTTCTAATGTGAAGACAGCAGCAAAGTAGTTGTTTAATGACTCTGCCATGTATTTGTCCCCTACTATAATTCCCCCCCGTCGCTGCCTCTAGCGAACCCACATTTACCCTTGACAGCCTCTTCCCCTTTATATATTTATAAAAACTCTTGCAGTGGGTCTTTATGTTCCTCGCTAGTTTGCCCTCATATTGCATTTTCTCCCTCCTAATCCCTTTTTTGGTTCTCCTTTGCTGATCCCTAGAGTTCTCCCAATCCTCGGGTTTACTTCTCATCTGTTTTATAGGCTTCTTCCTTACTTGATACTTTCCCTAACTGCTCTATTTAGCCACGGTTGGGCCACCTTTCCCGTGGCATTCTAATTCCTCAAAGGAATATGTGCTCGTTGGGAATTTTGCACTATCTCCTTAAACGTCTGCCACTGCTGGTCTACTGTCAAATCCTTCAGTCTAATTTCCGGTTTATTTTGGCTAAATCCTCTCTCATGCCAGCATAATTAGCTCTACTTAAATTTGAAACATTTGCTTCGGACTTAACTATTTCTCTCTCTAACTTAATAATAAATTCCATCGTATTATGATCAATTTGCACTATAGGAGCCTTAATTTCCAGTTTGCTGGAAAATTGGAACCCTGCTTCATTGCACATAGTGGAGTCCTGTAGCTCAGTGGTTAGAGCACTCGCTTTGCAAGCGAGAGACCTGAGTTCAATTCCAGGCAGAGGGCGAAACCTTGGGCAAGTTTCCTTACTCCACACAGAGCCTAATAATAATCCCTTCAAAAAACAAAACAATAATAAATTGGTCATTTTCAATCTACGACTGTTTGTGGGACATTGCTGTGCGCAATTGGCTGCCGCGTTCGCCCACAAAATATACAGTCAATTCACTTTACAGTGTGTTCTGTGAAGCGCTTTGGGACGTCCTCCCGACATGAAAAGCGCTATAACAAATGCAAGGATTATTATTATTATTATTATTATTATAGCTAGGTCTTATATGCCATGTTCCCTTGTTGGCTCCTCGGCATACTGGTCCAGATAATTATCTCTAATACATTCTATAAACGCTTCCGCTATCACACTATTCCCAATTTGGATGTCCCAATCTCTGTGCTGATTAAAATCACCCAGAATTAATCCTTTTCATTAACTACATGATCTGCAAATTTCCTGATTTATAGCTTGAGAAATCCTGTGATTGCTGTTCGGGGGTCTATAAACTACTCCCACTGGAGTTTTCTGCCCCTTGTTGTTACGCACCTCTTCCCATACTGTCTCTACTTCCTGCTTTTCAGATATAAAATCTTTCCTCTCTACTGTTTTATCCCATCCTTTATTAGCAGGACCACCCCCCTCCTCGTTTAACACATTGCCTATCTTTCCAATACACCGCATACCCTGGAATATTTAGCTCCCACGCTTGATCTCCCTGTAACCATGCCTCGGTGATGGCGACCAGATCATGCCCGTTTGTTTCTATATGTGCATTTAAGTCATGTTTCCTGTTTCAAATGCTTCGCACAAGGATTCGAATGCAAAGATTAATATTAACATTATTTAGTGAGGGTAAAACGGGAGTTATTGGTTAGGAAGTCAGTCTACAATGATGTTCTGCTCAAACATTGCAACTCCTGCCCCTCTACAGAAGGCCTTTCTCTGTATAACTCAAGGTCTGCCTCTCACCCGCTTTCTCTCTCTCTCTCTCTCTCTCTCTCTCTCTCTCACACTCTCTCTCGCGTACCTCTCTCTGCCTCTCTTAAAATCTAAGATGAGATGGTCAATCGAAGTTCAGTTTGTGCCATGTTGTGAACAAATGATAAAGATCCCGAGACGCTATTGGGAAAAGAAAAGGGAGTTGCTCCAGTTGTTACATTTCATAGCAACTCAATTTAAGTTGTATGAAAGTTTTAATATTGGACATGATGTCAAAGGGCGAAGGCTGATGTGTAGCGTAACCGCAGTCATGGTGCCAGCATAGAAGCATTACCGGAAATAAAGCGCAAACCTCACAACAGCCCCCTGCAAGAAGCGCTCAAAAACTTAACTGCAAAAGGTAAAGTAATTAAACAGAGTAGCAGAAATTCTTTCGCGGTGTTTGGCCTCTATACTTCCCTGGACAGCAAACTCGCTTCGAATCTCAAATTTGCTGCTCAATAATAATAATGATAATCCCGTATTTAAAAAAAAATCCCTACAAATGTTATAACGCCTCATCACGTCTTCGAGAAATATTCAATGTTTCAGTCACTATTCAGAATCAAAGAGCATTTATGTCAGGGAACGTGAAGAAAGAACATGAAATGCACAATTATCATGAGAAGAATGAGCAAGATTAGTCACCAGTAGCTTTCCTTTCTATCACATCCATTTCCTATAAGGACCAGTTTTTTCCACCTACGTTACGTTGCTTGCCTCCATCCCTTCATGACATCCACAGCAGTCGGACCACTCATCCACGCCTTCACCACTTCCCGGGTGAAGTCTTCCAATGTCTTCCTCGTTGGTTCCACAATACCACACTCCACCGCCCGGTTTTGACCAGTTTTAAATGGAGGAAGTATGCAGTTCAGATATTGAGAAGGGAAGTAGTCAGAGTTTGTGAGAAATAGCAGTGTTTGAAATAATTGTAAAAGCATGTAGACAAATGTGAGTTGTTTTTTTCTCCAGAAAATACTTTGAGCTGATGATAGAAATTCGCTGTTAATCTGCGCATTTGTACTCAGCAGGGATATTTGAACTCTATGCCTAACTGCTGGGACTTATTAGATATTAGTTATGATCTCAGCTACAGGTTGGGATATCGCACTTTTTTCCATTGTTAAATTAAATATATATTTGCAAAATCATGGTAAATAAAGCAACAGTCTAGTATTATGCTGTATCTCTCCAGGACTCTGTGCTGATTTGAGTAAGGGTTATAAAGAGTTAAATTGAGGGTTCCCCAGCCATGGTCTCTTGTTGGCTTTTGAGAACCCTACAATCAGATAAGGAAGCCAGTCTGCAGTCTGCAACATCTCGCGTGACCACGGGGGAACTAATATTTCTGTCTTTCAAGCTGCAGGTTTATACAATATAACACATAATTACATTTGTGCAGCGACTTTCACGTCTGGATTTCAGCTGATTGCGTAAATTAATTTAACTCATGTGAACTCTGTTGGTAAAATAATTCTCGTTAAGTCCAAGAGAATCAAAATGTTAAACTTCACCATGATTCTGTCTGAGACGCAATCACCTCTTTGTCAGTGACCAGAGGGCAAATGTGGTGTCTCATCACAAGTGAGACCAGTAACTGCACAGGAATCTCAATGATTTCAGTGAATTTTAAAATGCTGCTTCGGGCAGTGACAGACAGTTTGCAGGGTTGGAAACTCATCGTTTCATCAGAAAGGAGCAAGCTGGCTTCTTTTTGTGAGCAATGCGTGGGACAGGTTGTGGCTCTGCATAAGATCACAGTAAATTGTAAGATTCAGAGGAAAACACCTACATTGTTTTCATCGTTTTCCGTAAGGCCTTAAAGCTAGTACCTTTTGGAACCTCTTAATAGAAATGCTATTCATTGGAAAATATGGTTACATTTTTGGTTTTATTCAGAAGGTTTATTAAAAATAGCGAGGTAGGTTGGTCGAGGGATATGATTCTTGCTTCAGGCCAAAGTTGAAGGAAAAGTGTGAGGTCCCAGGTTCCATTTCCAGATGAGCCTGTCTTGTATTTTACTCTGGCCATCAAACTCCAATAACGTTTCTCATTCATTCCATGGCTATTCGTGGAACATTACTCTGCCAAACTGTGCTGCTAAGTTCACTCACAAAATACACAGTAAATTCATTTTAAAGTATATCGTGTGACATGACTTATGATGTCCTGCTGACATGAAAGTCTCTGTGCCAAAAGCAAATATTATTTTCCTCCTGGTTGGGATGGGAGGATTTGGGTAGTCATACTGCCAATCCTGACACTCCATACAAAGTCTTTGTTACTCTCTATCTCACTCTGTCTGTCATACTGTCTCACAATCTCACACCTGTGTCGCTCACTCTCTCAGTCTCACTTTCTACAGTTGTGTATCACGTGCTCAGTGCCTCTTACTCTGTGTCTATCACAGTCCATCACACACACTGTGCATCTCTCTCTCCCCCTTGTGTACTTGCAAAAAGGCCTCAAACTATTAACTGCAAAAGGAAAAAAATAACTATATAGAACAGCAGAATTTCTTTAGCGGAGTTTGATCTCTATAGTTCTCGGATCAGTAACTACCAACTAATTTCGAGTCTCCAATCTGCTTTAAATAAGATAAATAATCCCGTTTGATACTAAAATAATAATCCTTGCATCTGATATAGCTCCTCATCACGTCTTCGACACATTTCAGTCAAATGTTCAATACGTCAGATAAAACGTTATTCAGAATCAAAGTGCGTTTATTTCAGAGAACGAGAAGGAAGCACATGAAACGCACATTTTGAATAAGGAGAATGAGCAAAACTAGTCAACAGCAGATTTGTTTTCTTTCGCACATCCATTCCTTGACCAGGAATTTTTTTGCCATCTCTGCCACATTGCTCGCCTCCATCCATACCTCACAAGAACAACAGCCGAAACAGTCATCCACGCATTCATCACTTCCCGGCTGGTTTACTCCGATGATCTGCCCAGCTCCACCATGCATACAATTCAATCAATACAAAATTATCCCTCCCGGTTTTGACCATTTTTAAATTGGAGAAACTTCAAATCTGAGACATAGAGAAGGAGAGATTAGATGAGTATTTGCGAGAAACAGTAGTGTTTAGAATCATTGACAAAGCGTTTTCTACAGATGTTAGATTCAAGACGAGTTCAACTTAAGCTGTATGAAAGCATTAAGATTGAACATGCTATCAAATTTCAGGTACAGCTGATCGATTGGCATGGTGTTATCTTAGCAGCGTTACCGGATGTAATGCTCAAAGCACGCAACACCTCCCTACAATACGGGCTCAAACATTTACCTGCAAAATAATAATATCTAAACACAAAAATTTCTTTAGCGGAATTATGGCTCTATATATAATAATAATAATAATAATAATAATCCTTGCATTTGATTTAGCGCTTTTCACGTCGGGAGGACGTCCCAAAGCGCTTCACAGAATATACTGTAAAGTGAGTTGACTGTATATTTGTGGGCGAACGCGGCAGCCAATTGCGCACAGCAATGTCCCACAAACAGTCATAGATTGAAAATGACCAATTTAATTATTGTTTTTGTTTTTTGGAGGGATTAATATTAGGCGTGTGGAGTAAGGAAACTTGCCCAAGGCTATTGAGAACTAAAGTGCATGTACGTTACAGAACGTGAAGATAGCACATCAAACGCACTGTTGGAATCGAGAGAATGAGCAGAACTAACCAACAACAGCTTTCCTTTCTTCCCAACATTCATTGGCTGATCAGGACCACATTTTTCCAACTCCGCCACATTACCTGCTCCAATACGTACCTCATACCCAGAGCACCCGAAACACTCACCCACGCCTTAGTCTTCCCGGCTGGTCTATTCCAATGCACTACTCAATGGTCTCGCCAGCTCCTCAATAAACAACACTAAATTGACACAAAACTCGGCCGCAAAAGAACTCGGGTTTTGATCAGTTTTTGAAATGAAGAATGTTTACAGCTCAGGTACAGAGAAGGAGAGAGCAGGTGGGAATTTGTGAGAAACAGCTGCGTTTAAAATGATTTAGAAAGTAGCTAAAGAATTAACTACTAGTACTTCCGATTAATTCTGAGCCCAGCTAACGTCTGTGATGTCACACCTGTCATAATTCATCAATTAAATACATATCTGCAAAATCCATGCCAATAAATTAACATTTTACACTATTGTGCAGTATCTATCCAGAACTTTGTGTTGTTTTGATAAATAAAAAGTTAACTTGAGAGTTCCTCAGCCCTGCTGTCCTGTCGCCTTTTGAGAACATTGCAGTCAGATAAGAAAGCCATTCTCCAGCTAGCAATACCTCGGGTGACCACATGGTGAGCAAGTATGCTGCAAATTAATGTAATTGATGTGAAAACTGATGGCAAAATATTTCTCATTAAGTACAGGCGAATTAATATATTAAATTTCACCAGGGCTCTGCCCAAGACACGCTCTCATTCCTCTCTGTCGGTGTCCAGAGGGCAATTGTCGTTTATCCATTAGGATTCTCACTTATTTCGGTGAATCTTAAAGTGGTGCTTTGGGCATTCACTGCAGATTATAACCCGGATTGTGGACACATGTATTTATTAGGAATGAGCAGCTTGGCTTCTGTTCTGTGAGAAAAGTGTGGGACAGCTTGCGATTCTGCATAAGATCACATAATGTTATGATATTAGTGTAAAACCACCTACATTTTGGAGCTGGTACGTTTTAAAACCTCGGTGATGGAAATATAAGTGACGGGAAAATGTTGCTATATTTTGGGTTTAATGAAAATTGTGCATTGCATACCAAAGAGCGTAGCTGGTTGCTCGAAAGGTATGACTCGGTATATGAAAGTTATTCGGCCTTTCGAAATTCAAGATAAAGCAGAAGGCCCGGTTTGAATTCCCAGAAGAAATTGTCTTGTGTTTCATCCTGGGCAAATATCCACCAATAACATTGGTCATTCAATCCACGGCGACTTGTGGGACGTTTCTGTGACAAGCTATGCTGCAACACTTACTCACAAAATACACAGTCACTTCACTTCAGTGATTCGTGTGACATAGCTTGTGACATCCTGCTAACGTGAAAATCCCTGAACCAAATGCAATGATTATTATCTTCCAGGTCGGGGAGCGGCAGCAGGACAGCGCGGGGAGGAGCCTGGGCCTACTGACCCAGGTACTTAAACTCGACGCCGGAGCGAGTGCAGCCAGTCGGGGAGCGGCAGCAGGACAGCGCGGGGAGGAGCCTGGGCCTACTGACCCAGGTACTTAAACTCGACGCCGGAGCGAGTGCAGCCAGTCGGAGGGAGGTGTGGGGGCGGAGCGGGGGAACTGCGACGTCACAGATTAGTTTTCAGGTGAGTGCGCGCGCACAAAAAAAAAAAAAAAAAAAAAAAAAACTCTGCGCCCCCCCCACCAAGGGCTCACATCAGAGCCCACTATGGTCCTGTTGGGTTCGATGCCCCAATCTGCGGGATAATGCCATCCACCTGACCGCTCGCTCCCGGTCCCCGCGTGCGCACTATGGCTGCCGCTTTGACCCGAGCCCCCTCACCCCCTCCCCCCTCCTCTCTCCCCCCAAACCCTCCCCCCTCTGCATCTCTCCCGCTCTCTCCTCCTCTCTCTCCGTCCCTCTCGTCTTCTATCCCCACTTGACCCTCCCACAACCTCCCTCTGTTCCAGTCTGGGAATCCTCCGCCGGGCTCACCGCGGCACTCGGCGTTGGCTGTCCAGCAGCAGCCACACCGACTGCCCCATTCCCCACCACTCTCGCCAGCCACCCCGGACACAGACCCGGGGAGTCAACCTCTCCTCCCTCATCCCCATCCCCCCCCACCCCTGCCTCACAACCTGGACCCCCTTCCCCTCCCACACACCCTTCTGTCAACCGCTCCCTCCACATCGGACTGCAAAATGTCCGCTCCCTCTGCAACAAGGCCCTGGTCATCAACGATCTCATCCTTGATGAGAACGTTGATATCATGGCCTTGACAGAAACGTGGCTCACCCCAGGCGACACCTTCCCCCTCACGGAGGCCACGCCACCCGGCTACACCTCCCACCACATCCCCCGCCCCAACCGCCGTGGCGGTGGTGTTGCCCTTATCTCAAGGACACCACTTGCCCTATCCCCCTACTCCTCTGGCTCTTTCCCCTCCTTCGAGCACCTCACCCTCTCCCACCCCTCATTCCTCTCCCTTAAAATCCTCCTCCTCTACCGGCCCCCTAAAACCTCTCCCACCTTCATCTCTGACATTTCAACACTCCTCACATCTCTTTGCCTCTCCTCTGATCGCCTCATCATCCTGGGCGACTTTAACCTACACTTCACCCCCTCCTGCTCCATCTCCACAGACTTCTCTTCCCTGCTCTCCTCACTCAACCTTTCCCTACACATAAACTCCCCCACTCACAGTCACGGCCACCCACTCGATTTGGTGATCACCCGGGGCCTCAGTGTCTCGGATGTCACTATTACCGACAAGGCCATCTCCGACCACTACTTCATCTCCTTCACCACCTCCACCCCCCTCCCCACCTCCACCAGACCCACCACCATCTTCTACCGCCCTTGGAAGAAGTTACCCCCACAATCCCTAACCGATGCCTTGGAGTCCTCTGAACTCCTCTCCCTCTGGCCTTCAACCCTCACCGACCCCTCTTCTCCTCTCTCCCTCCTCCACAATATCCTCTCCTCCACACTCGATACTCTTGCCCCCATCACTTCCCGCACTGTCTCCTACTCCCGCTCCTCCCCCTGGTACACCACCCACCTCCGCTCACTGAAATGCCAGGTGCGGGCTGCTGAGCGCACCTTTGTCAAATCCGGCTTAACGGTCCACCGACAAATCTGGCTGGACCTCCTCAAAATTTACCGCTCCACTCTAGCCTCGGCCAAGTCGTCCTTCTACTCCAGGATAATCCTGGAGGCGAAGAACAACCCCAGGCTACTGTTTTCCACCACATCCCGACTCCTCCGTCCCCCCGCCACCCCGCGCAGGTCATCTCCTCCAACCTTCACTGCGAGGAGATGCTGGATTTCCTTGAATCCAAGATCAAGGGAATCCGCTCCGCGGTCACTTCCCCTCCAACTTCCACCCACCACCCACCCCTTCCCTCCCACACTCCGACTCCTACCCATCCTCCCCTACACACCTTCGTACCCGTTTCCCCACCCTCTGTCACTGAACTCATCCTATCCCTAAAACCAACCACCTGCTCCCTTGACCCCATCCCCACTCCACTCCTTATCTCCCAGCTCCATTTTCTTGCCCCACACATCACTGACATCATAAACCTGTCCCTCTCCTCTGGCTCTGTCCCCATTCCATTAAAAACTGCCATCATCACGCCCACCCTGAAAAAACCCTCCCTTGATGCGTCGCAGCTATCAAGCTACCGGCCCATCTCCAACCTCCCCTTTCTCTCCAAGGTCTTGGAAAGAGTTGTCGCCTCCCAACTGCGCTCTTTCCTCTCCACCCATTCTCTTTTTGAACCCCTTCAGTCAGGTTTCCGTGCTGCTCATAGCACAGAAACTGCCCTGGTCAAGGTCACCAATGATATCCTGACCATCTGTGACCAGGGCTCCCTCTGTCTCCTCGTCCTCCTCGACCTATCGGCAGCATTCGATACGGTCGACCACGCTATCCTACTCCACCGCTTGTCCTCCCACCTCAACCTTCAAGGCACTGTCCTTGAATGGTTTAGCTCTTACCTTTCCCACCGTCTTCACTTCGTCTCAACGAATGGCTTCTCCTCCACCCCCCGTACTGTCTCATGTGGTGTCCCTCAGGGCTCTGTCCTCGGTCCCCTCCTCTTCACCCTCTATATGCTCCCCCTCGGTGACATCATCCGCAAACATGGGGTTAACTTCCACATGTATGCGGATGACACCCAACTCTACCTTTCCTCCTCTACTCTCAACTCCACGACCACCGATGTCCTGACAGCCTGCCTGTCCGACATCGAGTCCTGGACGAGAGACAACTTTCTTCAGCTCAACGTGCGAAAAACCGAGGCCCTCCTGATTGGCTCACGTCAGCGCCTCCGCACCTCAGGCGCTGACACCATCAGCATCCAAGGCTGCACTCTCCACCTCTCAAAGCCAGTCAGGAACCTCGGCGTTTTGTTCGACCCTGAGCTGTCCTTTCTCCCTCACATCCGCACCACAACTGGCACCGCCTTCCATCACCTCCGGAATATCGCCAGATTACGGCACTACCTCACCCCTCACGCTGCTGAAACCCTGGTTCACGCCTTTGTCACCTCAAGGCTGGACTATGGGAACTCTCTCCTCGCCGGCCTTCCCGCCACCTCCCTCCACAAGCTGCAGGTCATTCAGAACTCTGCAGCTCGTGTACTGTCCCGCACCAGGCTTCGGGACCACATCACTCCCACCCTCGCTCGCCTCCACTGGCTCCCCATCCCCCAGAGGATTGATTTCAAGATCCTCATCCTCACCTACAAGGCCATTCACGGCCTTGCTCCCTCCTACCTCTCCAACCTACTATCCCCCTACCTACCTGCCCGTACCCTCCGTTCCTCTGGCTCCGGTCTGCTCCACGTCCCCCGCCCCAACCGCCCTACTATCGGTGGTCGGGCCTTCAGCCTCTCAGCCCCGAGGCTCTGGAACTCCATCCCCCAGTGCCTTCGCCTTGCTTCCTCCCTTTCCTCCTTCAAGGCCGGTCTCAAAACCTTTCTCTTTGACCGTGCCTTCAGCTCCCCTCTCGACTCTCTTCCTCCTCCTCGCTCCCTCCCTTCCCTCCCCTCACCCTGACCATTTCCCCCTCCTCTCTCCCTCCCTTCCCTCCCCTCACCCTGACCATTTCCCCCCTGCTCGGGTCATGACCCAACTGTGCAGCGCCTTGGGACGTCCTCCTGACGTGAAAGGCGCTCTATGAATGGAATCTTGTTGTTGTTGTTGTTGTTGTTGATGAGGGCTAAAAATCACTCGTGGGAGTTCAAATGGCTCCAGGATTTTGTTCTGCTCACAAACTGCCCCTCCTATCCCTCCACACAAATCCTGTCTCTGAGTCACACACAGCCCCGCCTGACCATGTACAGAAAGCGTTTCTCCGAGTAACACATTGTCACTCCTATCCCTTCACACAAGGCCTGCCACAACCTCTCTCTCAATCTCTCTCACACGCAGTTTGACTCTCACGCACTGTCACACTCTCTCTCACACACAGTGCCGCCCATACTCTCAGTCTCTCTCCAACACACTCCCTATACACTCTTTCTCCCATCCACATCTCTCATTCTCTCTCCTCTGTTTCCCTAACATTGTCAGAATCTCTGACACAAAGTGTCGCTCAAATTCTCATTCTCTCTCTTCCTCTGTCTCTCTGAGCCTCTCAGAAGGGATGATCATTTGAGTTGCCGAGTTCACAACAAACGATAAAGTCCGCCCGATGCAACTGGGGAAAGAGAAGGGAGCTTCTGCAGGTTTTAGAGCCGAAAACAGCTGAACTCAAGTGTATAATAGAGTAAATGTTGGAAATTGTGTCACATGGCAAAGGTTGAGCTACAGTTGAAAAACTATCATGATGTTAGCAGCATTATCGGATATAAAGCTCATACAATACAAGCTACCTACTTGAGGGTCTCAAACATTCAACAGCAAAAGGAAAAAAAGCTAAATAGACATACCGAATTTCTTTAGCGACGTTTTGTCTTTATATTGCTCTGGAAAGCAAACCCGCTTCGAACGTCCAATCTGCGTTTTAATAATAATAATATTATTTGCATTTCATTGTGCACCGCAATACATCTCGAATAATTTGAGAGAGATATTCAATATTTCGGACAAGACGTTATTCACAATAGAAGCGTATGCACGTCAGAGAAGGAGAAATTAGAGCTTGAAACGCACAACTAAAATCATAGGAAAGTGCAAAATTAGTCACCAACAGCATTTTTTTCTACCCCATGGAGTCCTGTACCTCAGTGGTTAGAGCACTCGCTTTGCAAGCGAGAGACCGGAGTTCAATTCCAGGCAGAGCGAAACCTTGGGCAAGTTTCCTTGCTCCACACGCCGAATAATAATCCCTCCAAAACCAAAAACATTGATAAAAAAATTGGTCATTTTCAATCTACGACTGTTTGTGGGACATTGCTGGGCGCAATTAGCTGCCGCGTTCGCCCACAAATATACAGTCAATTCACTTTACAGTGTGTTCTGTGAAGCGCTTTGGGACATCCTCCCGACGTGAAAAGCGCTATATCAAATGCAAGGATTATTATTATTATATACCCACCCTGTGACCAGGATCACTTTTTTCCACCTCCGCCACATTGCCCGCCTCAATCCATACCTCACACCCACAGTAGCGGAAACACTCACTCACACATTCGTCACCTCACAGCTGGACGTTTCCAATGCCCTCCCAGCTGGCCTCTCCAGCTCCACAATACATCACACTCGATTAATTAACAGTTCCCCAGTCCTTCTATCTTCTAGGCTTTTCAGATCATCACAAACAGATAAGGAAGCCAGTCTACGGCCTTTCACTGCAGGAGTTCAGCTGCTTGTGCAAATTAAGGTAATTCATATCAAATCTGATGGTAACATTGCTCAAACTCTCAGTCACTCTCACATTCACACACTCTCTCACATTCTCTCTCTCTCACAATCTCAATAACTGTGTCACTTATACTCTCACACTCTCTATGTCCTTATGTTTCTCTGAAACGCTGAGCCGCCCTCCATCTGTATCCCTCAAGGTCTTTGTCACACACACAATGTGCCTCTCACACACTGTCTCCCTCTCCCACACACCCAATCTAACTCTCTATCTGTAACTCTCTCTCCCTCCCCCCCCCCTCTCTCTGTCTCTCTCTCTCAATCTCTCTCTCCAGCTCTCTCGCTCGCTCTTTCTCCCTCCATATTTGTTATTCACACTGCTAGTCTGTGTTACAAGATTTGTCATTCAGAATCTTAGTCTCTGTCTCTCTCTCGTGCTCTCTCTCTCTTTGTCTGTCTGTCTTTTTAGTCTCTAAAATCAAATGATAAATTGAGCTACAGTGTGTGCCGTGTTGAAGAAACACCTTAAAGATCTCGAGACGCTATTGGGAAAATAGAGTGATATTTCTCCATATGTTAAAGTCCAGACCATCTCAGTTGAATCCGAATGAAAGGATAATATTGGACATGCTTTAAATGGAAAACGTTGCTGTGCAGGTAAACCACTGTCATGGTGTTACCTTTGCAAATTTACAGGATTTAAAGCACAAAACGCACAACACCACCCTGCACAAAGGTCTCAAACATTTAATTTCAAACGGAAAAAAAAACTAAACAGACCAGCAAAATTTCTTTAGTAAAGTTTGGTCTCTATATCTCTCTATACAGTAAACTCCCTTGGAATCTCGAATCTGCTTTCTAGTAATAATCATCCTTGTATTTCATATAGCACCCCATCACGTCGTCGAGACATTTCAGTAACACAGTCAATATTTCAGACACATCCTTTTGAGAATCAAAGTGCATTTATGTCAGAGAACGTGAGAGTAGCACATAAAATGCAAAACTTCAATTAGGACATTAAACAAGACAAGGCGACAACAGCGTTTTCTTCTTACACGCATCCATTCCCTGACCAGGACCACTTTTTTGCCAGCTCCGCCACATTACGAGCCTCCATCCATATCTCATATCCACAGCAGCCGAAACACTCAACCAGGCCTTCGTCGCTTCCCTGCTGGACAGTACTAATGAGCATCTGGCTGGTCTCCTCAGCTCCAAAATACACAACACTCGATTAGTTGAGTTCCCCAGCCCTGCTGTCTAGTTGGCTTTTGATACCATTACAATCAGAAAAGGAATTCTATCGCAAGTCTGCAGTACATCGGTTAACCACATGCAGAGCCAATATTTCTGCCTTACACGCTGCAATTTAATCACATATAATACAAATTACATTTGGTTAGCGCCCTTCACTTCGGAATTCAGCTGTCTGTGCAAACTAGTGTGATTCGTGTGAAATCGTATGGTAACGTTGCTCACACTCTCAGTCTCCCTCACACACATTCTTGGTCTCTCACACATTCTCACCCTCAGAAACACTGTAGCTCACCCTCTTAATCTCTCTATCTACATCTTTGTCTCCCACATTCTCAGTCTCCCTGCATCTGTTTCTCATTCAAAGTCACTGTCATACACATAATTTGTCTCTCACACTTTCAGTTTCTCTCCATCTGTGTCTCTGAAATTCTCTGTCATATAACCATGAGCCTCTCACAATCTGTCTCTCTCTCACACGCTCCCAATTTCACTCTCCCTCAGTATCTCTCACACTCTCACTCTCGCTCTCTCCCTGTGTATCCCTCACACTATTAGCGTTTGAAACAATTGACAAAATATGAAATTTATTGACAAGAGTTTGTCTCTTTCTTCTCTGGAAAATACTTTGAGCTGATGATAGACTTTCCTTTATTAATCTATTCATTGGTACTCAAGAGGGATATTTGACCTCTATTACTAATTAGTTGGACGTTTCAGTTATTAATTAAGAGCTTAGCTAAATACTGTGATATCGCACCTGTAACCATTGTTAAATTAAATATATATTTGATAATCACATTAAATAGCGCAACAAGTGTCCACTTTTGTGCTTTATCTATCCAGGCCTCTGTGTTGCTTTGCTTGTGGATAATAAAGAGTTAACTTGAGAGTTCCCCATCCCTGCTTTGTTGTCGGCTTTTCAGAATATTACAATCAGGTAAGGAAGCCTGTCTCCATACATCGTTTGACCATTCACAGGGCCAATAGTTTTGTCTTTCAAGCTGCACGTTTAATACAATATAATACAACTGACATTTATATATTTTCGTAGTGCTGCTGTTTCAGTAAATTAACGTAATTCATGTTAAATCTGATGGTAAAATTGTTTACATTATCAGTCTCTCTCTTACACACTGTTTCTCTCACATTCATATCTCATAAACACCTTGTAGCTCACATTCTCGGTCTCTCTATCTTCACCTTTTCCCTGAAAAAATGAGTCAACTTCCATCTGTTATTTTCAAAATCTCTCTCACAGAAACACTTTGTTTCCCACACTCTGAGTCTCTCTCCGTCTGTATCTCTCAAAGTCTCTGACTTACACAGTGTCTCTCTCACACTCCCAATCTCACACTTACTCTGTATCTCTCTCACTCTGACTCTCTCTCCCCTATTTTACCCGAAACTGTCTTATAAACTATGTCTAGCTCAACGTTATTCTCTCTCAATCTTTGACTCTCCTGATCTCTCTCTCTCTGTCTTTCTCAGTATGAGGATCTCTCCTTCTGTCTAACTTAGGCAATAAGTTGAGAGGATAAAATGACTTTCAATATGTGCCGCGTTGAAGACAAATTTTAAAGTTTCCGAGACGCGATTTGGAAAAAAGTTGGCAATTTCTCCAAATGTTAGATTACTGACGAGCTGAATTTAAGTTGATGTCAGTATTAATATTGGACATGGTTTGAAATGGTAAAGCTGATTGTGTAGCTGAACCACTGTTATGGTGTTAGCTTTGCAACTTTACCGGATATAATGCACAAACCGCACAACACCTCTCAGCAAAAAAGGCTCAAACATTTAACTGTAAAACGAAGAAGCAACTGAAAAGAACAGCAGAATTTGTTTAGTGGTGCTTTTTTTATCTCTATTCGGACAGCAAACAAATCTGCAATCTCAAATCCTTTCAGTAATAATAATAATGTTCCTTGCATTTGACAAAGCAACAAATTATGTCTTCGAGACTTTTCAGAGACATATTCAACATTTCAGACAAGAGATTGTTCACAATTAAAGCGTATTTATGTCGGAAAATGAAAAGGTTGCATGTCTCTGTTTTCATCTGCGTCTCCCACACTCTCAGTCTCCCTCCATCTGTTTCTTTCGGAGTCATTGTCACACACATTGTCTTTCTCTAACAATCTCTCTCTCTCTCTCTCTCTCTCTCTCTCTCTCTCTCTCTCTCTCTCACTCTCTCTCTCACGCACACACACACCATACACTCCCTGTTTAATTCACTCTCTATATATCACACTCTTACAGTCTCTCTCTCTCTCTCTCTCCCTCTATCTCTCTCTCTATCCTCACGCTCTCTCTCCCTCTGTCGATTTTATGATCTAACATTAGATGATGAATTGAGGTTAATTTTGTGCCGTGTTGAGAACAAATTGAGAACAAAGCTTTTGCGAACAGAGAGCGGAGTTTGTCCAGAGGTTCGATTTCAGATCAGCTAAATGAAAGCTGCATGAAAGGGTTACGTTTGGACATGCTGTCAACTATCAAAGGCTGAAGTGTAGCTGAACCACTACTTTGGTTCAGAAGCGTTTCCGGATGTAAAGCACAAACCACACAACACGTCTCTGCAAAATGTGCTCAAACTTTTAACGGCAAACGGAAAAAAACAACTAAATGCATAGCGCCTTATCACGCCTTGGAGATGTTTCAGTGACATTTTCAATATATCAGACAAAACGTTACTGAGGATCAAAATGTTTATGTCATAAAATGAGAAGTTAGCACATAAAACGCACAATTTGTATTAGGTGAATAAGGAAAATTGTTCAACAGCAGCTTTCCTTTCTTCCCCGCATCCATTTGTTGGTCAGTCCGAGCTATTTCCACCAGCTCCACATTGCCCACCTCCACTCGTACCTCACATCCACAGCAGCCGATATAGTCATCTGGGCCTTCATCTCTTCCCGGCTGGACTATTCCAATGGCCTCCTCGCTGATCCCCACAGCAAACAACCTTCAATCCACAACAAATTTCGCCGCCAGATTTTGACCAGTTTGATCTGAAGAAATTCTGCAGCTCAGATATTGAGAAGGAGCGAGTAGAAGAGTATGTGTGAGAAATAGATTTTTATAGCAGTAAAGCAGTGACCAAACAATTAAAGAACCGGAGCTTTCTTCTCCAGAAAATACTTTTAGCTGATGGTAGACATTCCGTTGTCTATACATTGGTACTCAATAGGGATATTCGACCTATATTGCTGATTACTTGGGAGTTCTAGATATTAGTTATGGATATATAATAATTGTGTATGGATAGTAAAGAGTTAACTTGAGAGCTCGCCAGCTTTGCTATCTTGTATAATTTTGAGAACGTTACAATCAGATAAGAAAGCCAGTATCCAGCATGCAGTACACTTCGTTTGACTACTTACAGCGCCAATATTTCTGTCTTTCAAACTACAAGTTTAATACAAAATAATACAACTGACAATTGTATAGCGCCTAACACTTGAGGAGTTCTGTTGTTTGTGCAAGTTAATGCAACTCATGTGAAATCTGATGGTAACATTTCTCTCACTCTCAGTCTCGCTCACACACACTGTTTCTCTCATACTCTCTCTTATTCTCTCTCACTGTCTCTCTATCTTCATCTTTGTCTCTGAAAAGCTGAGATTCCCTCTCTCCCTATTTTTCCTTCATACTGTCAGTTTGTCTTACAAACTGAGTCTTTCTCAATGTTAGTTTCTCAATCTTAATGTCTTCCGCTCTCTCTCTCTCTCTCTCTCTCTCGCTCTCTCTCTCTTTGTCTATTTCTCCTACTGTCTAACTGAGGCACGACATGAGAAGATAGATTGAGCTTCAATGTGTTCTGCATTGAAGAAAAATTAAAAATTCTGCGACTCTATTTGCAAACCAATAAAAAAATTATCCAACTGTTAGATTACAGATCAGCACAATTTCAGATTCAATTGAAAGAAAGGATTACTCTTGGACATGTTATTAAATGGCAAAGCTGCAATCGTATTAGCTTAGCTACCCGACATAAAGCACAGAACACATAACACCTCCCAGCAAAAATGGCTCAAACGTTTATCGCAAAAGGAAAAAACAAATAAACAGAACGGCAGAATTCTTTATCGGAGTTTTGTATCAATAACTCTCTGGACATTGAACTAGTCTGAAATGTCAAATCTGCTTTTCAGCAATAATAATATTACAGTAGTTTTGGCTCAGTGCTTCTCTGGACAGTAAACTCGTTGAAATCTCAAATCAGCTTTTCAATCATAATAAAGAAAAATCCTTGCATTTGATATAGCGCCTCATCATTATTCGAGACGTTTCGGAGACATATTCAACATATCAGAAAAGAAGTTATTCAGAATCAAAGGGCATTTACGCCAGAGAATGAAAAGGCAGCACATCAAACGCTCCATTCTGATCAGAAGAATGAACAACAATAGTTAATAACAGCCCAAGATTCGTCCCCAGATTCATTCGCTGACCAGGACCACTGTTTTCCAACTCCTCCGCATTCCGTTTCCCAATCCATACATCACATCTACAGCTGCCGGATCACTCACCCACGCCTTCGTCACTTCCCGGCTGGACTTTTCCAATGTCCTTCTGACTGGGCTTCCCAGCTCCACTGTACACAACATTAGATTAATTGAGAGCTCCCCAGCCGCCCAGCCGACACGATTGTCCACAAACCTCGCTGACTTGTCGGCTTTTGTTAAAGTTACAATCAGATAAGCAAACCTGTCTCCAGTCTGCAATACATCGGGTGGGAAGAGGCGGACCCAATATTTCTCTCTTTCAAGCTGCAAGTTTAATACAATATGAAACAAATTGCATTTGTATTGCCTCTTTCATTGCGAGAGTTCAGTTTTTTGTGGAAAGTCATGTACTTCGTGATAAATCTGATGGTAACATTGCTCTCACTCTTACTTTTTCACTCACACATTGCATCACTCATACTCCCTCTCTCACTCTGAAACACTGTGTCGCTCACACGCTCAATTTCTGTTTCTCCATCTGTTTCTTCAACAGTCTCAAAATCCCTCCATTAATTTCTCTCAAAGTCTCTTTCACACACACGTTTTTTTCTATCAACATCTCAGTCTCTCTCTATCCGTGTCTCTCAAAATCTTCTCTTTCTCTCTCTCTCTTCATTCTCAATCTTTCTCTCCATTTGTGTCTCTTACACTCTCACTCTCGTTCCCCGTAAGTGTCTTTCACACTGTCAGTCTCTCTTACAAATTATGTCTCTCACAATATTGTTCTCTACCAGCATTCCTGTCTATCTTAGGCTTTAAGATGAGAGGAGAAATTGAGGTTCAGTGTGTGCTATGTTATGAAGAAACGATAAATGTACCGAGATACTATTGGGAAAAGAGAAGGCAGTTTCTCCAAATTTTCGATTCGAGATAAATTCTATTTATGTTGCATTGAAGGGTTAATATTAGTCAGCGCTGTTAAACGGCAAAAGCTGATTTGTAGCTGAACCACTTTCATGGTCTTAAATTAGCAACGTTACCGGATATGAAGCACAAACCACACAACACCACCTGCAAAAAGGGCTCAAACATTTAACTGCAAAAGGGAAAAAAACAGCTGAACAGAACAGCAGAATTTATTCCGTGGAGATTTGTCTTTATAATTCTCTGTACGATAAACTGGCCTTGGACACTCAAATCTGTGTTTCACTAATAATAATTATAATCCTTGCATTCATTATAGCGCCTCATCACATATTCGTGACGTTTCAGAGAAATATTCATTGTTTCAGACAAGGCGTTAGAATCAATGTGTCTTTATGAACAACGTGAAGGGAAAACAGGAACAGCACAATTTTAAAGAGGAGAATGAGCAAAGTTTGTTAACAAGAGCTTTGTTTCTGCCCCATATCCACTCACTGACCAGGACAATTTTATCGCGCTCCTACACATTGCCGCCTCCATCCCTCCCTCACATCCACATCAGCCGAAATAGTCATCCGCACCTTCGTGACTTCCCGGCTGGATCTTCCAATGCCCTTCTGGCTGATCTCTGCAGCTCCACAGTACACAACATTGTCGGCTGTTGATAAAGTTATAATCAGATAAGGAAGCCAGTCTTCAGTCTGCAATACCTCGGCTGGCCATAAGTGGAGCCAACATTTCTGTCTTTCAAACTGCAAATTTAATACAATATAATAAAAAATCCTTTTGTATAGCGCCTTTCAATTCGGAAGTTGAGGTACTTGTGCAAATTAATGTAATTCATGTACAATCTGATGGTATCTTTGTTCAACTCTCAGACTCTTTAACCCATTGTGTCTCTCACTATCTGTCACTCTCTCACACTCTCAATCTCACTCTCCCTCTGTATCACTCACACACTCATTTTCTCTCTCTCTCCCTATGTGTCTCCGACACGAGCAGCTTTTCAAATAATTGACAAAGTAAGAAATGAGAATTATTTTTTTCTGGGACATGCTTTGAGATGATGATTGACATTCCGTTGTTAAATCTGCACATTTGTTACTGAAGAGGGATATTTAAACTGTATTGGTAATTACTGGGATATTACAGATATTAATTATGAGCTTAGTTAACACTAATATATCGCAGCTACAAACATTGTTGAATTAAATATATGTTTGCAAAATCGTGGTAAATAAAGCAACGTAGGTCTACTATTGTGCTGTATCTGTCCAGGCCTCTATGTTGCTTTAAGTAATAACGATTTAGCTCCATTTTTATTTGAATTATTATTTATATATTTATACGTTTTTATTTCACTTTTAGAAACAGTCATTCGCACCTTCTTGACTCCCGGCTGGACTACTCCAATGCTCATTTCTTTCTTTGTCAATTATTTGAAAAGCTCTAGTGTGAGAGATACATATGGAGAGAAAGAGAGAATGAGTGTGTGAGATAAAGAGGGAGAATGAGATTGAGAGTGTGAGAGAGTGACAGATTTTGAGAGACACAGTGTGTGAAAGAGGCTGAGAGTTGAGGAAGTTTACGATCATATTTCACATGAATGATATTATCGTGCACAAACCTAAACTTCCGAAGTAAAAGGCACAATATAAAAGGAATTTTTATTATCTTGTATTAAACATACAGTTTGAAAGACAGAAATATTGGCTCCACTTATGGCCACCCGAGTTATTGCAGACGGGAGACTGGCTTAGTTATCTTATTGTAACTTTATCAACAGCCGACAATGTTGTGTACTGTGGAGCTGCAGAGTTCAACCAGAAGGGCATTGGAATAGTGCAGCCGGGATGTCACGAAGGGCGGATGACTGTTTCGGCTGATGTGGATGTTAGATAGGGATGGAGGCGGCAATGTGTAGGAGTGCGATAAAATTGTCCTGGTGATGGAGTGGATATGGGGCAGAAACAAAGCTGTTCTTGACCAGTTTTGCTCATTCTCCTCTTGAAAATTGTGCTGTTCATGTGCTCCCTTCACGTTGTTGACATGAATGCTTATTGATTCTAACGCCTTGTCTGAAACAATGAATATTTCTCTGAAACATTCACGAAGGTGTGATAACACTTTTTCAAAAATGCAAGGATGATAATTATATATATTTAATATAATTATTTTTACAAGTAGAGTTTGCAAAGCAAGTTTAACATACAGAGAATTATAAAAACAAATCTCCACTGAAGAAATTCTGCTGTTCTGTTTAGTTGTTTTTTCCTTTTGCATTTAAATATTTGAGCCCTTTTTGCAGGGTGTTGTTGCGTGGTTTGTGTTTCATATCCGGTAACGTTGCTAACTTAATACCATGAAAGTGGTTTAGCTACAAATCAGCTTTTGCCGTTTAGCAGAGTTGAAAAATATTAACCCTTCCCTGCAACATAAATTCAGATCATCTCGAATCGAAAATTTGGAGAAACTGCCTTCTCATTTCCCAATAGCGTCTCGGGATCTTTAACATTTGTCCACAACACAGCACACACTGAAATTTAATTTCTCATCTAATCTTGAAGTCTAAGATAGACAGGGAAACTGACAGAGAACAATATTTTGAGATGCATAGTTTGTAAGAGAGACTGACATTGTCAGAGGTACTTACGGGGATTGAGACTGTGAGAGACACAAATGTAGAGAGGGATTGTGAATGAGAGAGAGAGAGAAACCTTGAGTGACACAGATAGAGAGAGACTGAGATTTTGATAGACAAAAGCGTGTGCGTGAAAGAGACTTCGAGAGAAATCGATAAGGGAGTTTGAGAAGGTTGGAGAAACAGATGGAGACACACAAATTGAGAGTGTGAGCGACACAGTGTATCAGAGTGAGAGAGAGTATGAATGATGAAATATGTGAGAGAGAAAGTAAGAGTGGGAGCAATGTTACCATCAGATTCCGTACGAATTACATTACTTTCCACAAAAAACTGAACTCCGGAATTGCAAGTCGCAATACAAATGCAATTTGTTTCATATTGTATTAAACTTGCAGCTTGAAAGAGAGAAATATTGGGACCTCCTCTTCACACCCGAGGCATTGCAGACTGCAGACAGGTTTCCTTATCTGATTTTAACTTTAAGAAAAGTCAGCGAGGCCTGTGGACAAGCGTGTCGGCTGGTCGGCTGGGGAGCTGTCAATTAATCTAATATTGTGTATAGTGGAGTTGCGAAGACCAGTCAGAAGGACATTGGAAAAGTCCAGTCGGGAAGTGACGAGGTCGTGCGTGAGTGATCCGGTCGCTGTATATGTGATGTATGGATTGGGAAAGGGAATGCGGAGGATTCGGAATAAAGTCGTCGTGGTCAGGGAATGAATGTGGGGAAGAAAGCATATCTGTTACAACAAGTATTGCTCATTCTTCTCATCAGAATTGAGCGTCTGATGTGACGCCTTGCAATTTTCTTGTACAAATGCACTTTCATTCTGAATAACGTCTGGTGTGAAATATTGTTGATGTTAGAGATTCAGAGATGTCTCTGAAACTTCCCGAAATATGATGAAGCGCGATATTAAATGCAATGTTTATTATCAGTATTGCTGAAAAGCAGATTTGACATTTCAGATGAGTTTACTTTCCAGAGAAATACCGAACAAAAACCCCCCTAAAGAAATGCTGCTGCTCTCTTTAGTTGTTTTTTCCGTTTGCAGTTAAAAGTTTTTAGCACATTTTGCAGGGAGGTGTTGCGTGCTTTGTGCTGTACATCCGGAAACGTTGCTAAGCTAACACCATGACACTGGTTCAGCTACACTTCAGTCTTTGCTATTTGACAGCATGTCCAATCTTAACCCTTTCGTGCAGCTTATACTGAGCTACTCTGAAATCTAACAACCGTACCATCTCCGCTCTCTTTCCGCAATAGCTTGTCGGGATAATTAACATTTGTTCTCAACAAGGCACATACTGAACCGCAACTTATTGTCTCATACTAAAGCCTAAAGTATACAGAGGGATAATGAGAGTGAGTTAGAGAGAGACTGAGATTGTGAGAACCACAATCGGTTAGATAGACTGACAGTGTGAGAGGCACGTAGGCAGAGAGGGAGAGAGAGAGAGACAGAGAGAGAGAGAGAGAGAGAGAGAGAGAGAGAGAGAGAGAGAGAGAGAGAGAGAGAGAGAAAGAGAAGTTAGAGGGAGTGAAATTGGGAGTGTGTGTGCGAGAGAGATAGAGATTGTGAGAGATAGTGAGTGAGTGCTGCTGTGTGTGTATATTTAAAATGTCTCTGAAATGTATCGAAGACATGATGAGGCGCTATAACAAACGCAAGGATAATTATTATTTTTACTGAAAAGCAGATTTGAGATTTTAGACCAGTTTACTGTCCAGAGTAATACAGATGCAAATCACCGCTAAAGAAATTCTGCTGTATGGTTTAATTGTTTTTCTTTCCTTTTTCAGTTCAATGTTTGAGCCCTTTTGGTTGGGAGTTATTGTGTGCTTTTTGCTTTATATCCGGTAAAGTTAATCTAATACCATGACACTGGTTCAACCACAGATGAGCCTTTGCCATTTCACACCATGTCTAAAATTAACGCCTTCATATAGCTTAAATGCAGCATGTGAACAACTGTAGAAACTCCCTTTTGTTTTCTAAATAGCATCTCGGGATCTTTAACATTTGTTCACAGCAAGGGCAAACTGAACCTCAGACAGATGGTGAGAGGCAAGGCTTCTATGGAGGAGCGGAGTGGGGGCGGGGGGAGGCTGTGTAGGCATCTCTTTCAGGCTGCCCAATTAGGAGAATCATGATACTTGCTTTTTGCAAAATTCCTTTAACCAGAGGACAATGTCACAAGTCATGTACAGGATATATTATCAAGTGAATAAATTATGTATTTTGTGAGTGAAAGTGATGACATTGTTTGGGTAAACGCAAGAGGGGCTCCTCTGGGATAAATATTCTGAATAAAACAAAATGTGACCCTATACTCCCATCATTTACATTTCTATCATGATGGGGTAAAAATGCACCAGCTACAAGGGCTTTGGGAGATCTGTGAACATAAAGTCGGTGTATTGCTCTGAAACTTGCAACTCTTTGTGATCTTGTAAAGAGCCGCAACCTGCCCCACACATTGCTCACAGAACAGAAGCCAGACTGCTCCTTCCCGAACAAACTATGAGTCTCCAATCCGGGCAACTATCTGTGAGTGCCTGAAGCTACACTTTAAGATCAACTGAAATCTTTGAGATTCCTGGATAATTCTGGGTCTCACTTGTGGAGAAACACAACAATCATCCCCTGGGCACGGATAGTGAGGTGATTGTGTCTCAGACAGAATCCGGTTGAAGTTTAACATATTGATTCGCTTGTACTTAACGTGAATTATTTTACCATTGGATTTCAGATGAATTACATTAGTTTGCACAAACAGCTGAATACCCGATCGAAAGTCGCTGTACTAAAGTAACTTGTATTATATTGTATTGAACTTGCAAGCTGAAAGGCAGAAAATATTGCTCCCTGTGTGGTCACCCGAGTTATTGCAGGACAGAGACTGGCTTTCTTATCTGGTTGTAGTGTTCTTAAAAGCCAAAAATGCAACAGGGCTGAAGATCTCTCAAGTTAACGCTTTATTATCGGTTCTCAAATCAACACATAGGTCTAGACAGATACAGCACATCAGTGGACGTCTCGAAGATGTGATGAGCCGCTATAACAAATGCAAGGATTATCGTTACCATTTTAATGTTGATTGAGTTGATGAAAGTTGATTGAGACAATGATACTCAGATGCATTTAAAGAGCAAATTGATGCTTTGGTGTGAAAATGGTTGAATGGATATTCTGGATCAATCAGATCACATGAGCCAAACAGTCTGCTTGATGGAAGGTATTGCAATTGCATCCTACGATTGCAGTTACCAAAAACGTTACCAAAAATTTTACGATCGTACAACTGGCTAAAACAACAGAGCCAAACGGACAGTCGTTAATCATTCAGTAAAGTTGTAACCAAACTACTCATCCTGTTGGGATATACCGATCCCGAGGATTCGAAAGATTGATTCAAGAATACTTAAAAAAGATATAATGGTTTATCATTCACAAACAGTTTATACAGCAATCGAGGTAAATACTCATGCTACCAGTTTTATGCACCTTTTGTCTAATTTAAGTTTTTCGTGTCTGCTTCTCAGGTCAAACGTTTGCAATATTTGCGTTCTCTCTTTTCCTCTCTCCCAGCTTGCACACACCTCTCCGTACGGTGTAACACCAAATATACTAACTTCCTCTCTGAACTTTACTACAGGCAGATAAGTTTATGGCCTTTGAAATTTTGGTCTTCATTTGTCCTGTCTAACCTGATCAATGCAGTTTCTTCTGTTAGCCATCCGGAATAGCGACAGCCTTCACCGCATCTCAGAACTGTCCTTGAGAATGTCGCTAACTTACAGGAAAAATCTTTCAGACACATATTTCCTTGTCCTGGTTCCATGCTCAGGATCTTTCCCTTAACTCCAAATGGTTGTTACCTCATACGTCAGGACAAAATGTTGTGCCTGCGTCTCCCAGCGCCTGGAACCGAAAGCCACAGTATTCTTTTAACATTTCAGACTTCTGTTTTATAACTGCTATCGGGTTCTGTAATTTCTACACAGTCTACTCACTGTAACAATACAATAAATTGGCAAAAATGAGAATGATTTTTAGCATCCTATTTCACATTAATTACAATCATTTGCGCAACGATTATTTGCGATATTCCTCTCGTGCAGTTTAACAGCTGAACTTGCGATGTGAAAGCCACTATACAAATGTAATTTATATTACATTGTATCAAACTTGCAGCTTGAAAGTCAGAAATATTTGCTCGCCTTATGGTCACTCGAGGTATTTCAGATTGGAGACTGACTTCCGCCACAGATTTTAATATTCCCAAAATACGACAAGACTTTCGGGATGGCGTACTCTTAAGCTAACTTCGTACTACTCAACGCAACACAAAGTCCTGGAGAGGTGTAGCATAAAAGTGCACACATGTTGCTTTGTTCACCACGATTTTGTAAATAAAAATTAATTCAACAATGGTAAAAAGTGCGATATCATAAGCCTTGAGCTCGGCTGATAATTATTCCGAACAATTCCAGTAAGCAGTGGTACAGGTCAAGTTTGCCTATTGAGAAGTATTGTACGCTTCGATAATGGACTGTCCATCATTAGCTCAAAGTTTCTTCTGGAGAAAATATGACTAATGCCACATTTCAATAATTTAAAAAAGTTACTGTTTCTCAAGAGCACTCGTCTGGTCTCCTGTTTATCTACTTTTCAGTGGTAGACTTTCTTCATTGGAATCTGTACATAAACGTGACAGACACAGATAAGCTTCTTCTATATTTGTTCCCCGAATAAGCCACATGCCATAGAATGATCCAGATGAATAGGTTATTCAGCCAAGTTCCCCTTTAAAGATACTGACATGTTTCCGTCAACCTCAGACTGTGGCAACAAATTCTACAGTCCCTCACACGCTTTCAGAAAGGATAAGAACCAATCACCCTCACAAATCAAATTGACAATATCATTGTCTTCCTAATCTTTGATACAGCATCACCCACATCAACACTCCTTGAAGAATTCAACTGCCTGCACTGCAACGTGCAGCTCTCTTTATTAGTGACTCGAATTTAAATTCCCAGGTGATTATCTTCCAGGTTGTAAAACCGATTGCAGGTAACGATTGAAACGACCTCTATGAGGCCTTCTCTTAAGCTTGGGAGAAAACTTCCAATCTTTCTTGATGACTGTATGCAGTCGTCCTGGTAATATCCTTGTGAATCTGCACTGTCGTCTCTACAATGCTGTAGATCATCAACCTTTATTCCTGCTCTGTATTTCCTATTTTACCGAAATGTGTGTTATGTGTGGTGACGATATATTTGTTGACCGTCAAAAAGAGACATAAATTGCAGACTCCGATCTCTGCGTCCAGCTCAGCTGACAGCTCTCCGTCAGTCTTACTCACCACATTAAAATAACTTACTGCAGTTTCTGAGAATCAGTTTCATACTGGCTGGTTGTGTGTAAGGGTTAGGCAAACGTTGCAACAATTTCTATAAAAGGACATTACAAGCCGTGTTGGTTCCGCCTGGTTTCTGCAGAGAGATAGAGAGAGATAATAATAATAATAATAATAATAATAATAATCCTTGCATTTGATATAGCGCTTTTCACGTCGGGAGGACGTCCCAATGCGCTTCACAGAATATACTGTAAACTGAATTGACTGTATATTTGTGGGCGAACGCGGCAGCCAATTGCGCACAGCAATGTCCCACAAACAGTCGTAGATTGAAAATGACCAATTTATTATTGTTTTGGGTTTTGGAGGGATTATTATTAGGCTCTGTGTGGAGTAAGGAAACTTGCCCAAGGTTTCGCCCTCTGCCTGGAATTGAACTCAGGTCTCTCACTTGCAAAGCGAGTGCTCTAACCACTGAGCTACAGGTGGGGGGGAAGAGAAAGAAAAGCTGAACTGGTAGTTGCTAAATGGAGCACACAATAACACACACAGATCTGCTGTAAGCCCACCTCAGTCATATCTCTAACTGGAGAGAGGGAGGGAGTAAGCGTTTGAAGAGTTCACAAACTCAGTCCAGTCCTTATTATCCAGAGGTTGCGCTCATATTGATATTGAGATATTGAGAGAGATTGAGAGTCCGAATCTCTGCTCCCCAGCTCTGAATATCGCTCAATAACCATCAATGAGTCACAGTTCCGGCTCGACTCTGAGTGTGTGTGAGTGTTTATGTCTGTGTGCGAAAGCTCAGGTTGTCTGTGTGCATGTGTGTCAGTTGTGTGACTGTTTCTCAGTGTGGGTGTATTACACCAGCTCGTTGTGTCTCTGTGTCACAGGTAAGTGTTTGTTTTGGATATCAGAGTGATCAGTGATCCTGGTAAAAGCTGTCTCTGAGAATGTACTCCTTGTTTTTAATTCCAAGTCTGCAGACCCCACTCCATATCTGACTCAAACTCAAGACCCCAGGCTCTGCTCTTCACACGAGCTCCTCCTCTTCCTCGTCATGGTGCCATTGCTTCTGATCTTCGGTGAGTATTGATTCTAACTCAGGCCTCTTTCTTGACCTTCAACTGTCCTTTCTACAACAAATTCATGCCATGTCATCACCGCAGGCTTCCAGAAACCCTCATATATTGTTTCAAAACATCCTGAACTGCACATGTAAACTCAATGCTTCTCGTCCTTCCCAACGATTCCCTCTATCGGCTGCACATCACCGAGAACTATTCAGCCCGTGTCATCTCATCCACCAGGCTCTGTAACCGTATCAACCACATATTTGCCCGACTCCAAAGGATACAGCTCCAGATCCCGGTCCTTACCTTTAAAGCATTCCATTGCCTCAGTCCCCCTACATCTAGGACATCCTAACGCCCCATCAACCTACCCGCTAACCCCGCTCAGCGGGATCCTCCTTGATTCAGCCTTTGGCTAAACTGCCCCCAATCTCTGGAAATCAACTGTACAGTCCCGCTACCACACTCCGTTCTTGTTTCTTTCGAGGTCCATCTGAACACGTCTCTCTCACCGTGTTTTCGATCATCCTTCGTGACCTCTGCCCTCCACCCGCATTAATTCCGGCTCGTTCTCGCGTCCGAAACGCTATCTCGCCAACGCCTTAGGACATTCTTCAGACGGCAATAGCCCCATAGAAATGTAACATTTTTCTTGTGCGTGTAGGAAAGGCGGGAGTATAGAGTGGAAAGAGTGGAACAGGAAGAAATGGGAAAGTGAGCAGGGAAAGTAATTTCTATGCTTCCCCGCATAAACATATATTGCTATATTGCCCGATAAATGCTCGTTGTCAAAATGCATGTTCTTGATGATTGAAAGCCGTCGAGCAGCAACTCGGAAAAACAACAGCCTGTGAGCAAACACCATACCTAAAGCAGACACATTGTGTTTATCTGTTTCTGGTCGTTCAGCAAACCGTTTCTTCTCCAATATTCGAAAAAGAAACAGAAACACAAACCATCCTTACGAAGAAAATAATAAAGAAATCGCTGGGAACACTGAGCATGTCAGGCAGCATCCAGTGAGAAAGCAAAGTACTAACGTTTCGTGTTCACGACCGTTCGTCAGATCTGCTATCTGACCTGCTAACTGTCTCCAGCGACTTGTGTTTTGATTTCCAGCACCTAGAGTAATTTGTGTTTTTTCTTTCACAGAAAATGCCGTTCAGCCCAATGATGTGTCTGTGATTCTGTGAAAGAGATCTTATTTCAGTCCTATTGTCTACTCTCCCCTTCGTGCCTTTACTGTTGCTCACTACCGCATTGGAGTTCGCTACGCTGATCACATTCCCTGCTTTACCTTTTCCCATCGTGTCTGAGCTGATGCTCAATCCCCCAATAGAGGTGTCGAAAATAACCCCATTCCCTGCTTTATTTGTGCTGCTGTCCTTTCCTCCACTGATCACCGTTTTTGGCGGCGAACTTGATTGGTTGTAGTTAAGGAACGATTGTGTGAATGACGGGCAGAACAGCTCCCAGTTTGGGTGAATTATTGTATGAATAATTCCTGCTTTGCCCTTTCTTTCCCTTGTACAGTGATATTACTGGAGAGAAAAATTGTGGATTCTGCAGGTTAGTGACACAATCAAACGACCAAAGTTGCTGTGGGAACATTAGCTCTCTTCCTCCATCCCGACAACTTGCCCATTCTTTCTCCATGTCCAGTTGGCGCCTGAAAACATTCCTCATCGACCATGCCTGAAGCCACTACCCGATCCCCCTAATTCGGAGTCGTGCTCTGCTACTGTCAAGCGATCAGGCATGAAATCCTATGTGAGGGGCGCTGCGTAAAAGTATTTTTTTGTGTGTCTGCTGTTTTTCTGCGTTTATAGGTGTTCTTTCATAAGCTGTTGCATAATTGGATGTTGGAAATACTCAGGGGGACGCTTGCGGTTTGGAGAGTGCGGCCTCATTGGTGGCCCTGCATTTGTCCCCAAGGGTGAAGCAATAGACTGAGGGAAGGGATATAACCTGGGAGATGGGCTATACACTGGTATCTGGGAATATAACCTGGTGTCTGGGGGCTGCTGGGCGCTGTGCCTGGGATCGTGTTGAGTTTGGCTCTCGAAACAGAGTGAATTATACACTAACTCTCTTTGTTTATAAACTGTGCAACTAGTACAACGCAAACCTGAGCAATTCTTATACTAATAGAACGACAATAGCTGAGCTTGTGTCTGTGTCTCTGCTAACAATTCAATAACCGAATGACGTACAGATATAATTTATACTTCAACAAAAATGTTCCCTTTCGCTTATGTCATAGCAATACTTTCCGGATTCTCCTATAGTTAATGAGCAATACATATATTTAAAAAAAAACTAAGCTAAGCCTAAAATAGGAATTATACAATATATTGCGCAAAAAAAATAATCTTAGCAAAAAAATACATATCATTCTGGAGAGACACATCTGTACTAAATTCTTTGTCAAAGTAGAAAACCATGGTTATGTTTTGGGAGTAAATCTCCTATCGATATATAAGGTATAATATTGTTATATAAAGTTTAATAATATAAAGAATTATGTAAAGTGTAACCATAAAATATAAAATATAAAAGCCGAAATTAAACTACAGCAATTATCATTTGATATTGCGCCTAATCACGTATTCGAAACGTCTCAAAATACATCATAAAATATACTGCAATGGGAATCTGTTCTATATTTTCTTAGCGAAACACGGCAGCCAATCGCACACAGCGTTGTCTCACAAACATTGATGGATTCAGTAATCAAACGTTACTAGTTTTTCAAGGGATTGTTTTCCCCAGAAAAAAGATGTACATTGTGTTCTATTATGCCGATTTTGTCCGATAATTTACAGAGATTGTGACAGTGAGACTGCTGAATGGAGGCAGCTCATGTGACGGGCGAGTGGAGGTTTACCACGATGGACAGTGGGTTACAATGGATGGATCTGGATCTGTTGGCTCTGGCTTGATAATTTTTCGTTGCTCATGTTTTCGCTTAAACGTAATTTAAGAGATTATGATGAAGAGTGTATCCATAATAGGTCACTTTATGATTATTAAATCTGGGGTGGGTGGGGGTGGTGGCGTTGTGTTTCGCCCTGATGGGCCTGGATCACTATTGCGGACACAAGTAACTAAATTTTTCATTGATCATCAGCTCGTCCTAGTAGATGGGTGTGTGGTGGGATGAGCAGCAGGTGGATGTAGTGGTGAGCACACGGGGCTCAGCACATGGGATGAGCACAACGTGGTTAGTACAAGGGGATAAGCACAGCATGGATGTGTACAGGGGTCAACACAACGTTTGAGCACATGGGGCTGAGCACAGTGGCTGAGAACAGGAAGATTGTGACATCAGGTTGTTGAGCACAGGCGCTGAGCAGACGGAATTTTATCACAGGGGTTGAGCACATTTCGGGTGTTCACAGGGAGCGCTGAGCACACGTTGGTGATGGATAAGAGCATCTGGCGAGAACAAGGAGGTTGAATACAATTGGGAATGCTCAGTGGGTGTGAGCACAGGGGAGGGATGACCCCAGTAAGGATGAGCATAGGGAAGCCGCTAAGCACGGGATGTGTGGTGAGTACGGTGAGTGTTAGCACAGCGAATTTGAGAACAGGAAACTGTTGAGCACAGGGATGCTGAGCACAAGGGGTGAGATTGACTAATAATAAAAGTGAGCACATGGGGGAGTGACCACATGGCGGTGGTTGAGCAAAGTGTGAGTGAGAAAAGGGGATGAGCACAGGGGGTCGAGCACAGGAGGTTTAACTATTATTAAATCTGTCGGTGAAATGCGGAAGCCAATCGCACACAGTGGTGTCCCACAAACATTCATTGTTTGAGTGACTACATTTCTAATATTTTAAGGGATTATTATACCCTGAAAAGAAATCCATCAATTGACAGCTAAGATTCCTACTGCTTGCTAGACAATCAGAAAAAAGTGGATTGAGGAAACTGCCTTACATTTTGCCCTGACCGTGAATCTAAATACAAATTATAATAAACTAACATAAATTATAATAATCTAAAGCAAAATAGATTAATTTAAACAAAAATTATAATACTCTAGTACAAAAGTATAATAACTTAATATAAAATACAATGATAGAGTATTATAATATAATGTATAATAACACTATCCTTTGTTTGCAAACGTAGTTGCTACAGGTACAGCTAGTAATGGAATAAACTGTTACTCTCATTTTGAAAGCAGGGTTATGGACTGCATGTCGCCATCAATCACTGCAACCGTTATAATGGTTATTATTGTTGTTGTATTGTTTAACACCACACATCCGTACAATGTCCCAGCTGCACTGTACATGTAGAATATGTTATATTATGCTGAATGACTGGAAGTCAAACAGGTAACAGACTCGAAATATTGTGTGTGATGTTTTTCAGAGAGTGTGAGGCTGGTGAATGGCGGCAGCCCGTGTGCCGGGAGAGTGGAGGTTTACCATAGTGGACAATGGGGCACAGTGGATGGCCATGACTGGGATATGGCGGACGCGGCTGTGGTGTGTAAGGAGTTGGGCTGTGGATCCGCGCTGTCAGCACCAGGAGGCGCTCATTTTGGGAGGGGCTCATGTCCCATTGTGACGTGGAATATTCAGTGCAGAGGGAATGAGTCTACTCTGAGGGAATGTCCATCAGGAACATGGGGTCACTATTCCGTGTCAAACTCCTATGATGTCGGCATCATCTGTTCAGGTAAACAATTCACTCTCTGATCATTTAACAGCTCCCATGTTTCGGTAAATTACAGTTTGAGAAACACTGATAACGATTGTATCCTACAAGATGATAGTTTATGGTTATTAAACCCGGGGGAGGTCAGGCGTGTTGGGGAGTCGGGGGTGTGGTTTAGGGCATCGTAGTTCTAACTCCCGGATTACTAATCTGCGTAGGGTGAGCACAGGGTTGGAGCAAAAGGACAGGGAGGAAGCAGAATTGGGCTGAGCAGAGGGATTGAAGCAGTGGACGGGAATGCTCAGCACAGGGGTGTTTGAGCGCAGGGTTGTCAGAGTAGGTGTATGAGCACAGGGGTTTAGCGCAATGTATCATAATTAGGAGGAGAAGTGAGTGCACGGGATGAGTATAGAGGGGTGACGACAGGTGGCTAAGTTCAGCGGGAGGGTTGAGAACAGTGGATTTCCACAGGGGGTTGGTTGAGAAAAGTGGCCATAGCACAGGTATTGTGAGCAAAAGCTGCTGAGCAGCGGTGAGCACGTGGGGCTGAGCAGAGGGAGGGTTTGAGCTCGGGGGCGTACACTGAGGTGCCCGCAAATTGCAGGGTAACTCTTGGGACGACGACAGAGGTGCAGACCAGTCTACACAGTGCGAGCACAGTGAGTGGTTAAAACAAGGGTGTTGATCACCGAGGGTAAGCACAGAAAGGAATGAAGCCAAGGTGTGAGCACAGGAGAAGTGAGCGCAGTCAGACCAGCACAGGGGTTGAGCACGTCGGGGAGCAGTGCAGGAGCACAGGGGTGATCACAAGGTGTGGAGCATATGGGTGAGCCGAGGGGTCTTATCAGATGGGGGAGGGGGGTGTCTGGCACGACCACAGGAGTTTGAGCACGAAGTGAGTGTTCACGGGGGATTTATCACAGGGGGTTTGGCACAGAAACATTCGCAGTGGTGTTTGAGAAAAATGGCTGTGCACAGTGGTTGAGGAGCACTGTGGTAGAGCACAAGGTGTGGGTGAGGAACGGGTGTAGCATCAGGCAGGTAAGCAGGGATGTAAGGTAAGCTTGCGTACAGTGGAGGTGAGTAATGGGGGTTGCACAGTGGGAGTCGACAACAGGGTTGAGCATCAGATGGGTGCGCACAGGGGAGGTGAGCACACGGCGGCTGAAAGTAGGGGCGTTAGTCCACAGTGGGGTGAGAATAGGAATGCGAACAGTGAGCTTTTACCACAGCGGGGATGAGCACAGGTGGAAGACCACAGGGGGAAACGCAATGCGTGGTGTGCGTGCATGGGGATGAGCGCAGGTTTGTGGTGAGCATAGAGGTTGATCAATGGGGATTGAGCAGAGTGCTCTGAACACAGGGAATTGAACACAGAGAGGGGTGTGCTGTGCTGAACATAGGGGGCTGAGCACAGGGAGTTTAATAGGGGGATGCGAACAAGGGTTGAGAATAGGGGGAGAAAGCGATCTTTGTTCAGTAAACGGCGGTGAGCACATCAGCCGGAACCCAGGGCTTGAGCAGAGTGCGCTAAGAAAAAATTGTACAGGGGCAAGAATGGTGTTGATTTTCAGGGGAAACAAATGAGGGATGAGCACGAGGCGGTCAGATCGGGGATTTAGTACTAAATGGGTGGCGCTAAGAAGCATGAGCAATTGGGTTGGTCGTGGGGGGGAGAGTGGTTGGGCACAGGTGTGGACACATGGTCAGCAACGGGGTTTATATGGGGGCCGTTACCACACGGAATTGAGGAAACAGGGATGTGATCACACCGGCGTGAGCACAGGGCCTGAGCACAGGTGGATGGGTAGGGATCTCAGGGGTATAAGCACGGGTGTTGAGCACAGGCAAGGGCAAAGTGGGTGAGCCAACGGTGCTCAAAGGAACAGGAGGTTAGGCATAGCTGCCCCGGGGATGCATATTGGGGTAGCCCAGGTTTGGAGCACAGAAGGTTTAGAACAATTGGATAAGCATAGAAGTGGTGAGCACAGTCGCTTGATACAAAAGTTCTAATCCGGGATTGCAGCAGAGAGCTTTGAGGATAGGGCCGTGGGCACAGGCGTTGTACTGAGCACAGAGATTGAGCAAAGTGTGGACGGGTAACATAAGGGGGGGGAGCAAAGTAGTTTGCGCAAAAGGGGTGAGCACCGGGGAGAGCTGTTCAAGGAGATTGCGTGGGGGAAAAGCGACGGTTAGTACAGGGGTGTAAGCACAGGAAGTTGTGCATAGGAGGACTGAGTTCAGCGGTATGAGAATGAGAGGTATGAGCAAAGGGTGGTGAGCACATTCTGGTGAGCAGAGTGTGGAAAGTAAGGAGTGGTTAAGCTCAGGAGGGTGAAGACGATTTGAGGATTACAGAGGGGAGCACGGGTCGGAGAACGGAGTTGAGCTTCAGGTTAGCAGAAGGCGCGTAGAGAACATGGCGGTGTGGAAAGGGATTGATTGAGCACCGCGGTTAAATTCAGCGGTGGGGAGCAACGGAGTTAAAAACAAGGTAAGGTGAGCACAGCTTTGCGCATAGTGCGATGGCACAAGGGTCTAAGCAGGGGTTGCGCAAAGAAGGGTAGTCCAGAGTTGGAGCACAGAGGATTGAGCGCAGGTGGGAGAGCACAAGAGGAGAAAGAAGAGCTAATGAGGTGAGCGCAGATGTTAAGCACAGTGGATGGCACAGTGCGGGGTGAGAAAGGGGGTGCGAACGGGGCCGGTGTGAGCACAGCGATCTGAGCACAGGATGGGGTGAGTACAAGGGCTTGAGCTTTTGGCACTATAAACAGTGGGGCGGGTTAAGCACAGTGGGAAGCACAGCGACTGATCAAAGTAGGGGTATATCAGGGTGGTGTGAACCCGGGGTAAGCAAAGCAAAGCAAAACAACCATAAGATTGTGGGCGAAGAACAGAGGTTGAGCACAAGGGGATAAGCAAATATTGGGGGTGATCAAAGGGGTGTGAACACAGTGGATGAACAAATGAGAGCCAGCTTGTTTCAGGAGGAAGCACATGGGGAAGGAGCACAGTCGCTGGGGATAGGGAGGTGAGCACAGTGCGTTGAGTGAAGTTGGTAAGTACTGAGCATAGGGCGTAAAGCGCATTAGTGCTTGCACAGAGTGTGAGCACAGGGAAGTGAGCATGTGAGACAAGGTTTTTGGAGGATAGGCGGGTGAGAACTGGGTGATTAATAAAAGAGGAAAAGCAATGGGAGCACATGGGCGGGAAAAGACAAGACTGATCAAAATGGAGAGCAATGGGAGTGAACACAAGGGTGGGTGAGCACAGGAGGGAAAAAAGTGGGGAGCACACTGCGCCGGGCGAAAGGGATTCAGCAAAATAGTTGAGTTCAGGTGTTGACAATATGCGTCGCACAAGGTGGTGATCGCAGACTGCAGTTAAACAGAAATGCGATCACAGGGGTTAAGAACAGAGCGCACACATTGGTGAGCAGAACGGTGGTGGGTGGGTGGAGCGGGTTACCACAGGTGTTAGAACACAAGAAGATGAGCACCGGTTGAGTGCAAAGATGTGGTGTGCACAGAGGGGTGTGAGCAAGACGATGAACACAGGGTCTGATCCCTGGGCGGGTGGCACAGTGGGGTGTGAGGGCAGGAACTTAAGTACAGGATGTGAGCACCGATGGGTGATAACGTGTATGTGAACACAGGTTTGTGAACCCAGTGCGGTGAGCAAATGGATGGCAAACGCGGGGAGGTTGCGGGGGAATTGCATGAGCGAAGGCGTGGGAGCGCATGAGAGGCTGGAGAGGAGTTTGGAATGAACACAGTCGCGTGAGATCACAGTGGGGAACACGGGCGGTGGTGTGAACATTGAGGGGTTAGCCCATGGTTTGAGCACTGGGTTAACAATGTAGGTTCAGCAGAGGGGTGAGAGCACAGAGTGGTGAGCACAGCTGCGGTGTACACGGGGAAGGGTGCACAGAGCAGGTAGCAAGCAGGGTTTTTAGCAAAGCGTGGTGAGCACTTTGCGGGGTCAGCACAGAAATGTAATTACACGGTTGGGTGCAAAGAGGAATGGGTGAGCACAGGGGGGAGATCCATGCGCGGTGAGCATTTGTGGGCGAGCGTAATTTTGGAAAAGGCGTGTGAGCAAAGTTGGGTGAGTACAGCTGTATGAGATAAGTGTGTTGGCAATAGGGGTGAGAGAAATGTGGGTTGAGAACAGTCGGAGTGAGGTCACGCGATGTGAAGAGTGTCCGATCACTGGGAGCAGTGAGCACAGGGGACAAACACACGGTGGGAGTGAGCATAGGCCCTGTGGTGCTCGCAGGAGGTAGCAAAGTGTGGGTGTTGAGCACAGGGGGATGATCAAAGAAGGGGTTAGCAAAGGCGGTGAGCACAGGTTGGGGACGAGCAAAGTAGGGAGCACAGTGTGGGCTGTGATCACAGGGAGCGGTGGAGATAAATTGGGGAGCACAGGATGTGTCAGCACAAGCGACAAGAACAAGTGCTGACGACAGGCAGGGTTGAGAAAAGTGGGTGCACATTGGTGCAGAGAATAGGGGTTTAAAGACAAGGAGACAAGCACAGTCGAGGAACAGAAAAGAGGGGAGCAACGGAGGGAGGGTGATTAGCCCAGTGAAAGTCACCTTAATTGAGGGGAGCACAGGCGGGTGAGAACTGGTGGTAATCACAGTGCGAAAGCAGTGGAGATGTGCAAAGTCATGATGGATGTAAAGAGAGCGCATGATGGTGAGCACGACGGGTTGTTGAGCACAGGTGGAGCAGTGAATACGAGGTTTGAGCTATGATGGTGAGCATAGTGGTTAGGCTGTGAGCACAATGTTTTAGCACAGAGGACGTTTGAGCAAACAGAGATGACAACAGATGGTTGAGCAAAGGCGGGTTTGCATAGGGGTCAGTGAGTAAAGGATGGGTGAGGACCGTGCGGAAGTGTTGAGAACAAATGGAGGTTTCAGCACAGGGGGAGGTCGAGAGACTGAATACTTGGAGGTGAGCACAGGTGGCTGCATCGCAGTGAGTTGACGACAGGGTGGATGAGCATAGGAGGGGTGAGGAGAGGAGGGCGAGCACAGTTATGGAGCACGTGGTTGGAGCGCACTTTGAAGTGCAATGAGACTGGCAGAGATTGGGTGAGTACCAGGCTGTACACAATTAGTATTGATGAGCGCACGAAGGCGTGATCTCTTGGGGCTTGGCTGGTAACATTGTGGGGCTCAGTGGAGGGGGAGAACTGAGAACAGGCGGAGGGCTGAATACCGGGGCAGCGGAGCACATCGAGAGGGGAGAGTACTGCGGGAGGACTAATAAGAGGGCGATAGGCTGAGCACAGTGATAGGCGTGTTGGTGAGCTGAGCAATGGGGGAGTGTCTGAGGACTGGAGGAGGGTCTCAGCATAGGAGTGGTACTGAGCACAGAGACAGGGACTGAGCATAGGGGGAGGGACTTTGCACAGGGCGAGAGTCTGAGTCCAGCGTACGTGCCGACCCCAGAGTCGGTGATGAGGGAATGGGCACAGGGGAAATATTGAGCACAGAATGAGGGTCTGAGCACACTGGAGATATTATCATAGGTGTCGAGTCTTAAGATAGTGAGAATAGCGGAGTCTGGTATAGAAGCAGAGGAGTGGGGAATGCTAAGCACATGCGGGTGAGCATATTGCCTGAGCACATGGAGAATGGCGGAGGCTCATGTAGAAGCTTAGGAGTGGGGTGGGTTATGCACAGTTGGGTTAGTATAGGGACGGAACACAATAGATTACGAGACCAGGGAAATGAGCAATTTGGGGGAGAACAGTGGGTGGGAGCTATTGGAGAAGCATAGTGGATGCTCAGTAGATGAGCACAGAGGGTAGGCGCAGGTAACGAAGGTTGAGCACAGAGGCTTGAGCTCATTGGGATGAGCACAGTGGGCTGAGCTAAGTGCAGGGGATGGCCCGAAAATAGTGGAGGAGCTGACCACAGGGAATGGCCTGAGAACAGGGGGAGGAGCTGAGCCCACAGGGTGGCGCTGAGCACGGGAATAGGGCATGAGCACAGTGGCAGGGACTGAGCACAAGGGGAGATGGTGAGCACAGTAGCGGCAGGGCACATAGCGAGGGGATGAGCATGGAAGGGCTAGCTAAGCACAGTGGCTGGGCCTGAGCACATTGGCGGGATGTCTGATCACAAGGTGAGGGTCTGGGCACAGTTAGAGCGGTTGGTCACACGAGGTGTAAATTTACTGCTTCCATTGATTTGTGACTATTGATAGACTAACAGTGACGTACTCAGATCCTTACACCAACACCAACAAGTGACCAGCGCAGTTCATATTATGTCGGGAGGAAGTCCCAATGTGCTGAATTTCCCCAAAACAAGAGCAGTTTAAACCAATGACAAATAATGAGTATTAATTGGAGAAAAACACAGGCCCCGCAAACAGCCGTGAAATTAATGATTAAATTAAATTTCAAATTATTTTGGAGATTCTTGACCAAGTCACCAATAAAAATTCGCTTCTGGTTTTTAACATTGCCACGAGATCTATTACCTCCAAATAAACAGGCAGTCGTGGGAATCGACAAGACCCCGAGCTCACAGAAAGCCTGACCCTAACATCAGAGAAAATTGATTAGTTGCAGCGTCTAATGAAGACCCACATTAAGAACAGTCCACTATTTGGCCTCGTATTAAACCTCAACCAGAAAATATCTCACAGGCTGAGACTGGTCTCATTGTCTACCCTGAAGCTCACTGTCATAGTAAAGATCAGAGAGAATGCTTGTGAGATTTTCTTTATTGTGTTTTAATTTCAGGTCCGCTAAAGAAACCCATCATATCCCTGACGCCAGATTACCGGGTCTTTGTGAGAGGGGAAAGCGCTCAGATCTCTTGTTCTGGGAATTATCCTGGCAGCAAATTCTCTTTGTACAGAAGTGACAAGCTTATCACATCACAAACAGTTCCAGAGAATAAGAAAACGGCAACATTTACCATATCGGAGATCAGTGCAGAAATTTACTGGTGTAATTATAGTACACACATTGGCGGAAGAGAGTTCATGTCCCCAGACAGCGAACAAGTGCGCATCGCTCTATGGGGTAAGAGCTGAGTAATATTTCAGATCATAACCTGTGTCTGTTTCCCTCACAATTCTGTGAAATCATTGTTCGCTGCCCCTGGTTTATATTATCGTCGATCACAGGACCACTCCCAACTCCCACCCTCATACTCGACCCTCCACTCACACACACACACATACACACATCTTCATTCATGTTCCAACCTCTCAGTCATACAAATTTTCCGTTTCGTCCATTGCATGTTATCCGATCCTTTTGTTTAAAACACGTCTGAATGTCACATTAGAGTTTCAGACTTAATTCCCGGTATCCCGTCCTTTGGTGTAGCTGTGTGTTGCCCCAATCCACGGCCCCACTGCCCTCCATGGCCATCACGGTCCCAGCCGTTGCTCACTCTCACTCTGTGTGAAGAATCACTTGACGGGGTCTGCCCTGAACTTGCCCCTCAAATCCTGCCCATGAAGCCACATCCATGCGGGGAAAGAAGCAAGTGGTCACTCTTACTCTGACATGAACCGTTTCCGTGTCAAAGAGAGAGTGATTGTGGGACTCTTTATTGCGTTTTATCTCAGATTCGCTCCACAAAACCACCATTTCCCTGAAGCCAGATTCGCGGGTTTTTGTGAGAGGGGAAAGCGCTGAGATCTCGTGTTCCGCCCCATGCTCACTTTTCTTAATATAATCATAGTATTATGCGGCAAAGAGGGAGCCCATTCGGACTGTCGTACCACTGCCGGTTCTTCGGAACTGGCTAGTCGATTCCTTCCCACTCACCATAGCTCTTCCTAAAACCATGGACATTTGTTGTAACAAAATAATTATCTTCCTTTACTCGACTTATTACAATAACTTCTTTGCATTGCTCCCTTCTTCCATCCAACTGACTCATTCGCTGCCTTCCACTTCCAACCTTCCTCACCCTGACTGCCTCCCAGAACCTCTATCCACCATCCATCCCACTCGCTGATACACTTCCACAACCTGATATCCTCCCACAACCTCATTGCCTCCGATCCACTCCTCTACTCCCTTTTCATCCCTCCCACCCTCTAACACCCTACCATTCCTTCTATTCCTCTCTCCATCATTGCTTCCCACAACCCCAATCTCTTCGAAATCCTCTATTCCCATTTCGCTCAAGTGAAGGTCTCACTACGTCTTGAATGTATTTAGACTATTTGATTCAATCCTAGTTTCAGACAGCGAGTTCAACAATATCAAGTTCCTCTGTGTGAGGTCCATGCTCCTAAATCCTCTTTTTGATACCCTGGTTGTGATCTAATTATGTTGGGACTTCCTCCTGACGTGAAAGGCGCTTCATAAATGGAATCTTGTTGTTGTTGTTGTTTAAAACATGTGTCAAGATCACACGATCAGTTCAGATGAAATTCCAGTTCTCCCGTCCCAGTTTGGAACGCTTTGTTACCCAGTTTCCGGCATCAGATTTCTGGTGTTTTGGAGAGGGCAAACCGCTGAGATCTCGTGTTCCGGGAATTATCCTGGCAGCAATTTTTCTTTACATAGAGAGGGCAAGATTATCGCATCACAACCAGCTCCGGGGAAAAACGGAACAGCAACATTCACCCCATCGGAGATCAGTGCAGGAAACTACACGTGCAAATACATTACAGTAATAGACGGCTGAGAGCTCACATCACCAGAGAGCGAAGTAGCGGGATAGGACAGAAGCTGAGTAAAATCTCAAACAATAACCTGATTGTCTTTTAACCGTTTACAACAGCTCCTGTGATACGCACTGTTTACATGATCGACCATATGTCCCTGCTTTCTTCTGTTGACACCTTTGTATCACTTTTTCCATCCCACACATTCTGCTGCCCACTTCTCCCACTCTTTAACCCCTCTCCCTCCACTGGCCCTCCCAACTCTCTCCCACTCTCTCCCCCCTCTCACACGCTTTGCCACTTTGCACCCCTCTCTCCCCTCTCCGCCCTCTTTGTTCCTTCTCCCTGTCGCACACCCATCTTGACCCTCTCCCAACACTCTCGTCACCCTGTCTACCCCTCTTTCCCAACATCTCGCCCCTCTCTTCCCATTCTCTTTCCACTCTCTCCCTCGAGTTCCCTCGCCCCGTTCCCCCTCTCTACTTCACTCTCTTCCGCATCTCTCCACCCTCTCTGCACGCTCTCTCCCCACCCTCTGTCACCATCGGTCTCCCCGCAATCACTATTTCCACCTCTCTCTCCCAGTCGCCTCTTTGCTTTCCTAAATAATTATCTTCTTTCACTAGCATTGTGCCACGAGCCATTCGCCATTCTTCCCTTAAACCCTCCAGCTGACTAACTCATTCCCTCCCACACACAACCTGCCTCATTCTCTCTCTCTCTCTCCCAGGACCTCTATTGCACCTTCAGTCACATATACTCATAACCTCCCAAACCCTGATAAACACCAGCACTCTTATTGCCTCCCACACTCTCTCTTGCTTCCGCACCAACTGTTTCTCCATCCCATCTATTGACTACTTCCCAAATCTTTTATTCCCTTATTCCTTTTTCAATCCCGCAGTTTTACACACTTTAAAACCTTGTAGTCCAATCTACGTCGTGTGATGGTCTCACTACCACTTCAATGTATCCAGAATATCTGATTCAATCCTTGCTTCATGCAGCGAGTTCGCCATCTCACTTCTCTCTGTGGGAAGTCGATGCTCCTGATCTCTCTGCTGGATCAACTGGTTGTGATCTTAGCCTGCTGTTCCAAATACGGCTGAAATCGCACAAGCAATTCACATTAAATTTCAGTTCTCCTATCCCAGGCTGGAGGGTTTTGCTACCCAGTCCCCGGGCTCGTTGCCTTCGCTGGCTACTCCACTCGCCCAGCCGTTGCTCCCCTTCCCTTTCTGTGAAGAAACAGTTGCTGGAGTTTGTCCTGAACCTTCCCGTCAAACCCTCTCCCTGGTCCCATCTCCTCCTCCATGCTGGGAATCAAGCAATCAGACACTTTTGCTCTGACTTGAACGGTGATCTCTGTCACAGAGCGAATGTCCGTAAGAATATCTTTACTGTGTTTCAATTCCAGATCCACTCCAGAAACCCACAGTTTTCTTGAAACCAGATTGCAAGATGTTTGTGAGTGGAGAAAGCGCTGAGATCTCATGATCTGGGAATTATCCTGGCAGCAATTTCTCTTTATACAGAAACGGCGAGTTTATTGCATCACAAACAGATCCAGAAAATAGTAACACAGCAACAATGACCATATCTGAGATCATTGCAGGAAATTACTGGTGTAAATATATTACACGCATAGACGGAGGAGAATTCATATCACCAGAGGGCGAGAGAGTGGGAATCTCTGTGTGGGGTAAGAGTTGATTAAAACCTCACACAATAATCTGTTTGTCTTTTAATAATAATCATAATATAATCTTGCATTTGATATAGCGCTTTTCACGTAGTGAGGATATCCCAAAGCGCTTCACAGAATATACGATAAAGTGAATTGGCTGTATATTTGTGGGCGAACGCGGCAGCAAATTGCGCACAGCAGTGTCCTACAAACAGTCATGGATTGAAAATGACCAATTTATTATTGTTTTTGGTTTTGGAGTGATTATTATTAGTCGTGTGGAGTAAGGAAACTTGCCCAAGGTTTCGCCCTGCCTGGAATTGAGCTCAGGTCTCTTGCACTTGCATTCTCCACTTTGCATTCCATTCCAAACAGATTCAAATATCCATGTGCCAATGGCGCAGGTAGAAACATAGAAATACCAAGCACAGTTGATGGCTATAGTGTTTCTGTCGTTCTCCATAAAAGTGCAATCATTTCAGTCGTATATACCTGTGCACCGGAGGAAGCCTATCTCCATGCTATGGAGGCACCCGACTGACAGAAGAAACTTCTGTCACTAGAATAATCATGATTCAGTCACTGACCAGTGTTGTATCTGTGTCTTTCACAGGTTGCTTGACTACTCAGGGAATAGCAAACGTTGTCCGCCTCATCCTGGTGATCGTATTGTCTCTGGTAATTATTGTCCTGCTAGTGGTTAAAATTCGACCAATAAAAAAGATAACAGACAAGAACGGGTAATTGAAGAAACGAACTGACCTCTCCACTGATCTCCTCAAAGCTCTCATAATCCAACTCGCGTCCAGATTTTCCTCCTTCTCAGACCAAAACAGCTTTCACTTACACTTGGTATAATCTCCTGACTTTGCATTTGCCTCAAACACCTTGATGCACTCACTTCCAAGTACTCTGTCTGGATCCACAACCCTATGACCTCCATCTTCACCTTGCTCCCCTGGCTTCCGATCAGTCAGAGGATACAGGTCAAGTTCCTTTTCCTCACCTTCAAAGCAATCTATAGCCTTCCTCCTTCCTACATCTGTGAAGTGCTCTCACATCCCAACCTGCCCCTATCTCTCTGCTCAGCGGGCTGCAATATGCTTCAATTGCACTGATTTTTCGGCCACATTTATGAATTTTGGTTTGTTTCTTTCAAATGTTTATTTATTTTCCTCGCACAGATTAATCGAAATCTTAGATCATTAGAAGCCGCTGTTGGTTAATTCTCAAACAAAAGAAATCTAACAACAACAAGATTAGTTCCAAAAGCTTACTCAGGACACCAACTTTTTTTTACATTGGTAAATTTTATTCAATTTAAATGTAAATTGTTGTTTCTTTCAATGTTTATTTGTGTCCTCACACGGACTAATCGAAATCTCAGTTCACGAGAAGCCGCTGTTGGTTCATTCTAATGCAAAAAAAAAAGTCTAAGAACGAAACATTAGTTCCAAAAGCTAATTCTGGACATCAACATATCTTTACATTGGTATATTGTCTTCAAATCGGAGGATATCGCATGTGCGAAAATTGCACTAAAAGCCAGCTAATTTCCACCAAAAGCCAATTGAGCTTGGATTAAAAAACGGCAAACCAACCCATCGGTTTAACACAAACAGATAAACTTATTATGCACTTGAAGTTTATCATGGACGTCAGTTTAGGTATGACTTCAGAAACAAAACGGCCAAGCTGAGGATTTTTTCTTATACCCCTGTAGGTTTCATGACAAAATGGCTACTGCTTCTGTACAAATTCAACATACATGGAAAGGCAAAGCAACATGTACCAAAGCCCAGTGATGTTCCAGAATGAAAGGCATCAAAGGCACCGCTGGGATTTGAACCCAGGATCTCCTGTTTACTAGACAGGTGCTTTGCCATCTAAGCCACGGCGCCATATCTTCACTTCCAATTATTGTATTTATATCCAGGTGAATGGTCAATATATTTTTATTTGTCAGTGAAGCCCATCCTCACTTTCTGTCTTCAAGGACAAAGTTGGTGCAGTTTATTGACTATTGTTTTGAGACTGGGAGTCGGGTTCGGTTTGGATTTGTCAATTAGTCTTTCCACGGTCGCAATTATGTAAAAAAGTTTCTTAACTCAGTTTGATATATTAACAAAGAAGAAAAGTCTCGATCATGTGTTCGTTGTTTTACGATTACCTTACGTTTTGTTGCGTAGTAATAAAATTACATGAGAGATGCTCGCCACAGGTCTGAAACTTTTCAAGTGAAGTTCGATTCACAAACGTACCTGGAGTTCACTATTCTACTCAAACTAATAATAGTAATCATAGTAATAATCCTTTCATTTGTTATAGCGCTTCTCGCGTCTTCTAGACGTCCAAAAGCGCTTCACAGTGTACACTGTAAAGTGAATTGACTGTAGATTTGTTGGCGAACGCGGCAGCCAATTGCGCACAGCAATGTCCCACAAACAGTCGTAGATTGAAAATGCCCAAATCATTATTGTTTTGTTTTGGAGGGATTAGTATTAGGCTCTGTGTGGAGTAAGAAAACTTGCCCAAGGTTTCGCCCTCTGCCTGGAATGAACTCAGGTCTCTCGCTTGCAAAGCGAGTGCTCTAACCACTGAGCTACATGACTCTAGACTAAGGTTGTGGCCAGTACGGGCATCGAACCCACGACCTTGGCGTTATTAGCACCACACTCTGACCAACTGAGTTAACCGGCCCGAGTAACCAATCACTTCATTGCTATTGATTTAAACTGTGCAATAACAGCTTACCTTGATATGGCGCCGCTGACCCGACCAGTACGTTAGAACGCTTGTCAGTGTGGTATCATGGCACCAAGATGCGGGAAGGAGGAAGTTACAGTAAGCGCGGTTGAAAATGAAGGTCTTCAGTCGTGAACGGAAGAAGGGAGAAGAAAGGTGAAGACGGAGTGACAGAAGGACAATGTTCCAGAGATTCAGGGTGCAGTGGCTGAATTCGCAGCACGAGCTGGTTGAAAAAAATATACATGGAACAAACAGTTAACAGTGCATGTTTCCAACATACAGGCAGTCCCAAACACGTGCAATGTCACAAATAACATATTACATTCCCAGATATTATTTTCTAAATAGAATCTACCAAATTTCCTATTAAAAGATCAATATTTTCGACCATTATCTGAGTGGTAATGTTGCATATATTTATCACACACTCCATGAAGTAGAGTTTCTGCAGGTTTGTTTTGAATCTACACGAACCCGCACCCCCCCCCCCCCCCACCCCACCGGTTCGCAGCCAACACCAACACCCGCACACACATAAACAATCATGTTGTCAATGCTGTCTCCGTAGCCAACTTTAACACAAAGCTAAACATGAATAAATAATAAAAGAATAAATAGTCTCTTTCAGTGAACTTTGGAAGCCAGTATTGCACAGACATTGGGGACAGTATTTTTATGTGACTGTATCACAGTGTAACCAACAAGTCACAATGCTGCATACAGCCAAGTACTCATGCAAAAACCCCAGCCAGAGAGAATTATAATCTCAGTCATCACTGCAACATCGATCGCACCAAAATAAGTGTTACTGCAAATGGATCATTCTCAGAAATAACCTCGTGATCAAAAGATTATTTCAGATTAATTTAGATTACAGGATATAACTAAACGAGATTGAGGTCTGGCGATCTATTGGAACATTAAACGAAAGCCTCTGATAAACATAAGAATTTATTCTGACTCAAACATCACAAGAGGCCTCACTAGAGGATCTGAACTGAGGCCAGTCGTAGCCACAAATTCCAGGATCTTCTTGAGAGAGGGTTTGCTGTGAACACTTCAAGAGATTGATTGCATTACAAGGAATTGCATTCACAGTACTTTACTGAGTCCCGGGATTAACGATTTTAATCCTGGGATCTCGGAATTTCGAGGTGCAAGTCCCTGCGTGGAAAAAAAGGCAGAAGTGTCGGACCTGCCCTGGCATCAACATCTCCCAGATTCATCTCTGCATCCCCTCTCCTACAGCTACCTCAGCATCACAGGCTACTGATAGAAAGAAACACACACAAACACAAAATAAAAAAATGCTTTGTGTCGTGAAGAGTGGAAATATTTTCTCTGCTCTCTGGGAACCTATGATAAAATGGAACGAAACTTCCTTCAACCAAACCTGCCGTGTGAACTGGAGAATCTGCTCAACCTTTAGGCTCCTATTGTTTTCCTTTCAGTGAACTTTGGGGATTTCTGTCTTTGGGGATTTTATTCCTCAACCGGGAACGGTGCGGTCTTTCAAACATAGTTATGTTGCTATTTGTTGTCATGATTGAATGTGTTCATTCCTGTATCTGAATCCATCATTATCAACGCTCTGGCTGTCAGGCACATTTTAGTAGACAGTAAACCCCGCAGTAGAATCCGGGGTGACAGCAGTGGTAATAAACAGAATATTCCGGAGATGTCGAAAAGAAGAAAAAATCCATCATTTTGCTGTTCGCTATATCGGCAAGTTTTGTACTTTTGTGCATGACAAATGTTGTCTATCCGTTAAGATGGTCAATTTCATATTTGTGAAGAGAAAGTCATTAACATTTGGTATACCATACAACAGACTGGATTCGTGCTACAGCGAGTGAGCTCCGGTGTGAACATTTCCATATATGCCGTGACTCAGAACAAGTTTAGGGAGGAAATGAAGATTGTTCTTAAATACACATTTACTCTGTTAAATAAATGGGCTAAATTTTATTTTTTGAGACAGATTGATTGTAATCCGTTGCAACAACGCCGGAACCATATGCCACAGCGCTTATTTTATCCAACTTTTACCTGTCGACTCGACAATGGAAACCACTTTATGTTCACATCATGTCGTGTATAGATGTTTGGAGATTTGATATGCAATTGGAAGCGTTATTGTGTAGCGTGCATTCTGAAATAAAATTTGGCTGTTCACATTTTTTCGTTTTACATAGAAAGGCTTGTGGAATGGTTTGTCATGCTGTTTGATAAAGGTTTCAATCATCTTTTCTCACCCCACCGCCGGGTGGGTACCACATTCATCTGTAGCCGATGCAACGGATATAATCCAGCCTTTACGGGACCGTTACATCCAGTATAGCACTTACGTTATCAGCTTATTTCAAGGTTAATATTTGCTCTCAAGATTTGGTAGAATTTTTAAAAGCATAACAGTTCAGAAGTGGAGAAGTCACCGATTACCAACATCAAAAAGTAGTCGCCAGTCACAAGCAAATCATTAGTTTTCAGAGCGAATGAAGATATTAAGAGAGAGGTTAGCCTTTTGCAAAACATCTATCGCTATTTACTCTCCACATTCTTATTCTGCTATCCGCATATTTAACCAATCTTGAATATTACCGCCGGTTATACAGAGACCAGGCCTGTTATACAGAGACCAGGCCTGTTATACAGAGACCAGGCCTGTTATAAAGTCACCAGTCCTCTTATACACAGATCAGCCCTGTTAAAGAGAGACCAGGCCTGTTGCACAGATAAGAGACGTGTTATACAGAGATCATGGAGCCCGGATAGCTCAGTCGGCAGAGCATCAGACTTTTAAAATATCCAATTTGATAGCAATCTGAGGGTCCAGGGTTCAAGTCCCTGTTCGGGCGTTACTTTTCCTTTTTGGTGCGGGTGGAAGGGCGTAATACAAATGTTTATGCACCCTTACCCTTACATCAAGCAGAAGACATTTTAATATGAGATAAATATAGCATTTTTTAAAGAAAATTTCCTAATTTTCTTCTTTCCAAGATAAATGAGAGCATGGTGACATCTAACTAAATGGTTTCAGAAATAAAACGTGATCATTTAATGCAGATACACCAGTGAAAAGTGTATATCGTGGTGTAAATTCCAGATTTTCTCCACATTTTTCCTGGGCTCCACTTAATGCGATATTTGAACGGTCTGTTTCAAGTTTATCAGCTTCATATGCTTTTATGACCCACCACAAACCTATCTTTCTGATTTCCTGATTCCCACATCTCTGCCATTCTCCTACACTGAGCTAACACTGACCTTCCCTGTGTGTCTCTGCCCACCTCCTGCACTGAGCTAACACTGACCTTCCCTGTGTGTCTCTGCCCACTCCTGCACTGAGCTAACGCTGACCTTCACTGTGTGTCTCTGCCCACCTCCTGCACTGAGCTAATACTGACCTTCCCTGTGTGTCTCTGCCCACCTCCTGCACTGAGGTAACACTGACCTTCGGTGCGTAACGCGCCCTTTCAGTGTCACTAACGGTGTTGACATTCGGTCACAAGACAGCAGCCTCTGGAAAGCTGCCTCGGTTACTCAACCTCAATCAATCTCCATCTGTCTCCTATCTCCACTGTGATACCAAATCGCCCTACTTTCCTTGCCTCATCTGCAACATACCTTTCTTTGTAGTTGCAGGTTTAACCCTTTCATTCTGTATTTTGTTGTGCGACATGCAAGTTGTTGTTGAATCAAAAAAAAATTGTCCACACTGACTGTGATTGCCAAACTCTTTATGCTAACAGGCGAATATGTTGAGCCCAATTCGTAGCTTTGTCATGTTACTTCCTTCACTTTAATGGATTCGATTCTGCAATGATTGGAGAAGTTGAGTTCAACGGGAACTAAATCTTCACATGTTTATGTCACGTCTGTAACGGAATTCAGTTCATCAGCTGAAATAAAGTTTTATTTTTTTTGTTGCCTGAGATCTTAATCTGTTTACAGCTTTACAAAATGGTAATTCTTTTCAGTGTTTTTATATTATGCGGCTCCAACCAATTCAATTGAATGACTGCGTGTTCGTCAATACTAAAGAATGATATTTCATAATAAAATATAAATAAATATTCCCGCCAGGTTTCGAACCTGGGACCTTTCGCATGTTAGGCGAACGTGATAACCGCTGCACTACGGAAACTTTTGTGAATTCATTACGGTTGAGAAACGAATAAAACTCAAATACATTTCCACCTAATGTTCGGATCATTCACAAAACTCCTGCAATTCGGGGATGTGATGTAATAACGGAAAGAAAATTGGATCTTCCGAATGCACGTAGGAAAAGTGGTTTATAAACTCGGAAACAGGAGATAAGAAGATCTCAAGTTCTTGCAGCCGTGAAGCGAGTGACGAGCGTGTTGAAAGTTTTCAAATCAATGGCACCTGATCCTACAAACTATTTTAATTTCTGAAAAGTTACTTGAAAGACGTTGCAATAGGCCAAACAGTCAATGAAATCCCCAAAGAGCTTTGTTTTAGTATCATTTTAACAATGCTTGAAATTATTGATTAGCTAAAGATTATGCTGTTTTACTCCACAAAGTTCAACAGATTGTCTGATTTTGACCCCGCTTCTCCATCATAGCAGTAAACAAACTATTGACATAAGTAGTAAGCTTAACATGAGTCGGTGAGTTTTGCCGACAAGGGAAAACCTGGGATAGCGTGGCCGAGCGGTCTAAGGCGCTGGATTTAAGCTCCAGTCTCTTTGGGGACGTGGGTTCGAATCCCACCGCTATCAAATGCTAATGATCTTGTCCTTATTTTACATTCACCGCGTCAGATGTGTTTTCTAAGCAGAAAGAGCTGTGTGTAGAAGGTACCAAGGTGATTCCATCTTCCAATGATTAACCAGCAGACAGCGGTTTACCGCCATGAGGCAATACCCTGAGACTGTGGTAGTGATAATGGCCGTTCGTTTACTTTGATTCAATCATAATTAGATTCGCTCCTTCAGCTTCAGCAATCTCTTTCCTTGACAAAAGGTAAATATCTTCTGACAAGTAATTTGTCCCTAAATTCCCAATTCGCATATGCAAGCAGGTAGAAACATTCAATTTTCAAGAGAAAGTAAAAAGTAGTCCTCTTCAGCAATGAACGAAAGGAGGACTATTTAGGAATATTTTGAGAAAAAACACACCACAACCGATCAACGAACTCAATTTTACAATATTTCTTTGTAAAGCGTTGCACCTCAGTGTGAATAAAATAACGGATGGTTACCTACGATCACGAAACTCATATTTCTAACTGAATTAGAAACTATTCTCCAAAAAATGTATACCTAAATTAGTTGATGATTTGATCCAAATCAAATTTTCAAGGCATTTGTACATAATATAAATGTGTTTTGTGGCAGAACAAGGAGCCTGAAAGGCAAACCATCCCTCATCACACAGTGGTCAGTGTTTCCATCTATTTCACCTTTGAATAACTAACTTACAGGTGACAGCAATTGTGTCAATAAAAACCTCTACTTTTCATGCAAAAATGTACATAGAAGTTTCTGTGGCGCAATGGGTTAGCGCGTTCGGCTGTTAACACTCCCAGCGATGGTCCTCATCTGGAAGAAATATATTCTGCTTAAATTTTTCTTCGCAATTTAAATAATATCATGAACAACTTCGTAATCGTTTGTAGTTTTGTTTTGCTTCAGTGACAACATCAGTTAGACTCGGGACCTACTCGACTCAAACAATACACAACCTCATCAATCGAGACGCTGAGAGGCCGGATCTCACCCATTAGTTAGGATAAAAATTCAGCTCGGAATCGATTCAGGATAAAAATTACAAATCCACTCCTCTCTCATTGATAAATTATGTACAAGTATTGTTTGCTACAAACGATTACGAAGCTGTTCGTACTATCTATCAGATGATAATTGATCTTAAATGACGGAACAATATTTTCCACAATAAAATTCAGATTGTCTTAATTATTCAACTCGTTAATTTATATTAAACGTTATGTTTTACAGGAATAAGAGAATAAGCATCCAGAGCAGCAGCGAAAAGCATGTTAATTCTATAAACATAATTGCACATCGTTTCTTATACTTGTGCCCAACTGCAATATATTGGAGGCAGGTGTATCGCTGTGATCGTTCAGTGGTCAGTACTCTGTGTTGTGACTCTAGGAGCCTCGGTCCGCATCCGAGTCACCGCAATCGTCCATTTTCATCTTGACATTTTTTAAAAAATGTTTTAACGTTATCTGAGTGCACAATGAATCTGTATTCGAAATTGTCTCTCGTTTCATTTAATCAATAGTAATAATAATAATAATAATGTTTTGATAAAGCGCCTTATCATATCCTCTGGGCGTCTCCAAGCGCTTTACAGAACATACTGAAATGTGAATAGAATGTATACATTTTCTCAAAAAAATCCTGAATTACTTCGACTATGTTCTTCTGCGGTGATAAAACAATTGAGGTTACAGTTCAATATTTAAGCAATTCGTACATCAGAATCCTTCACTCACCCTCCTTCAACCATTTAAGAATTTGTGGATCAAAATTTTGAAAGAAAAATATGGCAACAGATGAACAACAATAAAATCTTCTGGTTATCAGCCTGGGGTCCGAAATCCATCATCACGCTTATGGCAAGTTGGAGCCTTCCAATCATTCTACCTACACGTAGGAATTCTTGTGTTTAGAAAGGAGTGAGCATGGTTTACCAAGGAACAGAACCTGTTTATCTAATTCCAGGGACTGTTTGGACAAGTTTGCCAGGAAGAAAATGATTGAGGACTGCAGAGTGTGACGAAGGAACTGCTGGATGATAACCAGCTAAAACCACTACTCTGACAAATGAAAACAACATAGAGTGGGCGTTTAGGTGAATCAAGGCTAATTTTTATGATGTTCCCAAAAATTCTCTGGATAAAATTAAACATTCAAGACGCGGCTATTTGTTATGGGCAAATTGGTGCAGAAATTCCGCAGAAAGACAGAGTACTTGGAAGTGAGTGCATCAAGGTGTTTGAGGCAAATGCAAAGTCAGGAGATTATACCAAGTGTAAGTGAAAGCTGTTTTGGTCTGAGAAGGAGGAAAATCTGGACGCGAGTTGGATTATGAGAGCTTTGAGGAGATCAGTGGAGAGGTCAGTTCGTTTCTTCAATTACCCGTTCTTGTCTGTTATCTTTTTTTATTGGTCGAATTTTAACCACTAGCAGGACAATAATTACCAGAGACAATACGATCACCAGGATGAGGCGGACAACGTTTGCTATTCCCTGAGTAGTCAAGCAACCTGTGAAAGACACAGATACAACACTGGTCAGTGACTGAATCATGATACCACACTGACAAGCGTTCTAACGTACTGGTCCGGGTTAGCGGCGCCATATCAAGGTAAGCTGTTATTGCACAGTTTAAATCAATAGCAATGAAGTGATTGGTTACTGGGCGGTTAACTCAGTTGGTCAGAGTGTGGTTGCTAATCCAAGGTCGTTTCGATGCCCGTACTGGCCACAATCTTAGTCTAGAGTCTGTAGCTCAGTGGTTAGAGCATGCAAGTGAAGAGACCTGAGTCAATTCCAGGCAGAGGGCGAAACCTTGGGCAAGTTTCCTTACTCCACACGCCTAATAATAATCCTCCAAAACCAAAACAATAATAAATTGGTCATTTTCAATCCTGACTGTTTGTGGACATGCTGTGCGCAATTGGCTGCCGCGTTCGCCCACAAATATACAGTCAATTCACTTTACAGTTTTCTGTGAAGCGCTTTGGGATCCTCTACGTGAAAAGCGCTATATCAAATGCAAGGATTATTTATATTATTATTAAATAGTTGAAAACAGATTGATTCAGGTGAGCGTTTTAATCAACTTCCCACGAAGAAGTTCTCAGACTCTCTCGCCGCATCTGCTCATGAATTTCTTCTATGCGCAACAATTAACCAGTAATATCTACACGCAATGATCTCAGATATGGTCATTGTTGCTGTGTTACTATTTTCTGGATCTGTTTGTGATGCAATAAACTCGCCGTTTCTGTATAAAGAGAAATTGCTGCCAGGATAATTCCCAGATCATGAGATCTCAGCGCTTTCTCCACTCACAAACATCTTGCAATCTGGTTTCAAGAAAACTGTGGGTTTCTGGAGTGGATCTGGAATTGAAACACAGTAAAGGTATTCTTACGGACATCGCTCTGTGACAGAGATCACCGTTCAAGTCAGAGCAAAAGTGTCTGATTGCTTGATTCCCAGCATGGAGGAGGAGATGGGACCAGGGAGAGGGTTTGACGGGAAGGTTCAGGACAAACTCCAGCAACTGTTTCTTCACAGAAAGGGAGGGGAGCAACGGCTGGGCGAGTGGAGTAGCCAGCGAAGGCAACGAGCCCGGGGACTGGTAGCAAACCTCCAGCCTGGGATAGGAGAACGAAATTTAATGTGAATTGCTTGTGCGATTTCAGCCGTATTTGGAACAGCAGGCTAAGATCACAACCAGTTGATCCAGCAGAGAGATCAGGAGCATCGACTTCCACAGAGAGAAGTGAGATGGCGAACTCGCTGCATGAAGCAAGGATTGAATCAGATATTCTGGATACATTGAAGTGGTAGTGAGACCATCACACGACGTAGATTGGACAACAAGGTTTTAAAGTGTGTGGAACTGCGGGATTGAAAAAGGAATAAGGGAATAAAAGATTTGGGAAGTAGTCAATAGATGGGATGGAGAAACAGTTGGTGCGGAAGCAAGAGAGAGTGTGGGAGGCAATAAGAGTGCTGGTGTTTATCAGGGTTTGGGAGGTTATGAGTATATGTGACTGAAGGTGCAATAGAGGTCCTGGGAGAGAGAGAGAGAGAATGAGGCAGGTTGTGTGTGGGAGGGAATGAGTTAGTCAGCTGGAGGGTTTAAGGGAAGAATGGCGAATGGCTCGTGCACAATGCTAGTGAAAAAGATAATTATTTAGGAAAGCAAAGAGGCGACTGGGAGAGAGAGGTGGAAATAGTGATTGCGGGGAGACCGATGGTGACAGAGGGTGGGGAGAGAGCGTGCAGAGAGGGTGGAGAGATGCGGAAGAGAGTGAAGTAGAGAGGGGGAACGGGGCGAGGGAACTCGAGGGAGAGAGTGGAAAGAGAATGGGAAGAGAGGGGCGAGATGTTGGGAAAGAGGGGTAGACAGGGTGAGAGAGTGTTGGGAGAGGGTCAAGATGGGTGTGCGACAGGGAGAAGGAACAAAGAGGGCGGAGAGGGAGAGAGGGGTGCAAAGTGGCAAAGCGTGTGAGAGGGGGGAGAGAGTGGGAGAGAGTTGGGAGGGCCAGTGGAGGGAGAGGGTTAAAGAGTGGGAGAAGTGGGCAGCAGAATGTGTGGGATGGAAAAAGTGATACAAAGGTGTCAACAGAAGAAAGCCGGGACATATGGTCGATCATGTAAACAGCGCGTATCACAGGAGCTGTTGTAAACGGTTAAAAGACAATCAGGTTATTGTTTGAGATTTTACTCAGCTCCTGTCCTATCCCGCTACTTCGCTCTCTGGTGATGTGAGCTCTCGGCCGTCTATTACTGTAATGTATTTGCACGTGTAGTTTCCTGCACTGATCTCCGATGGGGTGAATGTTGCTGTTCCGTTTTTCCCCGGAGCTGGTTGTGATGCGATATTCTTGCCATCTCTATGTAAAGAAAAATTGCTGCCAGGATAATTCCGGAACACGAGATCTCAGCGGTTTGCCCTCTCCAAAACACCAGAAATCTGATGCCGGAAACTGGGTAACAAAGCGTTCCAAACTGGGACGGGAGAACTGGAATTTCATCTGAACTGATCGTGTGATCTTGACACATGTTTTAAACAACAACAACAAGATTCCATTTATAAAGCGCCTTTCACGTCAGGAGGACGTCCCAACATAATTAGATCACAACCAGGGTATCAAAAAGAGGATTTAGGAGCATGGACCTCACACAGAGGAACTTGATATTGTTGAACTCGCTGTCTGAAACTAGGATTGAATCAAATAGTCTAAATACATTCAAGACGTAGTGAGAACTTCACTTGAGCGAAATGGGAATAGAGGATTTCGAAGAGATTGGGGTTGTGGGAAGCAATGATGGAGAGAGGAATAGAAGGAATGGTAGGGTGTTAGAGGGTGGGAGGGATGAAAGGGAGTAGAGGAGTGGATCGGAGGCAATGAGGTTGTGGGAGGATATCAGGTTGTGGAAGTGTATCAGCGAGTGGGATGATGGTGGATAGAGGTTCTGGGAGGCAGTCAGGGTGAGGAAGGTTGGAAGTGGAAGGCAGCGAATGAGTCAGTTGGATGGAAGAAGGGAGCAATGCAAAGAAGTTATTGTAATAAGTCGAGTAAAGGAAGATAATTATTTTGTTACACAAATGTCCATGGTTTTAGGAAGAGCTATGGTGAGTGGGAAGGAATCGACTAGTTAGTTCCGAAGAACCGGCAGTGGTACGACAGTCCGAATGGGCTCCCTCTTTGCCGCATAATACTATGATTATATTAAGAAAAGTGAGCATGGGGCGGAACACGAGATCTCAGCGCTTTCCCCTCTCACAAAAACCGCGAATCTGGCTTCAGGGAAATGGTGGTTTTGTGGAGCGAATCTGAGATAAAACGCAATAAAGAGTCCCACAATCACTCTCTCTTTGACACGGAAACGGTTCATGTCAGAGTAAGAGTGACCACTTGCTTCTTTCCCCGCATGGATGTGGCTTCATGGGGAGGGTTTGATTTGGGGCAAGTTCAGCACAGACCCCGTCAATTGTTTCTTTACACAGAGTGCGAGGGAGCAACGGCTGAGACCGTGATGGCCATGGAGGGCAGTGTGGCCGTGGATTGGGGCAACACACATCTACAGCCAAAGATGGGGTACCGGGAATTCAGTCTGATACTCTCACGTGACATTCAGACCTGTTTAAAACAAAAGGATCGCATCACATGCAATGGACGAAACGAAAATTTGTATGACTGAGAGGTTGGAACATGAATGAAGATGTGTGTATGTGTGTGTGTGTGAGTGGAGGGTCGAGTATGAGGGTGGGAGTTGGGAGTGGTCCTGTGATCGACGATAATATAAACCAGGGGCAGCGAACAATGATTTCACAGAATTGTGAGGGAAACAGACACAGGTTATGATCTGAAATATTACTCAGCTCTTACCCCACAGGCGATGCTGCACTTGCTCGCTCTCTGGTGATGATGAACTCTCGGTCCGCCAATGTGTGTAGTATAATTACACAGTAAAGTTCCTGCCCTGACCTCCGATATGGTAAATGTGCGTCTTTCTTATTCTCTGCAGCTGTTTGTGATGTGATAAGCTGTCACTATGTAAAAGAGAATTCTGCCAGGATAATTCCCAGAACAAGAGATTGACGCTTTTTCCCCTCTCACAAAACCCGGAAGTCTGGCTCAGTGAATGTGGGTTTCTAGCGGACCTGTAAATAAAACACATAAAAATAATTCACAACATTCCTCTGATCTGTTCTTGACAGTGACTTCAGGTAGACAATGACCAGTCCACCTGTGAGATTGTTTCTGGTTGAGTTTAAACGGGAAACTGTAGGCTGTTCTTAATGTGGGTCTTCATTAGACGCTGCAACTAATCAATTTTCTCTGATGTTAGGGTCAGGCTTTCTGTGAGCTCGGGGTCTTGTCGATTCCCACGACTGCCTGTTTATTTGGAGGTAATAGATCTCGTGGCAATGTTAAAAACCAGAAGCGAATTTTTATTGGTGACTTGGTCAAGAATCTCCAAAATAATTTGAAATTTAATTTAATCATTAATTTCACGGCTGTTTGCGGGGCCTGTGTTTTTCTCCAATTAATACTCATTATTTGTCATTGGTTTAAACTGCTCTTGTTGGGGAAATTCAGCACATTGGGACTTCCTCCCGACATAATATGAACAGCGCTGGTCACTTGTTGGTGTTGGTTTAAGGACCTGAGTACGTCACTGTTAGTCTATCAATAGTCATAAATCAATGGAAGCAGTAATTGACATACCGTGTGACCAACCGCTCTAACTGTGCCCAGACCCTCACCTTGTGATCAGACATCCCGCCAATGTGCTCAGGCCCAGCCACTGTGCTTAGCTAGCCCTTCCATGCTCATCCCCTCGCTAAGTGCCCTGCCGCTACTGTGCTCACCATCTCCCTTGTGCTCAGTCCCTGCCACTGTGCTCATACCCTATTCCCGTGCTCAGCGCCACCCTGTGGGCTCAGCTCCTCCCCTGTTCTCAGGCCATTCCCTGTGGTCAGCTCCTCCACTATTTTCGGGCCATCCCCTGCACTTAGCTCAGCCCACTGTGCTCATCCAATGAGCTCAAGCCTCTGTGCTCAACCTCGTTACCTGCGCCTACCCTCTGTGCTCATCTACTGAGCATCCACTCTGCTTCTCCAATAGCTCCCACCCACTGTTCTCCCCCAAATTGCTCATTTCCCTGGTCTCGTAATCTATTGTGTTCCGTCCCTATACTAACCCAACTGTGCATAACCCACCCACTCCTAAGCTTCTACATGAGCCTCCGCCATTCTCCATGTGCTCAGGCAATATGCTCACCCGCATGTGCTTAGCATTCCCCACTCCTCTGCTTCTATACCAGACTCCGCTATTCTCACTATCTCAAGACTCGACACCTATGATAATATCTCCAGTGTGCTCAGACCCTCATTCTGTGCTCAATATTTCCCCTGTGCCCATTCCCTCATCACCGACTGTGGGGTCGGCACGTACGCTGGACTCAGACTCTCGCCCTGTGCACAGTCCCTCCCCTATGCTCAGTCCCTATCTCTGTGCTCAGTACCACTCCTATGCTGAGACCCTCCTCCGTCCTCAGACACTCCCCCATTGCTCAGCTCACCAACACGCCTATCACTGTGCTCAGCCTATCGCCCTCTTATTAGTCCTCCCAGTACTCTCCCCTCTCGATGTGCTCCGCTGCCCCGGTATTCAGCCCTCCGCCTGTTCTCAGTTCTCCCCCTCCACTGAGCCCCACAATGTTACCAGCCAAGCCCCAAGAGATCACGCCTTCGTGCGCTCATCAATACTAATTGTGTACAGCCTGGTACTCACCCAATCTCTGCCAGTCTCATTGCACTTCAAAGTGCGCTCCAACCACGTGCTCCATAACTGTGCTCGCCCTCCTCTCCTCACCCCTCCTATGCTCATCCACCCTGTCGTCAACTCACTGCGATGCAGCCACCTGTGCTCACCTCCAAGTATTCAGTCTCTCGACCTCCCCCTGTGCTGAAACCTCCATTTGTTCTCAACACTTCCGCACGGTCCTCACCCATCCTTTACTCACTGACCCCTATGCAAACCCGCCTTTGCTCAACCATCTGTTGTCATCTCTGTTTGCTCAAACGTCCTCTGTGCTAAAAATTGTGCTCACAGCCTAACCACTATGCTCACCATCATAGCTCAAACCTCGTATTCACTGCTCCACCTGTGCTCAACAACCCGTTCGTGCTCACCATCATGCGCTCTCTTTACATCCATCATGACTTTGCACATCTCCACTGCTTTCGCACTGTGATTACCACCAGTTCTCACCCGCCTGTGCTCCCCTCAATTAAGGTGACTTTCACTGGGCTAATCACCCTCCCTCCGTTGCTCCCCTCTTTTCTGTTCCTCGACTGTGCTTGTCTCCTTGTCTTTAAACCCCTATTCTCTGCACCAATGTGCACCCCCTTTTCTCAACCCTGCCTGTCGTCAGCACTTGTTCTTGTCGCTTGTGCTGACACATCCTGTGCTCCCCAATTTATCTCCACCGCTCCCTGTGATCACAGCCACACTGTGCTCCCTACTTTGCTCGTCCCCAACCTGTGCTCACCGCCTTTGCTAACCCCTTCTTTGATCATCCCCCTGTGCTCAACACCCACACTTTGCTACCTCCTGCGAGCACCACAGGGCCTATGCTCACTCCCACCGTGTGTTTGTCCCCTGTGCTCACTGCTCCCAGTGATCGGACACTCTTCACATCGCGTGACCTCACTCCGACTGTTCTCAACCCACATTTCTCTCACCCCTATTGCCAACACACTTATCTCATACAGCTGTACTCACCCAACTTTGCTCACACGCCTTTTCCAAAATTACGCTCGCCCACAAATGCTCACCGCGCATGGATCTCCCCCCTGTGCTCACCCATTCCTCTTTGCACCCAACCGTGTAATTACATTTCTGTGCTGACCCCGCAAAGTGCTCACCACGCTTTGCTAAAAACCCTGCTTGCTACCTGCTCTGTGCACCCTTCCCCGTGTACACCGCAGCTGTGCTCACCCCCAGTGCTCACCACTCTGTGCTCTCACCCCTCTGCTGAACCTACTTTGTTAACCCAGTGCTCAAACCATGGGCTAACCCCTCAATGTTCACACCACCGCCCGTGTTCCCCACTGTGATCTCACGCGACTGTGTTCATTCCAAACTCCTCTCCAGCCTCTCATGCGCTCCCACGCCTTCGCTCATGCAATTCCCCCGCAACCTCCCCGCGTTTGCCATCCATTTGCTCACCGCACTGGGTTCACAAACCTGTGTTCACATACACGTTATCACCCATCGGTGCTCACATCCTGTACTTAAGTTCCTGCCCTCACACCCCACTGTGCCACCCGCCCAGGGATCAGACCCTGTGTTCATCGTCTTGCTCACACCCCTCTGTGCACACCACATCTTTGCACTCAACCGGTGCTCATCTTCTTGTGTTCTAACACCTGTGGTAACCCGCTCCACCCACCCACCACCGTTCTGCTCACCCAATGTGTGCGCTCTGTTCTTAACCCCTGTGATCGCATTTCTGTTTAACTGCGTCTGCGATCACCACCTTGTGCGACGCATATTGTCAACACCTGAACTCAACTATTTTGCTGAATCCCTTTCGCCCGGCGCAGTGTGCTCCCCACTTTTTTCCCTCCTGTGCTCACCCACCCTTGTGTTCACTCCCATTGCTCTCCATTTTGATCAGTCTTGTCTTTTCCCGCCCATGTGCTCCCATTGCTTTTCCTCTTTTATTAATCACCCAGTTCTCACCCGCCTATCCTCCAAAAACCTTGTCTCACATGCTCACTTCCCTGTGCTCACACTCTGTGCAAGCACTAATGCGCTTTACGCCCTATGCTCAGTACTTACCAACTTCACTCAACGCACTGTGCTCACCTCCCTATCCCCAGCGACTGTGCTCCTTCCCCATGTGCTTCCTCCTGAAACAAGCTGGCTCTCATTTGTTCATCCACTGTGTTCACACCCCTTTGATCACCCCCAATATTTGCTTATCCCCTTGTGCTCAACCTCTGTTCTTCGCCCACAATCTTATGGTTGTTTTGCTTTGCTTTGCTTACCCCGTGTTCACACCACCCTGATATACCCCTACTTTGATCAGTCGCTGTGCTTCCCACTGTGCTTAACCCGCCCCACTGTTTATAGTGCCAAAAGCTCAAGCCCTTGTACTCACCCCATCCTGTGCTCAGATCGCTGTGCTCACACCGGCCCCGTTCGCACCCCTTTCTCACCCCGCACTGTGCCATCCACTGTGCTTAACATCTGCGCTCACCTCATTAGCTCTTCTTTCTCCTCTGTGCTCTCCCACCTGCGCTCAATCCTCTGTGCTCCAACTCTGGACTACCCTTCTTTGCGCAACCCCTGCTTAGACCCTTGTGCCATCGCACTATGCGCAAAGCTGTGCTCACCTTACCTTGTTTTTACCCTCCGTTGCTCCCCACCGCTGAATTTAACCGCGGTGCTCAATCAATCCCTTTCCACACCGCCATGTTCTCTACGCGCCTTCTGCTAACCTGAAGCTCAACTCCGTTCTCCGACCCGTGCTCCCCTCTGTAATCCTCAAATCGTCTTCACCCTCCTGAGCTTAACCACTCCTTACTTTCCACACTTGCTCACCAGAATGTGCTCACCACCCTTTGCTCATACCTCTCATTCTCATACCGCTGAACTCAGTCCTCCTATGCACAACTTCCTGTGCTCACACCCCTGTACTAACCGTCGCTTTTCCCCCACGCAATCTCCTTGAACAGCTCTCCCCGGTGCTCACCCCTTTTGCGCAAACTACTTTGCTCCCCCCCTTATGTTACCCGTCCACACTTTGCTCAATCTCTGTGCTCAGTACTACGCCTGTGCCCACGGCCCTATCCTCAAAGCTCTCTGCTGCAATCCCGGATTAGAACTTTTGTATCAAGCGACTGTGCTCACCACTTCTATGCTTATCCAATTGTCCTAAACCTTCTGTGCTCCAAACCTGGGCTACCCCAATATGCATCCCCGGGGCAGCTATGCCTAACCTCCTGTTCCTTTGAGCACCGTTTGTTCACCCACTTTGCCCTTGCCTGTGCTCAACACCCGTGCTTATACCCCTGAGCTCCCTACCCATCCTCCTGTGCTCAGGCCCTGTGCTCACGCCGGTGTGATCACATCCCTGTTTCCTCAATTCCGTGTGGTAACGGCCCCCATATAAACCCCGTTGCTGACCATGTGTCCACACCTGTGCCCAACCACTCTCCCCCCCACGACCAACCCAATTGCTCATGCTTCTTAGCGCCACCCATTTAGTACTAAATCCCCGATCTGACCGCCTCGTGCTCATCCCTCATTTGTTTCCCCTGAAAATCAACACCATTCTTGCCCCTGTACAATTTTTTCTTAGCGCACTCTGCTCAAGCCCTGGGTTCCGGCTGATGTGCTCACCGCCGTTTACTGAACAAAGATCGCTTTCTCCCCCTATTCTCAACCCTTGTTCGCATCCCCCTATTAAACTCCCTGTGCTCAGCCCCCTATGTTCAGCACAGCACACCCCTCTCTGTGTTCAATTCCTGTGTTCAGAGCACTCTGCTCAATCCCCATTGATCAACCTCTATGCTCACCACAAACCTGCGCTCATCCCCACGCACACCACGCATTGCGTTTCCCCCTGTGGTCTTCCACCTGTGCTCATCCCCGCTGTGGTCAAAGCTCACTGTTCGCATTCCTATTCTCACCCCACTGTGTACTAACGCCCCTACTTTCAGCCGCCGTGTGCTCACCTCCCCTGTGCGCACCCATCTGATGCTCAACCCTGTTGTCGCCTCCCACTGTGCAACCCCTCATTACTCACCTCCACTGTACGCAAGCTTACCTTACATCCCTGCTTACCTGCCTGATGCTACACCCGTTCCTCACCCACACCTTGTGCTCTACCACAGTGCTCCTCAACCACTGTGCACAGCCATTTTTCTCAAACACCACTGCGAATGTTTCTGTGCCAACCCCCTGTGATAAATCCCCGTGAACACTCACTTCGTGCTCAAACTCCTGTGGTCGTGCCAGACACCCCCCTCCCCCATCTGATAAGACCCCTCGGCTCACCCATATGCTCCACACCTTGTGATCACCCCTGTGCTCCTGCACTGCTCCCCGACGTGCTCAACCCCTGTGCTGGTCTGACTGCGCTCACTTCTCCTGTGCTCACACCTTGGCTTCATTCCTTTCTGTGCTTACCCTCGGTGATCAACACCCTTGTTTTAACCACTCACTGTCCTCGCACTGTGTAGACTGGTCTGCACCTCTGTCGTCGTCCCAAGAGTTACCCTGCAATTTGCGGGCACCTCAGTGTACGCCCCCGAGCTCAAACCCTCCCGCTGCTCAGCCCCACGTGCTCACCGCTGCTCAGCAGCTTTTACTCACAATACCTGAGCTATGGCCACTTTTCTCAACCAACCCCCTGTGGAAATCCACTGTTCTCAACCCTCCCGCTGAACTTAGCCACCTGTCATCACCCCTCTATACTCATCCCGTGCACTCACTTCTCCTCCTAATTATGATCCATTGCGCTAAACCCCTGTGCTCATACACCTACTCTGACAACCCTGCGCTCAAACACCCCTGTGCTGAGCATTCCCGTCCACTGCTTCAATCCCTCTGCTCAGCCCAATTCTGCTTCCTCCTGTCCTTTTGCTCCAACCCTGTGCTCACCCTACGCAGATTAATAGTTACGGAGTTAGAACTACGATGCCCTAAACCACACCCCCGACTCCCCAACACGCCTGACCTCCCCCGGGTTTAATAACAATAAATATCATCTTGTAGGATACAATCGTTATCAATGTTTCTCAAACTGTAATTTACCGAAACATGGGAGCTGTTAAATGATCAGAGAGTGAATTGTTTACCTGAACAGATGATGCCGACATCATAGGAGTTTGACACGGAATAGTGACCCCATGTTCCTGATGGACATTCCCTCAGAGTAGACTCATTCCTCTGCACTGAATATTCCACGTCACAATGGGACATGAGCCCCTCCCAAAATGAGCGCCTCCTGGTGCTGACAGCGCGGATCCACAGCCCAACTCCTTACACACCACAGCCGCGTCCGCCATATCCCAGTCATGGCCATCCACTGTGCCCCATTGTCCACTATGGTAAACCTCCACTCTCCCGGCACACGGGCTGCCGCCATTCACCAGCCTCACACTCTCTGAAAAACATCACACACAATATTTCGAGTCTGTTACCTGTTTGACTTCCAGTCATTCAGGATAATATAACATATTCTACATGTACAGTGCAGCTGGGACATTGTACGGATGTGTGGTGTTAAACAATACAACAACAATAATAACCATTATAACGGTTGCAGTGATTGATGGCGACATGCAGTCCATAACCCTGCTTTCAAAATGAGAGTAACAGTTTATTCCATTACTAGCTGTACCTGTAGCAACTACGTTTGCAAACAAAGGATAGTGTTATTATACATTATATTATAATACTCTATCATTGTATTTTATATTAAGTTATTATACTTTTGTACTAGATTAATTTTTTTTGTTTAAATTAATCTATTTTGCTTTAGATTATTATAATTTATGTTAGTTTATTATAATTTGTATTTAGATTCACGGTCAGGGCAAAATGTAAGGCAGTTTCCTCAATCCACTTTTTTCTGATTGTCTAGCAAGCAGTAGAATCTTAGCTGTCAATTGATGGATTTCTTTTCAGGGTATAATAATCCCTTAAAATATTAGAAATGTAGTCACTCAAACAATGAATGTTTGTGGGACACCACTGTGTGCGATTGGCTTCCGCATTTCACCGACAGATTTAATAATAGTTAAACCTCCTGTGCTCGACCCCCTGTGCTCATCCCCTTTTCTCACTCACACTTTGCTCAACCACCGCCATGTGGTCACTCCCCCATGTGCTCACTTTTATTATTAGTCAATCTCACCCCTTGTGCTCAGCATCCCTGTGCTCAACAGTTTCCTGTTCTCAAATTCGCTGTGCTAACACTCACCGTACTCACCACACATCCCGTGCTTAGCGGCTTCCCTATGCTCATCCTTACTGGGGTCATCCCTCCCCTGTGCTCACACCCACTGAGCATTCCCAATTGTATTCAACCTCCTTGTTCTCGCCAGATGCTCTTATCCATCACCAACGTGTGCTCAGCGCTCCCTGTGAACACCCGAAATGTGCTCAACCCCTGTGATAAAATTCCGTCTGCTCAGCGCCTGTGCTCAACCACCTGATGTCACAATCTTCCTGTTCTCAGCCACTGTGCTCAGCCCCATGTGCTCAAACGTTGTGTTGACCCCTGTACACATCCATGCTGTGCTTATCCCCTTGTACTAACCACGTTGTGCTCATCCCATGTGCTGAGCCCCGTGTGCTCACCACTCATCCACCTGCTGCTCATCCCACCACACACCCATCTACTAGGACGAGCTGATGATCAATGAAAAATTTAGTTACTTGTGTCCGCAATAGTGATCCAGGCCCATCAGGGCGAAACACAACGCCACCACCCCCACCCACCCCAGATTTAATAATCATAAAGTGACCTATTATGGATACACTCTTCATCATAATCTCTTAAATTACGTTTAAGCGAA